>NW_022196914.1:61851229-61875406 GCF_008632895.1 Mastomys coucha | reverse complement strand
AAAAAAAAAAAAAAAAAACCTGGAGAATTAATTATGAGAACAGTGTGGAATCAATGTTGTAGTTAAAAGTATATTTCTTTTTTAAAATGATTTATTTTACTTATTCTATGGGTACATATTTGTGCCTGAGGGTATATATGTATGTAGGGTATGTATGTATTAACTTGTGTGTAGGTAATCATGGAGGCCAGAGGAGGATACTGGATCACCTGCAGCTGGACTTGTAAGTTGCTCAGGGTGGATGCTGAGAGCTGAACCTAAGTCCTCTGCAAGAGTAGCAAGTGTTCTTAACTCCTGAAACATCTCTCCAGTCCCTAGCAATACATTTCTAACATTGTTTAATAAAATAGGAAATAAATATTGTATTAAGACTTTACTGAAGAGGATGACAAAGTGGAAAGTAAAAAATATAGAGAGGTTCATTAGGAAAAAAAGCCAAAACTGGAAGAAAAAAAGAAAAGGTATATGAAGGAATGTGAAGGCAACATAGATTTATCACCATTAAACCATGTGACATTGCTTCAGAAATGTGTAGAACAAATGGAATCAAATGGAAATTACCTTTATAAGGTAATTTCTATGTAAAGATGCCATGTACCAAGAAAGTTGCATTTTGAGTCAATGCAGGATGATTTATCATTCAATAAATTATACTGGGAAAACAGGTCAGCCTCTAGGGGAGGGGGAGGACGTTACATTTCTTACTCTACCTCACATATCGCCAAAACACAGACAGATGAATGGACTGCTTAATAGTTAAAATACTACTTCTAAATAACAGGGGAGATAGACATTACATCCTATAATAGAAACAATCTTCATAATATCAAGTATAGACATTCCCCCAAAGGAAAAAGCCTAATATACTGATTATAGGACAGCAAAAGTTATAAATCAAAAGTCCAGGGGATAGCATGTTGCAAATAGTGTTTGCATTATGTAAGGACAGAGAAGAGATCTCAGTTTATGAAACATCTGATGGAGCAGTTGAAGCAAGACCATGCTTATGGATGATATTTATCTATATATTTAATCAAAACTAAATACAAACAGCACTTCATTAAACAAAAACTTTACAATTCTCATCTCAACAGAGATTTCTCCATTTGAAGTCTACTTGGGGTTAGGCTTCATGCAGCATGTCAGGAATAAAATTTAGAATGATCTTTATAATAGAGAAAAATAGGAAAGTATGTATTTAAAATGCAATGTGAATATTCCAGTCCAGGAACGTATTCTAAGGATATAATTATGAAGGTGAGCAAAGGCTTACATGTAAAATATATAATCAGGAAAAAAATAAATGCAACCTAAATGTCCAACAATAGGAGTCTGATTGAGGAAATTATAGGATGCAAAACAGATGAAATTATATTCAGCTATTAAAATAATCTTGCTTAAAAATATATAATGCTGAGTGGAAAAGGCAAGATATAATACAATTCTTTTAGCTAAAATTGCATATGCAAACACAGATACTATACATATAATATATATAAAAAATACTAAACTGTTAACATAGTAGTAGCAGCTGTAATATTTGGCTAGTATTTGTTTTTCCACTGAAAATTGTTGTTTTCTATGTCTTAAAAAGTCTAGAGTGTACACAGATGTTTTTATAATCAGAGAAAGTGAACCTTTTAATGCAGTTGCTAGATGCTTCACCTACATTTGCTGGTAATGAGCTTAGCTCACAGGCCAAAATCAAATCTACTAGACATCTTTCTTCTTACTTTGTTCCTATGCATCCACTCCACCAGAACCCCCATGTTCCCAGAGTAGACAACTTTGTATGTGAGTAGCTATTTCTTGGAGCCTCTTTATGGGATCAGAGTCCCTGGAACAAAGCCCCATCAGGCCTTGTGGTTGACAGCAGCCCAGATTCTTCTCCCTAGAGCCCATCAGCAGCCTACCTCCCAGAGGGCTCTTGTCCCTACATGTCTCTCTGAGCCACAGCCAACACCAAGACAATGGAATCATCATAGCTTCTATGGAAAGTTAGCCAAGCCAAGAACCCAGCATGGTCAGAACAAAGTGTCTGGGACATGGTGCACAGGGCTGCCTGTGGTGGATGCTCTCCCCATGTCCAGGCCTAACAACAACCACACAGATCAACGTGACTAACCAGAACATCTGAGGCCATCCTGGGATACAGTTTTAACAACAAGGCAATAGTCACATGGCCATAACAAAAGTTAGGTTCACAAAGAAAGCCAAAAGACACTGTCATTGTGTTGTCTCACTTCCCATTCCCTTCCCACCCCAAGCCCACCCCCCACCCCCAGCACATGACGGGTGCTTTTTTGTCTTCTCTGGATTTCCAGTGGGACAGATGATACAGAAAATTGGTAGAGTGGATTCTACCCTACAAATCATTGTGACTTTAGCTTTTCAGTATCTTTTCAACTAGCATCTGTCATCTAATCTCGTAAGGCTTAACTCAGTTCATAGCCATCCCTGTGCACGGTTGGTGCCCTCTCCATGGAGAACACATTTGAAACAAAATGGAAGGCAAATGCACTGTGGAAAAGGAGTTCAACAATGCACGTATTTTTTTTTGACATCTTCTAGGAGCAACTGCAAAGCTCTGAGCTGTAGGATGCAGAAAGGAAAGGTTTTATAAGCATTAAGAAGGTTCTATAGTAGGAAGCAGAGTCAGAGACTAGAGTCTTTCTATTTGTGTCTCATGCCAGCTGGGCTTGAGGTTTCTGCCTATCTTCAGTGCTTGTCTTGGTTTTGTGCTATGGTTGGGGGAGGGCAGGGTTCTCATTTGAGTGGCATGTGGACTAGGACCAGGCCAGCATGACTCTGCTGACATCCATCGAATTACCACTCTGTTCTCAGTGTGGCAGTTAGTGTATGATTGGCTGTTTGGAAGGATTCTTTAATGTAAGATTCATGCAAGCTTAACATTCTGAAGGGTGGCTTCATTTTTGCACATTTAGAGAGATCATTTTCCTTGGGTGTCCCTTTGGTATTGTGCCAACTTTACTTGCTGAATACCCAACTCTACCAGACACCTCCTCCTTCAAGAAGTTGACCATCAAAAGCAGTTGACAGGGAAGCCAAAATTATTGAACAGGAGTAGGTACCAGTGTGTTCACTGTCATAGGGAGTTTCTGATTCCAGAGGTCATACTTTCACTTGACCCAGAAGCTGAAGAAAGGGATTGCACATCAGTGTCAAATGATGGAGAACTAATTCCATCTACAGATAAGGATCCAAATATTAACTATACCTCATCCCGCCCCTCTATGATGTCTTGGGGATGCCAGACAACTCTGGAAAATATTCGTGAAGATCTTCTAAATAGGACTCTGGGGAAAGTTTCTGAGACTTTAATGATCTCCACATCTTGTTAGTTGATGAAATGCTCTGGAAGCAGACTTTCCTTCAAGGAGCAATTTTTTTCTGTGTGTTGTACACTCCTTGGTTCAGTGACAGGACTTAAGGAATAGCTTTCACCAGCAGGCTTAGGTAATATTAAGACACCATTCTTTTGTTTGCTTGTCTGTCTGTTGTATGTTCCTCGAAATTGTAAATTCTAAGCCAGACTTGCCATGCTGCCATCTTCAAGTTCCCGTATTGTTAATCATATAGCCATTTAAAAATGACCCCAGAAACTGCTTCTGTGAGTCTAGAGGAGCGGTGGCTTCCTGACGTGATATGATTTGGAGAAAGAACTGCAGCACGTTAAGATAGGATGGCCAGCTGTTGAAAATTCCTGTGTTAAGATGGCTGGACTTTTGCCTTTTGCCCAGGAAGACAAGGGATGGTTTTGTCCTATAAATTATAATTTTCTAGAAATTTTGTTAAAATTCAAACACAGGTTCTAACTAAATTATTTCCAATATGGTATCCTTTGATGGGTTCAGGCAATTCCAAAAATGATTGACTGTCACAGTTCTGTCCCCTCTGCCCTCTCCTGGAGAATCATTGATTGGTCTAAGTTCTCTACTGTTTGCATTTGGTATGGTGAAACTCCTCAGCATGAGAATCATTATTGCCTCCCAAGCAGTCTTTGTTCTGGTTTATGGTGCTCCTTTCATGCAAATAATTTCTAAATTACTCAGTCTTCCCATTTCTCTTTGCAGGGGGATCTCTCTTTGAAAAATGCAAGTCAATATATTATTCACATTTGTGCCAGTTCTCCTCAGATAACTCACATTTTGTATTAATCATACTTATTAGGACCCACTGTCATGGACATAGAGGCAGAACTTCAGACTGAGAAAAGTAAATCCATGAAAGTATAATGACCTGAGTTTTAATAATTATGTCGAGGAATAGAAAAGAAGGTAGTGGGGGAGAGAAGGAGCAACAGAAAGAGGAGGAAGAGAAGGAGGAAAAGGAGGAGAAGGAGGAGGAGGAAGAGAAGCAAAAGCCATAGAGGGGGCAACACATATAAGATGTGAAGAGACTCAAGCAGCCTTCAACACTAAAGTCTCAAGAGTCAATGAACTAGATCCCAGTCACATCCACCCTGGGGCCACTATCAAGGAGCAGGGCCCCTGTGCCTCTTTTCCATTAGCACACCTGGTCCAGTATTTTACTCCTTAATACATACTAAAGATCCCACAGGTACAAAGCTCCAAGCTACAGCCCAGCTGTCCCTGAAGTTTATAAAAGCACTAAGAGCCACTACAGGGACACAGTGGCTGTCCCCAGATAGCCAGTGACGTAGGGAACCCTCGACATCTGTGAGGAAGACACGATCGATCTTCAGCAAAGTGCAAACCTGTCTCTACAAGCAGTACCTGAAGCGCCTGGTGCACATTATCCTCAGTCCAGTGGTATGATCGCTTGCACATCCTGTTTCTTTTCTCCACCACCCTTATTTCAACTGAGAGCTTGCCAATCATCAGACAGTTAATCTTGTGAAGAACACAGGCAAACTGCGAGATTTCAGAACATGTATCTGCAAACCCAAAACTTATGGCTGCTTCTGCCCTAGTTAGCCTCAAAGCAACAAGTGACTTCCATAGTCAATGTCTAATCAATGCTGTGACATTCAGTGTGTGTGTGTGTGTGTGGGGGGGTGCCTTCAAGTCTGGTGAGTCATGCAGAGGAAAGGAATTGAGGAGATGACACGAGGCTAGTTGTCTCTTAAGAACTGAGATTGTTTCTTTCTGGGCAGAAAAAAGAGGTATGGGAAATAAGCCTTCTGATGACACCAGAGACAGGTTTTGGTAATGTTCATTTTACCCACAAAGTCTCTGCATGCCCATCAGACAAAGGTTGCTTGTTTCTCCACCGCCTGAGTGATAGCATGGACGTGGCTGTGGGGACTGCAAAGGTGTTTGGCCACTGTGAATGCATGGGCTTGGGGAAGAGCTTGCCAAATCCCGTTAAGGTTTATGGAAGTCAAGAAGCCACAGAATTCCAACTCTGGTCCCATTTCTCAAGTTCGACTGAAAGTTTTGTACTTGTAGTTGACTGGCTTTTTTGTATTTTGATTTTTCATTAACACAGAAGGCTTGCTGTTGGCAATCACACCCTGGAATGTCCTTACTGGAGCTTAACATTCCAGCACATTCTACATTGCCTAATGATGAAGTTGTGGTTTGCCAGGAAAGGATTTTTAACGCTTTCCTTCTAGAACTGGGTAGAACTATCCCCGTGCAAACCTCAGCTAGTTCAAACAGAGCTTCTGTAATGGCAGAGGGAGAGAAAAGCTGCTATAAATACTTTTATGGGCTGCAGAGGTGATTTACAACCGGCTTTATTAATCCTATAAAAAGGCACAGCTGAACGCCTTTGAGTTGCATGCGTACAGATGACTAATTAAATACACAGTTAAAAGCCTTGACCCAGCACAATTCTGACCATTAAAGAAATAAGTCTTGAATTCCCCTCCAGGCAGAAGTTTTTGGATGGGTTTGTGGGTGGAAAGGGGTGGGAGATAGAAGGGGGAAGTTGACATTTTGCATTATGGAAGGTAGAGCCAACAAGAGGAAATATAGTTACCATTTTCTCCTACCCATAACAACGGCAGCAGTATGACTGCCCCAGACTGCCAAAGGCCACTTCGGCCTATCTCTGACAGTAACAAGGTTGTGGTTGGTGTGAGGAGAATGAAGGAAAGCACCGTGGCAATAACAGAAAATAGAATCCCCATGTCAATAGATGGATAAAGCAGCTCGTCTTGCTCACCTGCTAGCTCCACCCATCTCCCTAAGTTGATTTACTCTCAGAAACTGAGGCTCAGGACGAAAGGTGCTTTTTTCTTTCCCAACTAGAAACAATACTAGTTAAGAGCAAGGCCAGGACGAGGACCCAGAAGTGACCTCTAGAACATTCCCTCTTTAGGAGACACCATCCATTCCTCCTCCAGCCCTGTTGCCAGGAGACACAACATGTTTCAGTGTGGGGAGAGGGGATTAGCGGAAGGCAAGTAAGGTAGGATGTGCTTCCAAAGGCAAAATGTTTGCCAAACCATTTATCAGAAACATAAAAGGGCCTTTCAGTTTTCAGGTTCTTGGAAGGGACTGGAAGAGGAGGGAGTGGCCTTTCCCATCAGGGGACAAGCTGCAACAATTCTTCTATCAGCTCGGCGAGGTTTGCTTTGTTAGTTGGACCCTTCACAAAGTCTGGCTCTGTGAAAAGACTTTTAGAAGCTCCTGTACCAAGCAGTGAACGTGTGCTGCGAGACCACTGGGTCTGGGTGTTGGATAGACTGCTGTAGGGTTATGTAAGACAGCCAAATGCTTCTCCTGCAATGTCAAGGGTGCCTCCCAACCTCATCACTACTCAAATTGGGAGAATGGCTGAGGATTTTTTTTTTCTTCTTTCCCCATCAAATAGCTCTACCTGCTTTGAATTTGGATTCTGGGGTAGCATCATTGATTCCAAAAGAAATAACAAACTTTCTTCCATCGTCCCATGTGAAGCCACGGGCCTGGCTGCTGCCTCTGCCTGGGAACATTGCCCTCACTGTCTTTCATTAGTCTCATTCCCTTTTGTCAGCTAACTTAGATTCAACTTTCAGGTCAAATGTCACTTTCAGTCAGAGAAACGTTTCTGGAACCTCCCAAAACAGGGTTCCTATCAGAGACTCCCACTGCAGATATATCACACACACACACACACACACACACACACACACACACACACACACACACATACACACACACACATACACACACCCTTGCCACAGAACACATACTCTCTACCAATTGTTCAGGTTGGTTCTTCCTGCCAAATATGGGCACCACAAAAGCAGGGGCCTCATCTTCATTGCACATGCCATTGATGCCAGCATATAGGGAGGCATGTACAGTCCAGATGCCTTCATGCCCAAAGGTTCCTTCTTCCTCTGCCTCCCTCCACTGCTTTCTATCTCCAAGACCATCAAGGTAAGAGAGAGGTGGAAAAAATGACTAACCATGGATTTATTTACTAAAACCACTATAATCCAAAGTAGCTTTGAGTAATCACCCAACACAATGACTTAGAGAGGACAGAATCTCATGGCCTCACAGTTCTCCTTACAGAAGGCCAAATCAAGGTGTCAACAGACTTTCCTTTGCTTGTAAGTGACTGTCTTCCTGTTCACACAGTATTCCCATTATATAGTTCTCTCCAACCCTCCCCCCCCACCCCCGTTTCAGGTTGGATAAGAGTTCATCCCAAGGACTTCATTTAAACTTTATTTGCCTTTCGAACAGCTTATTTCCAGGGTCAAATTGTAATGTACTTAGGAGGTAGGATTTCAATATATGAACTTGGAGGAATGATATCTAATCCACAAGGAGAGAGCTAAAGTCACTACAGCCAGCTGGCCACCACATTAGAAGCCACTGCCACCACAAATGCCAACTTCTGTGGAGCTTGGAAAGCCGGGTGGGTAGCATACACTAGGCTTCTAATTTTATTCAAATTGGGAGAATGAGATTGCTGACAACCCCCCTCCTACCACCACATCACTCTATTAGAATAAAAAGCATTGAAAAAAATCAACCAGTTACAGATACCCCTTAGCACTGTCAGAGTTGTACCTCTTGCCCCTACCAATCATTCCTGTGATCATGACAAGAAGGCAAGCAAACCAGTTTTCCTAGGAAGTCCTCGGGGGCGCTCATTTCTTGTTCCCAACCTGCACTATTATTCTCAGAATAACTGTGAAATTGGCATTCCAGCCATAAGCCAAATGAGCAGTGAGTGAACTGAACTGCACCTCTGCTTGCTGACTTGGTAGTTTTTCAGGCCCCTGTTTCCTCCAGGAAGGCTAAAATCAGGCAGCTCTCTCAACATCTACTCCTCTGCTGCCTACAGTCTCTATTTGCATTTACTTAATAGACGGTAACCACATGAGCTACTTCTCCTGTTGCAGCCAAATGCCTGATAGAAGTGAATTAAGGGGAGGGGGACCTATCTGGGCTCACGGCTTCAGAGGGTGGCCCAGTTCCTCAAATGATGGATGAATAAAGCAGCAGAAAGCAGACTGGAACCAGAAGCAGGTATGACCTTCAGGGTCTGTAGACACGTGCTAGAAGCTCAGGTTTGACAGCTGGCGTCAAGGCAGTGCCACCAGCTTAGGGTCCAGTATTAGGCACTTCTGAACCATAATAGTGAGGCTGAATCACTATGCCCTGTACACTCATAAGGGAGCCATATTTCCTTGCCCACAGTCCCCTTTATATGTGAAAGAAAGCAACTTTTACACTTTATTCATTTTATTTTTAAGATTATAATTACATTCATTCCCTCCCATATACTCCCCCTTGCTCTCTTATAAATTTATCTTTTTTATTAATTTATTAATTGTTGGTGTGTGGGTACGTGTAACCACTCAGTCTATATGTTACTTGTATATCTTCCTCCTCTGACCATTTGGTATTCGGATAACCAACTAATGGGCAACTAAGGTAGTCTTGGTTTTTTCCCCTCAAAATTTCTCATCTCTCTCTCTCTCTCTCTCTCTCTCTCTCTCTCTCTCTCTCTCTCTCTGTCTCTGTCTCTGTCTCTGTCTCTGTCTCTCTTACATTCTAAAACTCTGAATCCTTATGTGGCCAAGTACCAAGGCTTTTGCTTTCTATCTTTTTCTCATCCTGTGTTTCTTGCTGGTCTGGCACAAACTCTCTGGTGGCATCTTCTATCTCTTGTCTCTCATGCCAGGGGTTATTCGGGTACCTGCCCAGGCTCTCTTTGAGTAACAGGTCTTATTTCCTCAGGGACAGCTTTTTAATACCCGAATGAGACATATTTCATAGTGTCAAATACTACTTCCATCAGCGCTTACCATATTTTATAGACTTGTCTGGGTTGTCTCCAGTCAGACCCACCAAGGAAAAGACTATGGTCTATTCACAATTGTAGCCCAGGAATCTATTTTAATGATTGGCAAACAACAGGTATTCAATAAACGATCCTTTGAATAATATCCCCTCTCCTTTAATTGCTTCTTAGTCTATAAATACCCATATCCTATATTATGATTTCAATATGAAGTACCCCTCCCCCCCACACACACAAAGGCTTATGTGTTGAAGGCTTCATTCCCACTTAGTGGTGTTCTTACATTTGTCTGAGAGACTTTTCCTAGGAAGATATCACACAAACGCACACACATACACACATTCACACACACACACACACACACACACACACACACACACTTTACTCACCCTGGAAAAGGATCCCATGACAAATCAAAGTACAAACTGCACCAAAATGTAATTTGGTGAACCAGTGAGTTTTTATTTAGCAGGAGTTGTGGTCAAGGAGTTAATTACAGGAACAGGGGTGGAGCTCAAATAAGCTCCATCACTGAAAAGCACACCCCAGCTGAGGTGAGTGCTGACTCACAAAGCTGCATCCCAGGAGTTCTCTGCATTAGTTGCAGGCAGTTGTACAGATCCAAGAGACCTCCACGCAGCAGCTCACCTGATGATGAATCTTCTCCAGTAGTCCTACACGGCTGTTATAAAGATAGGGAGGTGCCATCTTGATTCTACTCAGGTTTTGCTTTACCAGTTAAGACTTAAGTTTATTCACCTCCCGAGTCTCATGAGCCTCTTTCTCCCACTCCTGGAGTGAACCTTTCCACTCAGAGGAAACTGTTACATACCTTAAAAGATGATTGCATCACAAGGTTGTAGCTTCATCAGTGGATTTGTCCAAACTGAATATCCTGTTAGGAGAGGTGGGAATGGGTTAAGTGAAGTGGGGATGTCTTTGAAAAGTGTATCTTGTCCCTTCCACTCATTTTTGTGTGGTGAAAAACTTTGCTCTGCATAACTTTCAGAAACCTCACCATAGCCAAGAAGCAAATGAGCCATGAACTGAAGTCTCTGCAACAGTGACTTGAAATCCATCCTTCCCCTCTTAAGCTGAGTGCCCTCAGCTCCTCAGATGTTTCATTCCAGGAACCCCACATGCTAAGTTCTCTCAGGTCATTCTGATAACACTGATCTACTAGTCCTACGGCACTAATCTGGGCATATATATCCATACTCTAAAAATATTTTTATCATCTAAAAGCAGCTAAGAACAGACTCTTTAGGCACCCCTTGAACTCCTACTCTAAGGCCTTTGCTAGTAAGGCTGAACTGGAACGAGGCACTTTCCTACGCCAAACCCGGAAAGCTCCCTAACTTTAATCTTAGTCTCGTCCTCAGCCACCACTCTCATAATTGAATAGAGCCTTTTTCCCCAGCATGCAACTGTGCAGTCACTGCTTTCACCCACTCATTTCCCCCTTCTGCTTTCCACTCTGAGGAAAGAGAGGACATAGGATTGGTGTCATCACCCCGTAATCTATGAAATCAAATGCAGTGATTTTTGCCCAAGGACAAGAACTTGAATTTGTGGGTTTTTTTTTTTTTTAAGTTTGCTTTAGCATAGTTGAGCTGCTGTTCTGAAGCTTGGCAAGCCTGCCAAGGGAAAGAAGGAGCAGAATGAGGTGGGATGCAACTGTCAAGCCCAGCTCAAGTTTGCTCTCGGACTTGTTCTCAGAGTGACTCATTTGATAAACAATACAGCTGCTGTAGGAGGCAGCCCTGTCAAGATTGATAGATGGCTGTGTATCTCTGGAATCTTCTGCAGTTGGGCAGACTGGCTTTGGGGCCAAGCAACCATATCAAATCCATCTTGAGTCAATAAGAAATCTGCAAACTTTTTCTTCCAGTGGTACAGATGAGGCGAAGTCCCCCAAATTCTGGTACTCTGGACCCATTCCAGCTGCTGAGCCCAGCCTGCCTGTGGATTGCTGCTTCACATCTGGCCTGTATGATTGCTGTTGCCTCACTAGAGAGGCTGCAAGTGCTGTTCTTACTTTCAAAGAGCAAAGAGGTCTCTGTTAGTCACCAGTGAGGAGGCTAGATGTGACAGTAAATATGTGCTTATTGTTATGGAAAGAGAAAGATTTCTGGCAAATAAGAGCTTGGGAGAACAAATTAGGGTGTTAAATGATGGTCCTCCCCTTGCTTAATATGGGTCTAACCTTATCTGTTGTTAAAGTACACATTGCCAGTAAACAGTACCTAGAGGTCTTAAGTGAGGAGAGCCAAAGCCGAGATTGACTCCCTAGGACTATGGGCAGATAGAAGCGAGGTTAGCGGTAAACTTCTCTCCATTTCTCTTCTCTGTTCAGGCTAAAGGGACACTGGGCCCTGCCTTGCTTGGCTCTGTTCAGCTCTGGCCTTCCTAGAAGGCCTGTGTTCTATCCAGGGTAAGCATTAACTTTGTTAGAGGGGATTGGAGGGACTCTGAAAAGGCCTTCTCTGCAAAATACATCTACATATCCCTCTTGCCTCCTGGCCTCCAGAAGCTGTCTTCACATTGACACACAGAAGGCATCTGTGGATGCACCATCACAAAGGCAAACCTCAAGCCATCATCTGCCATGCACACCTTTATGCAAATATGGGGGTCACATAGCCAGGTGCTTTTAATTATCAGGAGGCTGGAAAAATGGAGAGATGGGCTTTAACACAGGGTTGGAGAGGCAATCTGAGGGAAGAATGCTGATTCCAGGCTGACAGAATTCTTACAGAAAAGTATGCCTCAACAAAGTCCCATTTCCTAGGACTGTGAGAATAGAAAGCTCTCCCACATGAATTTTCCAGCAGCAGTGGTTAATCTTTTCGTTTCTATGATTTAGGCTTTCACCCATTTATACCCTCAGTTAACCAATGCCTGCTCTAAGCCTGATGAAGCAAAGCAGCATGGGAGACTTTGGCCTGAGTGTGGCATCTTCCACACCTCAGCCTTCATGTATGCATCCCCATGCAGTCTGCTCCTAGGCCACACTAGATGATGTTGCCTCTGTCTGGCACCCACAGCCTGAGTGTCCCTTTCTCTGTAAAGGACTGAAGACCTCAGCTTTTCCTGGTTTTATACATGTGTGTATGTTTTGTCCTATGCCATTTAATAAAGTGTGAAGTTCTATGAGATCGTCACCATGCCTATTCATACTCTGTACCACCTACAGATACTTCCTACTCCACCATCAACCTCACTAAGATAGGCACTGATGTGTTCTCCATCTGTAAAATTAATTTATCTCAAGAATGTATGTGGTGGTTCATGCCTTTAATCCCAGTGCCTGAGAGACAGACGCAGGTGGTCTACATAGTGAGCTTCAAGCCAGCCAAGGCTATATAGCGAGTCCCTGTCTCAAACAAACATATCTCAAAGTATTGGGGCTAGCATGTTGGCTCAGCAGTTATGGGTACTAGCTGCTCTTCCAGAGGACCTGGGTTTGGTTCTCAGCACCCATGTCAGGCAGCTCACAAATGCCTGTGACTCTACCTCCAGGATATCTGATACCTCCATGGGCATACATACATGGTACACAGGCATACATGAATGAAAGCGCTCACACATACACATAAAATCAAATCTTAAAAAGATGTGTGTGGTCATGGAGTGTTGATCTAGGGGTATAAAATCTTTGAGACTAGCTTTTTGGTTCTCAGAATAATCCTCTGGTAACTAATCTATATTAGTCATGTCCCTTGCCAAGTAGTACTCCAGGATCCAGATAGACTGTAGTTTAACTGCTCAACCTTTGAAAGACATCTGTGTTGTTTTGAGACGTCTGGGACTATCACTAGTAAAACTGCTATGGATATTACTGCACGTGCTTCTATAAAAACCATCTCTTTCACTTAAAATCCATGGGTTCAGTTTTCTGGATCATATGGCAGCTGAATATGTATTTTTGTGAGAAACTACCAGGTCTTTCCAGAGTGGTATAATTTTACATTTCCACCAGCGATGTTTGGGCAATCCTGTGCTCATACAGAAAATGTTTTCATTTGACTAAATGCCCAAATTCAACTCCTTTCAGCAATTTCCTCCGAGTGCCCAAAGCAACGACAGCAGAACAGGAGACCCTTGCCCTCCTTGAGTAAGACCCATGCCTCTGCCTCCCCTAGACACTCCCCACCCACGCTCACTCTGGTTCTGCAGTCTGCTTTCATGTTTTCCCTCCTCTGGGGGCCTTCCAAGTTGCTTATCAGTATCAGCTGCAATTCCTTTGTATCTTGTTCTGATCATAATCTGCTAATCCCTCCAGATGCCACGCCAAGCCCCAGGGTACAGTGTGCTGCCACCACTACTCCTGACTCAGCTCCTTGCACAAAGAGCCAAACCAGCAGCCGCTGGGCTCCATGCCAGCCCTAGCCCCTTGCTCTTTACAGGCCCCAGATACAACTCTGTCTCCATTCCTATGCAGCTAGGAAAGCATCAGAATTCTATGGGCAGAACAGAGAAGGCAGGCTCAAACTGTATAGGACCAGGAAAAGAGCATGCTGGGAGGAACCTTGCTGTCCTAGAGAGTAGATTTGAGTCTTAACATCTGGACATGACTGCATAAGCTTGTTCTAGAAGCATCTTTATAATAGTGCCAGTTAGAAATTGATGACATTTCTAAAATATTACATTTATTTGTTTGTTTGTTTGTTTGTTTGTTTGTTTTGTGGATTTGGCTCTCTTCTTGTTCCATGTAGGTCCCAGGGATTTTAAAAAAGCTTTTCCATTTTCACCATGCGAGGCCTGAAGATTTTTTTAAATTATTACATTTTTTGTTTGTCTGTTTGTTTTTTGGAGTTGTTTTTCTCCTTTCATCACGTAGGTTGCAGAGATTGAACTCGGGTTGTCAGGTTTGTTGGAAAGGACCTTTATCTGCTAAGCCGTCTTTCTAGCCTCTGATGTGACTGTTGACTGAGTGCTTGGTTGATGGACTTTTGAGACAGGATCTCACTCTGTAGCCCTGGCTGGCCTTGACCACACATCAATCTACCTGCCTCTGCCTCCCAAGTGCTAGGATTACAAACAAGTATGTTCCATCACACCTGGCAGAAGCACACTTTGCAGGCACGTGGCTTTCTAAGGCCCAAAGTGACTCTTACAGGGACATTTCTACCTACTTCTGCACAGCTTTATGACTCTAGTCCTCTTGCATAAGTAAGATTACGCAGACCATCTGCATAAATCCTAAGAGACACAGACCTTGGGCTCTCATCCGATTAGTTCATATCAATAGCATCCCTATGCCAACAAGAAGGTAAGGGGTTATGTCCCAACAGGAGCTCGTGTGGCCTGATAATACTGTTAAAATTCTTCAGTTGAGTGACAGTCCATAACTGACATCTAACAATTTACAAATTCTATGATGAAAAAGAGGCCAAGAATTTTTGTACATCCAAAAAAATGTCTCAAGCAATATGGTATGTAACAAACTTCTGGCAAGGGATGCAGGCAAGTGTGCCTCTTGTCCACCTGCTCACAGCCCGTGGCATACCACAAACTATCAAGGATGCAGTGTGGCTTCATAGCATACCACAGCCCCAAAATGTCTATTTGTCACATACCATTCATGCTGGCAGTGTGCGTTCTGTGGGCCCTAGAATTGTGCCACTCAAGCCTTTTTGTCTTGTGCAGGGACAACTTGCTGACAGTAAATTCTTCTCCACAGAGAACCTCCCCCTCTCTCAAACTGGATGATATTTGACCTATGTGTTAAATTCTTCCCCACTCCTTGCTGTGGCCACCCCTCCTTTAGTCCTCACACACCCAGCTTCCAAAGCCTGCTAAATATTCTATCTAGGACCAAAGAGGATTGGCTTCTAGATAATTTCTTGCCTCCTTAACTCAGGCTTGTGATGGGACCTCCTGACACTTCAGGCTGCCAAAAACAACTTGCAGTTCTTGCTATCAACATTCTGTTGCCTCTCTAAGTCTTGGCACTTAGGGGAGCCCTACCTTCCCAGAACAAAGCCCACCTTTACTCATGCTACACGCCCCTGCATTCTTTGTTCCCTTGCTAGGTTGTGCCCCTCCAGCTTTTAAGCAAGCTAGTTCTCTCTTCAGCAAGGGAGTTCAGTTTGGTGGTGGTTTAACATATCTAGGACAGAAGGTTAGAATTTAAGAATCAGAAAAACCTGTCTTTCAGTCACGACTCTAGAGCTAAGAGAATTCCCAGATACAGGGTTCAAAGTCACCAGCTAAAAGAGCAAAGTAGCACACCCCAATAATCTTAGCACTCCAGAGGCCAAAGTAGGAGCTCCACATGTTTGAGGCTAGCCTACACCATAGAGTAAGACCCTGTTTTAAGAAAAATTATTTTTTTAAAAAAGCAAAACATAGTACTAGGTTACAGGTTGCAAGAGTTTTTTTGGCCCGTAAAAGGAACCACTGACTGACCCCAGGAATGTTACTTAATGTGAACTTTCCTTCTGGATACCTTATTTCATAGACTCAAAACAACAGATGTTCTCAACTAGACAGCTTCAACTGGATGTTAAACAAAACAAAACATAGCAAAACAAAGAAACACCTTAACTTAGATCTGAGGCAGAACCCATCCGTTTCCACCACTCCCAAACACAGTTTTTCCCTGGGCTCTTCTCTCTGTAGGTCAGGGATAATCCTCAAACCAGGGGCCTGGGTGTCAGATTTCATTTCTTTTTCTTCACATCCCATATCAATTAATCCAAGCCTTTCAAATTTCATCTTGTACATGATTTTGTAGCTTTCTGTTACCCTCTGTGTCCACATAATGTTTCCCAATCCTAGTGATGCTAGCACAGGATCTCCCACCTATGGGGTGCCATGAAAATCTCTCAATAAGCTGCAAAATGATGAAGATGTGTTTAAGAGGAAATCACTAAATTAAAACCACACATGTATTTTAACCTCAAAGCTTACAGCCTTCTTGTATTGAAGTATTTGTTTGTTTGAAGCCCCTACATTTTAGTCTTCCTTCTTCTTGAGCTTCATGTGATCTGTGAATTATATTTTGGGTATTCCCAACTTTTGGGGCTAATATTCAATTATCAGTGAGTGCATACCACGTGTGTTCTTTTGTGATTTGAGTTACTTCACTCAGGATGATATTTTCTAGTTCCATCCATTTGCCCAAGAATTTCATGAAGTCATTGTTTTTAATAGCTGAGTAGTACTCCATTGTGTAAATGTACCACATTTTCTGTAACCATTACTTTGTTGAAAGACATCTGGGTTCTTTCCAGTTTATGACTATTATAAATAAGACTGCTATGAACATAGTGGAGCATGTGTCCTTGTTATATGTTGGAGAATTTTTTGGGTATATGCCTAGGAGTGGTATAGCTGGATCCTCAGGTAATACTATCAGATTCAATCAAAACTCCAACTCAATTCTTCATAGAGTTAGAAAGAGCAATTTGCAAATTCATTTGGAACAACAACAAACCCAAGGTAGTGAAAACTATTCTCAACAATAAAAGAACTTCTGAGGGAATCACAATCCCTGACCTCAAACTGTATTACAGAGCAGTAGTGATAAAAACTGTATGATATTGGTACAGTGAAAGGCAGGAAGATCAATGGAATAGAACTGAAGAGCCAGAAAAGAACCCACACACCTATGGTCACTTAACATATGACAAAAGAGCTAAAACCATCCAGTGGAAAAAGACAGCATTTTCAACAAATGGTGCTGGTTCAACTGGAAGTCAGCATGTAGAAGAATGCAAATTGACCCATTCTTATCTCCCTGTGCAAAGCTCAAGTTCAAGTGGGCCTCCACATAAAACCAGATTACACTGAATGTAATAGAAGAGAAAGTGAGGGAAAGCCTTGAACACATGGGCACAGGGGAAAATTTCCTGAAAAGAACACCAATAGTTTATGCTCTAAGATCAAGAATCAACAAATGGGTCCTCATAAAAATTACCAAGCTTCTGTAAGGCAAAGGACACTGTGAATAGGACAAAACGGCAACCAACAGATTGGGGAAAGACCTTTACCAATCCTACATCCAATAGAGGGCTAATATACAATATATACAAAGAAGTCAGGAAGTTAGACTCCTGAGAACTGAATAACTCTATTAAAAAAATGGGGTACAGAGCTAAACGAAGAATTCTCAACTGATAAATATTGAATGGCCAAGAAGCACCTAAAGAAATGTTCAACATCCTTAGTCATCAGGGAAATGAAAATCAAAACAACCCTAAGATTCTACTTCATACCAGTGAAAATAGTTAAGATCAAAAATTCATGTGACATCAGATGCTGGCGAGGATGTGGAGAAAGAGGAACACTCCTCCATTGCTGATGGGATTGCAAGCTGGTACAACCACTCTGGAAATCAGTTTGGTGGTCCCACAGAACACTGGACATAGTATTACCTGCTTGTTTGTTTTTATACAAGGTCTTTATTTTACAAAATTTCTTTATTTCTAGAGAGTTAAATACTGAAAATGTGTTCAGGTATCTTTTGTTCAACTTAAGTGTATTCATGTCAAAAATGCATGTATAGCCCTGGACCAAGAGCTCCTATATGTGCTCACTCTGGCCTGGTTTCTCTTTCTCCCCACCCCTCTCTTTCTGCCATCTTAGAATTGTCTTCCTAAAATATTTATCACATATAACCATCCCTCTGCTTAAATTTGTCCAATTTTTTTGTCACCTAAAAGATGCATATCTACCCAATGACCATGTGTGAAATGTCAAAGTGTGTCTCTTCCTTCTACCTCTTCCTCTGTCCTCACTACGTCTTAGCAATGTCAAACTTCCTTTTCCAATGATTCCCTGAAACTCTGTGTCCTCTTTGCTACCACATGTGGCTCTCCTGGCCTGAAATGACCTTTCCACTGATGGCTACCTTGATTTGTAGTTCATAAGCATTGATCATGGGAGGGAACATAGAGTAACAGCTTACAGACAAATTGAGGAGAGATGGCCAAACTTATGGTGACTTGACCTGTAGGGATAGCAAAAGTAGACAGTAATGCTTAGGCTTGTGTATACTTTCCTGGGACCTACTTGATATATTTCATTAAAACTTCCTGGCGTTTTGAAATATTTGGCAAGTAGAAAAACTACCACAAGCTCATTGGTCCTATAGTGAAATGTCATAATCTGAAATGTTTATAATCATCAGGAGCCTCCTTACTGTATCAGCCCGTTAGAAGATACAGAACGCGGTGAGGGTGAGGGCCCATTCCCAAATAGCTATTACTTTGCTTTCAGGAAAAAACTTCTCAGGTGAAATGAAGGGTGCTCAGAGCATCCTTTACAAGGACGAGAATCGACTCATGAAGATGCCACCTCTACCAGCTCATTAGTGCTGTCAGCTCCTAACAAGATGAGGATTTCAACATATGAACTTGGGAGGGAACACAAATATCCACCTCATAGCTGTCATCTAGCATCCTGCTGACCGTTACCTTCACAGCCACTGTGTCTTCTACGGAATGTGACTCCTGTCGTTCTTGAGAGTCTTGCAAGGTAAGTGCATTTCTCCAGAGTTCAAGTGAAGAAAATAGTTCGTCGCTTCCTAATTCATTTAGTTTTTATCATTTTTCTTTGTTTTCAAAAACTGGTGACTTCTCATGAAACTAGCTGGGTTTTCACTTCAGCTCTTTTTTCTTTAGCAGCACCAGTAGTACCATGGCATTTACCTCACATCCATATAGTATACCATGCCAGGGGCTCATGTGAATGTAATCCTTATGGGAACCATATGTAGAACTATTCATAGCTATTTTGTATGTAAGACAATAGAAGTTCCAGAGATTTTAAAAACCTCATAAAGCTAATTCACCGAGAAAAATGTAAAACAGAATTGAAACCCAAATTTATCAGCCTGAATGTTTTATCTGCTAAAACAGAATTGAAACCCAAATTTATCAGCCTGAATGTTTTATCTGCTACACTACATTGGCCCTCTTAACACCATTTATTTCATTTCCAAAGATCATGAAACTGTGGGTAAATCTAATGGTGAATTTTCAAGTAAATATTTTTAAATTGAAAAACAATTTGTGCTTACTATAGAAAATTTGGAAAACTCGGGAGAGCACAAAGGGGAAGCATTTATGTAGACACAGTACACAGGAACTAAGATTTTTTTCTCAATTTTCCCTACATTAAACTGATTAAGATGAACTTTTTTATGATCTGACTTTTCCAATGTAACAGGACTGTTGAAACATTTCCCCATGCCATTAAATTATATCTACACAAGGTTATGTTCATAGTTATATAACAAGCCGTTATGCAGACATATAAACAAATTTATTCCATTCATTCTATATTGTTGGATATTTAGATTAAATACTTATTTCAGGTTAATATTTTCATATTATAATTAATTCTTTAATAAACATTTTACATATATCTGATTATTTCCTCTGTATAAATGTCTGCATTTAAGCTGAAAGTGTTTAAGCATTTGAATCTTTTTTTCCTTTCTTTCTTTCTTTCTTTCTTCTTTCATTTTTTTTTTTTTTGCCAAAACCTTCTGAAAGATTGTTCTAATTTTAAACCTTAACCAGTAGTTTTTAAATATGCCCTACCTCCATACACTCCAGGTAAACTCGGTGTCACTGTTATTTTTATCTTAAGTTGTTTTCTTTTCCTTTGAATGGTTTTCATTGACTCCATTTTAAACCCATAGGCTGAGCGACCTCAGCTTCCTCCCATGAAGGAGCAGTAATTGACTGACGTTTGCACCTCTACTCCTGTAACCCACAAACAACTGGACAAAGCATAGAAAACGCCATTTTTTTCCAGCACTGGACAGTGAGCACTAGAAGGTCTATGATCTTTGGAAACAATTTCCTAACCTTAGGGCAGGAAGGGGCACTCATGCAGAGCTTGGCAGGCTCCCCAAATTGAGGAGACTTTGGAGCCCAGAAAGGCTGAAGCAGCAGTAAATTTGCAGGGCAGTGTTCCAGAGAGGGAGGAGCTACCCCGTGGAAGAATCCAGCCGTCTTCATAGGAGTCACTAGGTGAAACCCAAACTGCAGATGTTTAGTCAAATCCACAAATCCAAGCAAAGAGAGATTCAGGGGCTCTCCTAAGACTCGTGGAGCTAAAGCACTAAGACACATTCATGGGGTCACTCAGAGTATGACCTCATTTGAATATGCATGCAATAGAGACCCCAGAGAAGCCCAACATTAGTTGGGTAAGTTGAACAACCCTAGGAGAAGCCTGCTGTTCAGCTGCCCCAACAAAGATCAAATTGATGGGCAAATAAAGTACTTTGCTGAAACATCAGCATGGTAAGGAAAAATACCAAGATGCAAACATTCAACATAGAGCATACTCAGTAATAAAACGTGCTGTATATGCCAGTGGGTAACACCTGACCCCCAGTGACAAGGAAATCTAGTCAATCAAAACAGAAATCAAAACAGAGGTACAGAAGTGGCTCAGATGTGGAATTAGCAGAATTTCTGACTAAAGTCTAATCTCAATAATCTACAAGAAAGAGGAGCATAAATGAGGTGAAAAGCACATAAACACCCCAGAAAAACCAAAATTATTATATATCTGAAGTCAAAAGGTATTTAATAGTACTTAGATCATATAAGACACTGTAGAAAGAAAGGTCAATAAACTAGAAGACATAATACACTAGCTTAAATTAAACACAGGTAGATGAGACTGATTTATACAAAAAGAACAGGACTACAATAATATGAAAGACAAGCATTTTAACACACCTGTACCTGGAGCCCCAGATTGAGGCCTAGAGAAAGGAAGAGGTGGGGCACAGGAGGCATCTAAAAATATTAGTGGCCTCATTAAATCCACTTAAATAATACTACATTTTCAGAAAGCATGATAATCCAAGCTGTATAAACTAAAACTATAGCACATGTATACAGTAGCCATCCTCCAAGATGGCTACCAATGACCCCCACCTGTAGTTTTTATGCTGGTGTGTATTTGCCACTTTCATTAAGCAATGCTGGCCTGTTTGACTCCTTAATATACTAGAGGTAAGAACATGCGACTTTTGAATGTAAGTCAAAAGGAAACACTACAGCTTTTGCTTGCTCTGTGGGAACCCAGTTACTGCCTGCGTCATACACAGAGCACCATCTGGCAGGCCAGCGTGAATGCCCCATTGTGGAAGCAGGCTCTTCTGCCTCAATGAAAGCCACAAAATGACTGGGGCTCCACTTTGTTTCTTTATGGAAACCTCACAGCAGAACCACCTTGGTAGTCACTCCTGGATGCCAACCCATAGACACCATGAGATGTATCGTTAGCCACCTTACTTGCAAGGTAATAATTTGAACAATAAGTTATATTTCTACTTACTAACAAAAACTAATTATAAAACATCATTTTCAAAAAGTCTCTCTGTAATAGCAATGAAGCAGCCCTGAAATGCTTAGAGATTAAAAATAACAAAGTCTTACTGAAGATTAGAGTATGACTAAATAAATGCATGTAGACTAAAATAAACGGAACTACCTTTCCCATTTAAAGCTTGGAAGATATAACATTGTTAAAATATCACTTCTTCCCAGACTAATTTATAGGTTCTGTTGTGATTGCAATAAAAATTCTACCAATCTTTAATAAGAAAAATGGGTCAGCGGTTGCCTGAAGCCTGAACTGATGGAAGCAAAAGGAGCCGGAGAAAGTTTTTGGTGGCAAACAGCATTTTCTGCATCTTGACTGTGGGGATAATTTCATGAGGGGAACATACAACAGGGAGAGCTCACCTGTGAATGTATGAAATCAATAAGAATGGTTCTACAAATGTATGAGCCAAAATTATCCCCCTGCCTCTAGCACCCATTTCCTACCCTGGGTGCAACTGATGGTATCAAACATTATATATTCATCTGCATATACTCCATACATATGTAAATATATAAATACATTCTTCTAGGAAGTGGGTTTCCCTTAAAAAAATTGTTGGCATGCTACATTCTCCTATACATCTTGGCCTTTTCACCATTCAGTATATTCTGAAGACCATCATCTATCAATCTATGATGGGTGATATAGACATATATCTCAGATTATCCTAACTGGGTAATACAGATGTGTCACAATTTGCACTGTTAGTGTCCTCTTAATCCACATTTGTGTTCCTTGCACACTTGTTGCTAGCCAACCCCACAGCGAATAGCCATGTAAGTGTGTGAACTCTGATTCTGACCAAGGACCACTTTTCCAAAAGATAACTTGGATGAATAAAGCAAATTTCCTTTCATGTGGACTACACGGACTGACACTGCCATAAGCAACTATTTGCTCTTTTGTCTTTGACAATGTAACAGATAAAAAATAAGGTCTTTTTACTATGAATTTATGTTTCTCTAACTTTAAATTGAGGATCTGCCTCTAGTTCTCAAGATGATTTGTGTATTCACTTCTGTGACCCGTGTTTAAAACTTTTGGCTGAAATTTCTATAACGTTCTAAAATGCACATTTTATCTTTAACTTTTTCTATATACACAAACTATTTTTACTTTAGTAATGAATTACAAACACTTTCTAGAGTTTGTCATTTGTACTTTTGGGGTGTATGTGTGTGAATTGTGGGTACACATGTGTATGTACCTGTGTGCTTGTGCATGTGGAGGCTGAAGGTAGATGTTGGATGTCTTTCCTGATCACTCTCACTCTCTGCTTTATGTATTGAGGCAGGGTCTCTCACTTGAACCCAGGCCTTGCTCAGCTAATCAAAGTAGCCAGTTTTCCCCAGGGTTTCCCTATATCTGTCCCCTGTGCACTGAGATGGATGAGTTGCCTTTATATGGTTCTGGGAATCTAAATTAATCATTCTAGCACTATTTACTAGATAACACAACTTCCTCTAAAGATCTGAAATGCTATCTGAATCACACATATTCCTAATCCAGTCCCATGTTGATTTAGATCCAGACTTTCTATTTGTTCTGCCAATCTTGCGACTCATTTAAGAACACTTGGTTGTTTTAATTATTACATCTTTATCACAGCATCAGTAGCTCAGGCTGGTTTCTCTATTGAAAATATCCTAGCTGTGTTTGTTTCTTGGTAAAGTACTTGGTAAAGACCAATTTGAATTTTGGAACCAGCTTTAATGGTTCCATAGTGGGCATGTTATTTTTATATTTTAATTGATAATATGAAATGTATTGACTACAAGAAATGAACATTTCTGGTTTTAATTGTCCTGATCTAAAAGCAATTACACTATGATTTTTACTTGAGAAAATATTCTTTTGCTGGTCTCCAGATTGTTTACTGACATTTACATTTTTCACATAAATCTTGCATATTTCCTTTCCTGTTGTCTTAATCTAATTATACCTGCTAGACTCACTTAGAATTTGCTAATAAGCACATGATAAAGGAAGTCTGTTCATCTCAATCCATGTTCATCTCAATGAAAATGTTTCCATTTCCTGGTAAGAATCATACTGACTTTGTGTGTACATATTTGCCTAACATCTACCTATTGACAGACTTCAAGACTCAAGAATGAAAATCAAATGTTATTAAATGCCTCTAAGCCTCCCAATGGTGACAATATTTTTTATCTTATCTATAAATGGGGGAAATTTTCATAAAATTTTTTTCTAATATTAAATATTTTGCATATCTAGGACAAGTTCTACCATGCTGCTTTAATTTTTCAATTTGCTACTGGGTTCTGTTTGCTATTTTATTGGGATAATCCATCAGCATTCAAAAGTGAAACTGACTGCCAGAGGGTTTCTCTGTTATATTTTGAAATCAGTGCTATATTTGTAATATAGACTGGGTTATAAGCTTGGTTTTGTTTCTGTGTACTCAAAAAAATGTGTTACAGTGTATGGGAATTCTCTACCTTTGTAGGTCTGGCAACTCCAAGTCACCTCATTGAGCCTATATATATATGTATATAGCTATACATACATATATATAGCAGTTATATATATATGTGTGTGTGTGTGTATATA
>NW_022196914.1:61813743-61851219 GCF_008632895.1 Mastomys coucha | reverse complement strand
ATATATATATATATATATATATATATGTAGCAGTTCTGATGCATTTTTCAGCTTAACATATCCTTTAAAGATGCTTAATTTTTTCCATGTGATATTCCATTAAATTTTGTTTTATGCTTCTAATTTCTGCTGCAATAAGAATTCGTTTGTTAGAACTATTTCTACTTTTTGTAGTGAATTTGATTATCTCTTATAGATGTTTCATGAGTACAAAAGGGTACATATATTTCCTATTTGTGATAGAGGGGTGCTGACGTTGATATTGTGGTTGTTGTTTTGCTTTGTTTTGTTGTCTTTTGTTTTTTACTTAATTCCTCCAATTGAACACAAGACCTAGCTCATGCTAGGCAAGCTCTGTATGATAGACCTGTGTCTCAGTCTTTTTTTTTTTTTTTTTTCCTCTTTACTTTGACATGGTTTCTGGAATACATCACTAGCCTGAAACTTTCTGTTTCTGCCTCCTGTACGTTCAGAATATTTGGATTACAGCTAGCTTCACCAGACTGCATCTAATAAAAGTATTTTAAAACCAGGTGTGGTAGTGCCATGCCAGTAAATTCTAGCACTCAAATGGTAGTCAGAGGAAGATAGGAAGTTCTAGGTCATCCTCTCATCTCCCTAAAGAGCTAGAAAGCAGTCTGTGTTACACAAAACTATCTCAAAACTTAGCTATTTATAAATAAAAAAAATAAACAATGTCATCTTATGCTTACACACATATACAAGCATATATACATATGTATAAGATCTAAGTCAATCATCTTTCTTTTCCTTGCTTTTTTTGCCCATTTAGTCTTCCATAAACAACTTGTCTCTATTCTCTAGAGAGTTCCATCAGGATACAGTATTGGAGGGCAAAAGTCATGGGTCAGAGAGTAGCATCTGCCCATCATCTGATCAGCCCTCCTACTGCATCACAACATGGCAGAGAAGCAGACAAGGAAGATAGGCATATGCAGAAGGAATCAAGCACATGGGGAAGCCTTGCTGCATAGCAAGCATTCTTGTGGTACTTCCTATGAGTATAAAGACACATTCCTCTGAGAACTCCACTAATCTCCTAGTGGCAGGGCTCTCAAGACCTAACTACCAAGCCCTATGTCTTAAATACAAACCTCTCTATACTAACAGATGGTAAAAATGCCTATACTGCCAAAAGTGACCTACAGATTCATTGCACCCTCCATCAAAATTCCTATGACACATAACTAGCAGAAAACAGACTTAATGTTCATGTGGAGGTTCAGAGGAACACAAATAGACAAGACTATCCTAAACACAAAGAGCAATGTGAGGGACATCACAGTTTCTGATGTCAAAATTTACTACAGACCCATAGAAACAAACCCAGCATGACATTAGCAAAAAGAAAACCACATGCATGAACAGAACAGAATACTGAATCTATGAGTCATCCCATACCTTTACAGCCACCTGATTTTTGACAAAGATGTTGTCTTAGAATTCTGTTGCTTTGAAGAGACACCATGACCGTGGTAACTCTTATAAAACAAAGCATTTCATTGGGGCATACTTAGAGTTTCAAAGGTTCAGTCCATTATCAACATGGCAGGAAGCATGGCAGCACACAAGCAGACATGGTGCTGGAGAGGTCCAGCTGAGAATTCTACATCTGGATCCACAGTCAACAGGCAGAAAGAAACACTGGGCCTGGTTTGAACATTTGAAACCCCAAAGCCCACCCTCCAGTGACATACTTCCTCCAACAAGGCCACACCCACTCCAACAAGGCCACACCTCCTCGTCCTGAGGACTGATTTCAGGTTATCAGGTTGAGATAAAAGTATCTTTACCTGCTGAGCTTTCTCACTAACAAAAAAATCAAAACAACAACAAAACCAAAGCAATACCCAGCAACAACAGAACTAATGTAAAATGGATCATGGACTTTAATGCAAAATTCGAAATTCTAAAACTACTAGAGGAAAACAAAAACATGAGGAAAGATAGCAAGACATAGATGTAAACAAGGACTTTCTGAAAATGACTTCAATAATAATGAAAATAATTGCAAGAATTTATGGATATGTAAAATTTAAAAGTCCCTGCACATCAAACAAAATAATTAACAGAGCAAAGAGATAATTTACAAAATGAGGATTGTTTTGGCCAACTATTCATCTAGTTAAGGATTCATATCCAGGATATATGCATAACTCAAATTATTATATGTAAATAAAACAAATCTAATCAATACATTGCCAATTGAATAGAATAGATAGGTCAAAGAAGTACAAATTAATAATAAGTATAAAAATTATCAACACCTTTAGTCATTAAGGTGATGCAAGCAAGACAGCATTGACATCACATCTCACTTCAGTGACACTAGCTAGAAAACAACAGGAATTACTAACAAGGTTACAGGGAGGAAGAAACCCTTCATGGCTATTGGTAGAAATGTAAATAAGTAGAGCTAATGCCCAAATTAATATGGAGGTCACTCAGATACAAACCTAGAACTGAGCTGGAGAAGAAGTTCAGTGGAAAGCTATGGGGGGAAAATATCAACTTACATCAACTTTGGGTCTTCATAAGCACATGCACACATTTGTGTAAATACTCATCACAGGAAAGAAAGATTGATTTTATATATAAAATCTGTATATATATATATATACATATATATATATATGGAGAGAGAGAGAAAGAGAGAGAGAGAGAAAGAGAGAGAGAGAGATATGCAGGCAGACACAGATAGACAGGATGGAATACAAAGAGGGAAAAACCCTAAAACAGAACCATTGTGTGATCTACATTTATCCCTGCTGGGTATATCTTCTGAAAGAATCAAAATCAATACACAATAGAGATCCTTATGGCAAAACCCACAACCACATTTATGGACTCAACCTAAAGTTGATCCCTCAAAAATGAATAAAGAGTGTGTAGTATATATCCATACTATTCAGACAGAAAGAGGAATGAATTATGTTATCTGAAGGACAATAGATGGAACTGGAAGACATTGTGTTAAACAAAAAAAATTAGACTCAGACAGACAAATACCACTATATTCCAATATCCCCATCCTATATGGAATCTAGATTTTCAAAAAATAATATGTGAAAATGGAAGCTAACTATTAGAGAGAGGGGGAGGAGCCAGTAGGAAGAAGGAAAAAGAAATAAAGAGGGTGCTGGTGGGTTAATGGGACTGAAGAACACAATATGCCTTGTGAAGACCCCAATAAAACACATCATTTAGCACAAAGAACATGTGCTTACATCTAAAAAAATGGAATAAAGTACGAAGTATTTAATAACTTCAGGATAATAAAGAATATCTTAATGCTGAACACATCTATTTTAATTTGATAAAGACAAACTTGAAGGGCACATTAAAAATCATAAGACTTATGGGTACAGAAGGACCATATGAACTGGTCATATATGTAAGGAGTAGTTTATGGTCAACTGTTAGAATTTTTATTTTTTTAAATTTTTTGAAATTAAAACATTTTTATTTTTCACCTTCCTCTCTCCAACCTCCTGAATAACTCCCCACCCCTACAAACTACAAACTCCTTTTTTTTTTTTTTTTTTGGTTTTTCGAGACAGGGTTTCTCTGTGTATCCCTGGTTGTCCTGGAACTCACTCTGTAGACCAGGCTGGCCTCGAACTCAGAAATACGCCTGCCTCTGCCTCCCAAATGCTGGGATTAAAGGCGTGCGCCACCACTGCCCGGCTACAAACTCTTAAAATCATGCCCATGTTTTAATTCTTTGTATATGTCTTAATGTTTATATGTTTGTAAATATGTAGCTACAACCGTCTCAGTCCATGTTACTTTTATATGTGTGATTTCAGGGCTAACCACTTGGTATTGAATAACCAATCACCAGATTTGGGGGCTGGTCCTAGGGGGAGATTATTTTTTTCCTCCATTAGCATTCTTTACTTGCCTGTAGATATTTAGAATATTTTTTAATTTGGAACTAAATAAATATACTTATATCTAAAATGATTAAAATTAATGTCTTTCCTATTCTTGAGGCTCTGAGTAGAATCTTCAGATCATTTTATCTTTCATATAATAACCCTCCCTTTATACAAACAGGATGATTTTTTTCTATTTTACTCAAGCTTTTTTTTATATCTCTAGATTCTCAAATATTTTTTCTATTGATCATAAATATTCCTCCTATTCATTACTATTATTAGTTGTGCTATAAATTGTACTTTTCTGTTGTGTTTTCTAAAACATTATTCACTTTTAGAAAGATGGCTTTCTTGTGCTAGGTTTGTACATAATGATCTTCCTGAATGTCTGCTACATTTGGATAATTTCCAGTTGAATTCTTCACATTTATTTCTTTTATTCTATTGAATCAATTTGCACCTCTAGAAGAGTGAGCAGTAAATTACAGAAAAAATAGTGGGTTTGCATGTTTGGTTCATAATTTTAATAAGGGATATGACAACACAACAAGTAAATAAATAAATGTCAGTTTAATGAACTTTTACTGCCGTACTTTGGAGACTGTGGTCGGGATATGATAAGAGAAGTATTGACAAACCACATTAGTGGACCAAATCCTCCTTGCTATCCATTTTTATGAATCAGTTTAAGGGAGCTCAGCCATCCTCGTCTGCTTATGAACAATAAGGCTGCTATCATCAAGAATATTAACTGGTTGGTTCTTCACTGGCAACACTGGCCATAGGCAGTTCCAGAATATACTTCAGCAACCATTCTAAGACGTGTCTTGCCTAACACGCAGAACATTTATTCTGTTGTTACCCATTTAACTTCTGTCAGCAGTCACCTGCACACTGACAGGCACTGGGATCTCCTAGCCTGGCAGAATCTCAGCTTCCAGAACACAAACTCTTCTGAAAATGCTCATCGCCTCCTCTCATGTCCTAGTGACCAAAATGTGCCGTGCCACACTGTATCATGCTTCCTGTGTGGAAAGGGAAAATGAAATAGGCTGTTATGTAGACTCTCGGGAGTTTATATTTAAAAAAGAGAATGAGAGGAAGGAAAGACAATCAGCTAAATCCTGCTAGGTTAAAGAAAGGAAGACACAGTTCCACGAGGAGGGAAAACTGTAAGCGAGATGCTGCGTGTAATTTAGAACCGAGGAGCTTAGAGCAAGATTGGCATTCAGAGCCTCCTACATGTAGGGTATCTACAGAAAAGGGAGCACTTCAAAAAAAAATAACAAACCTGAAGTTAGGCAATATACACATACGGTCAAAAGCAGAGGAAAAACCAGTTTCCACTCTGAATTCTGTATCTCCAAAAGCAGGCCCTCTTGCTCTCTTATTCCCTTTTAGCTAGAAAGTCTGAGTAAAGAGGGGAGACCCATGTAACAGGTTAAGATATGATTGATTTAAAGGTTACATGCCATCTGCTCTCAGGGCAAATGATAAGATAAAGGCATCCAGATGCCAGGGAAACCAATTCCCACACCTCAGGAACAGATTGACTGGAGGAGATCCAGGCCTTCCTACATACCCTGCTCTGGCCACCTCTTGTCTCTTTGTTATTGTTAGAATTACTGGGATAAGAGAGAATTTCTGAAGATAGAGAGTAGTTCAGGGGTTTCCTACAAGTACCTAGCATACAATTTAAAATTTTCCCTATTAAAAATAAAGAAATCAAACTCTCACCTGTGTTCTACACATCTGTTGACTCCTGACATTGACTTGAGGAAGAGAGAGGATTCAAAACTACAAGAGATGTCTCCCTTTCTTCCCCTGCTTCTGCCTGGCCTCTCCCTGGAGTGGTGTGCTGCTATGTCTGGGAGTAGCATTGACCCTGGAGCCACCATGAGCAGGTGCAAAGTCATTCCCACTGGACATCTGGTTGAAGGCACTTAAAAGATCCAGATCAAGAAACCCTGGATCACAAGGAGGGGATGCTGGCATGACCTTCTTGCAACCACTGGTACTTGGTACCCAAGAACCACTTAAGATGTGATGTAGAACTCTGTGGGTATCCAGGAGAGTCTCACATACTGGAATCTAGCCCATTCTGTGATGTCATCATCTTTCTGTCTACAGGAGCAAAATAACTGATCTTGAGGCCCAACATGTATGAATGTAACGTTTTAAAAGAAGCCATAGGAGCATGAAGCATTTGCTGTCCAGTTATGGGTTAGCATCCCCTGCATCCACAGAATCACAGGCTACCCTAGTGGACCACCTGTTGTTCCAGTGATTATAAAGCAGAGATAAAAGAGGCCAGCAGCAAGCCAGCCAGCTACACAACCATATTGATAATCTATGTGTTGGACTGAGAGGCCCTGTCTCGAAAGAATAAGGTTCAAGAACAATTGAGCAGTATTCTTGACATCAGCCTCAGGTCTCCACATCACAGAATCACAGACAGACAGACAGACACACACACACACACACACACACACACACACACACACACACACACACACATCATAGAGACATACCAGGGAAAAGACCTAGAAAAAAGAATCCACTGACTAAAACCATACTTGATGTGATATGCTTACATAAAGTATATTATATGCAGATATTTAAAGCACATACAATGAACAAAAGATTTTTAAGTGAAGTAAAATAAATTTTAAAATCGAGTTTACTAAATTTTCTTATCAAACTAAGAAAAGTAAATGATAAAATATTTTTAAAATCTAGAAATCAGTTTAATATCAACAATAAAATGTATGTTAAAATAAAGATACCATTTTATTGGAAAAACTGATCAAAATAAAAAATATGTGATACCCAGGGCTGGAAGATATAGTGCATGTGCATTTGGCTGCATAGCAGCCATGATTGTGATTGACACAGCTCTTTAGGAAAGCAGTTTAGCAGAGTAAATTAAGTATCAGAAAAACGTAGTGATTTTTTTGATCCAGTAATTTCACTGTGGGTTCTCTTCTAAGGAAGTCATCTAAAATATTGAAGGGAATAACTATTTAGCAAGCTGTTCATCACAGATTTATAACCTAACAGTTTTTAAGAACCTATCTAGAAGTCCAAAGAGGGTATGGTTAAGTAACCACAATGCATCATTTGAGAGATTTTTATGCGGCCATTAAAATTATAGTTGGAAAGAAGCAAAGCAGAAAAACTGTTCCCGCTCTAAAAAATATTAAAAATGATACATACACTGAAAGAGTAACTACCAAGTATTGCCATGTAGATGGTAAAGATGTTTTAAATCTCCCCAAACCTTCTGAGAAAAATTGTTGAGCATGACAGTTACCACGCTAGAAGCCCAAATGATCAGCTCATTACTAAGAGTAGACATGGATGAGGACCTCCATCACATGACACCATGTCACTTCAGAGTTGTTCTAAAGCACAACTCACCCTATCTAGTCAGGCTGAAACTCTGCTCATCTGTACAAGCCACTTTCTCACTCTGAGAACAGACTATTGGGAAGCAAGTCCTCAGCTGCTCTGTTCTCTGTTGAACTCAAATCTCTGCCTGGCCTCACCCAGTCAGGAGTCATAGAGACAGTCAACATAGAATAGAAAAGATGCTGCAGGGCCTCTCTATGTGAGGGCCCATGACATATTCCTACAAAGGGGAGGCATTGAATGTCTGCTTCTAGATCACCCTGTGTTTTCAGAATGTGACTAAGACCAGCCACTCAGGTTGTCAGGTAGTCACAGCACTGTGCAAAGACTAAGGCAGGCTGGCAGCCTAGGTAAAGCTCATCCTTACTCTGAGTGGTAGCCCATGGTGACATTCTGCTGACAAATGATCCTCTTGAACATAAAAGAGAATAAATGACTTTCTTGAACTTAATAGCCTGACCCTAGGCACAGCAGTTATTAACCCTTCGAATACCCTCAACAGCCTCACAAGGTGTGTGCTCTCATGGTCTCATTCCCCAAAGAGGAAACAGTACAAAGCAAGCCTAGTGAAGGATGAGGTCAGGAGTAGGATCCACAGTTGAACCCAACTGCTGGAGTTGATGTTTTATGCATTTGGCTTTTGCTTGTTTGCTTTTGTGAGGCAGGGGATTAAGTGCAGAGGCCTGCTTTACACAAGCTTTCTACCACTGAACCACATCCCCCAGGCTTTGGTGTCTGTAAACTGTCTTAGACTATGATCCTCCTTCCTCAAGTTCCCAAGTGCTAAGATGTTAGACATGAGCCACCACACCCAACCACAGGTAAGTATAAAACTTAACCACTGTTTTATTAAAGCCTCTGTGGGTCTTAAGTCCCACTACCTGATTTGACCTTATACATCCCCTTTTGGACTGGCTAGTGAAGAAAGTCATGATTTACTTGTTTCCTTCACTAGAAAAGGTATCTATGTGCAATGGATTGGTTGGGGTCTCCCTCCAAACTTGTAGAGTGAAGCCCCAATTCCTAGTAGATTAGAACATGACCTTGTTTTCAAGCTGGATTTTAAGAGAGCTAATCAAGTTCGAATTAAGTCACTAGGGTAAGCCATAATCCAAGATGACTGTTGTCCTTACAAACAGGGAGACTTTAGAGAAAGATTAACAAGACAAATACATAAGATGCGTGGTCATATGAAACTGAACAAATAAATTTTCAAGTTCTCTGCAAGCCAAAGAACACGAAGGAATGTTAGGAAGTCACCAGAAGGTAGGTAGAGGCAGAGAACAAGAAGGGACCTCCCCAGTGACACCACAGTGCTGGGTTTCTAGCTTGATCTTAAGGATATTGTAGCAAACTGAAAGTGTTGTCTCCTCTTCCTGTCCTCATTGTCCATCTACATAATAAAAATATTTTGTTCAAGCAAACAGCGAGGCAGATGGACACAGGGATTAGGTATAAAAGAAAGGTCTCTACTGGGAGGGTTGGTTGGTAGTACTTGAAAACTACATTTCCTAAGGTTTTGGGGTTCTATGTGTGATGCTGAGAAGTATCTTTGTGTGGTCCAAGAATAGAGAGCAAGATCCTTGAAGTGCCTCTTACATCCCCTACCTTTAACAACAACCAAACCAGTTTCCTCTATTAAACCAACTGTGTTCAAACAAAGATTCTATTTGAGAGAGAGAGAGAGAGAGAGAGAGAGAGAGAGTGTGTGTGTGTGTGTGTGTGTGTGTGTGTGTGTGTGTGTGTGTCACTGATTAAAAAGCAGAATTTAAAGCCCTGCATGGTGATGCTCCTCTACAATATAAGTGCTTAGGAGGTAAAAGCAGTAGGATCAGGGCTTCTGGACCAGTTTCATCTACACTGCTAGTTCAAGGCCAGCCTAGGCAGCATGAGACACTGTTTCAAAAAATAAAAAGTGTGTGTGCGTGTGTGTGTGTGCCTATGCTTGTGTACATTAGTGTGTGTGTGAGAGAGTGTGTATGTATATGAGTGTGTGTGAGAGAGTATGTGTGTATGTGAATGTGTGAGTGAGTGTGTGTGTCTGTGTATATTAGTTTTTAGGTATCTGTATATGAGTGTATATCTGTGTCTGTGTATAGAAGTATACGTGTGAGAGCATTTATGTATGTATGTGAGTGTGTGTGACAGTGTGTGTATGTGTGCGTGTATAAATATGGCAGGTAGAGTGGCTGATAAATATTTACCCCACAAGCCTGACAACTTAAGTTCAGACCCCCAAAGCCGACTACAGTAGTACAGATCTATAAGGCCATTGCACTCCTTCTGGTAGATAGGAAGCAGAGACGGGAGACTTTTCAGAACCTGCTGGCCAGTTAGCCTGGTACACATAGCAACAAACAGGGTGGAAGGTGAAGACTGACACTTGAGGTTGTCCTTCACATGTACTCCATGACATGCATGCACATTTATTCACACAGGAGCATAGTCACATACATGTACACCAAAAAACATGTTTAAGCAAACAAAAGCAGAATTCGTTTCATTCCTCATTTGATATTTCAAAGCGTCACTAAGTGGACCATATTTTATCTCCCATAGACCAATTTTATTGTCTTCAAGTACCATGTCCTAAATGTGTCAAGAAAAAAAAATGGAAATTACTAAGTAATAGTTGACTAATTTATTCACTTTTGTTCATCAACACTTGTAATAACCCATAAAAATATATTTGGCATCTAGAAAAAAATAATCATTATTCTATTCAGTTTTAATAAGTCTAAGATTTTCCTTCTGTTTGAAATATCAGGGAGTAATATACAGTTTGGGTGTGGGGTGTGTGTGTGTGTGTGTGTGTGTGGGTGGGTGGGTGGGTGGGTGTGTGTTTTAGAGCATTTATGTCTCAGGTTCAGAATAACTGAGTGAGGGCTCGCTGCCTGGTGAAGTAAAGACAACATTCTCTATTAAATGAAGAGCAAAAAATTTAATAATGTAGATTAGCAGGTTTCCTTTTCAAAATGCAGCCAATAGAAGGTCCAAGCTGGTAGGTTCTCCAGAAGGCTGGATGTTAATAGTTTAAGGTTAAGGTTGCATCTGGCAAGGAAATGACTTCAGTGGGACCAAGAAAATAGTTGTGACAGTGCTTGCTCTCAACTCTGCCTAAGTTAAACTTGAACTTTGGATGTATATCCTTAAAAGAGATGGTTCACCCTGTAATCAAAATATTTAGTGGGTGTGTGCCTGTGTGTATGTGTGGTATGTTTATATGTGTATGTATGTGGTATATTGTTGTGTGTATGTGTGTTTGTGTGTGTATGGTATGTCTGTATGTATGTGTGGTGTATATATGTGTTTGTGTGTCTATGTGTATGTATATATGTGTGTAGTATGTCTGTGTGTGTGTGTGCATATGTGTATGTGGTGTGTGTAAGTGGTATGTGTGTGTGCATGTGTGTGTGTGTGTGTGTATGTGTGTGGTGTGGGGATATGTAAAACCATGCCAGAAAGTTTGATAAGGTAGAGCAGATCAAGACCCAGAGACTCGCTGGGCACACACATGAGGCTTAGGTAACTCCCAGCTTCCTACCAGACTCCTGACTTGGAACATAAGCCATGCTTCTCACAGAAAAAAGACGAGACCTATGGTCATATAGGATCAAAACAGAGTTCTCCATGCTAATGAGATACGTAGAGGCCATGAGGGCTTAGCCAATAAGCTTCCCTTCCCAGATGTTCTTCCCTGTAAATGGTATTTAATCTCAGGCCCACCCTGAGAAGTGGGGTATGATTTCTTGCATGCATTCTCCACCATGACAATAAACTGTTTAGAACCATGGAGTCTCTTTTCATCAACATCTGCTGTGGGGAGCCATGAAGAAGCCCTTTGCCTACAGTCTCACAGCCTAATCTCTTGTAGAAGGCCTCTCACCTCTCTGTGCTCCCAGCCACAAACTGCCACCAAGCCTGCAACCATCAAGTCAAAGACAATCATCCCTGGTGCCTGGATGTCCAACAGTCTAAGAACCCCATGGCCCAGACCTCATTGCAGGCCTGAGGACCCCAGAGCCAGCTCTAGCTTTCCCACATCTCAGACTGGACTGTACTTTCCCATCCCAAGAGTGGTAGCTCAGCACTTCCCTACAGCCCACACCTGCTCTGGCAGAAGTGTGGGGTAAGCACAGTCAAGCTCCCTTCCATCTGCTTCCCCAAGAGGCTGTGCCCAGTAATGGACCAACGGGGCAGTGGACCATGAAAGGAAGCCTGATATATGTATATATGTGGTATGTGTATATGGAATGTGTATGTGGTGTGTGTGTGTGTGTGTGTGTGTGTGTGTGTGTGTGTGTGTGTAAGCCAAATCTAGCAACAGAGCAAAGAAATGGTGGATGGAAGCCCAGCAGGAATAATTAATTACCCATTGAGTGAAGTCCTAGATGGCCAGTAATATTCTGTTCTGTTCCTGGCTCTGTTTTCCATCCTGTGTGTCAAGAATTGTCTCACTGAAACAAGAGACATTTTCTCTGAGGTTTATTTAATAATTTCAAATTGACCTTCAAGAAAAAGAAGAAGTCTGGCCTTGTAACACAGGCCTATAACCAGCTGTTTAGGATGTGGAGCAAGTGATTGCAACTTTAAGGCTGGCCTGGGCAGCTTCCTAAGACACTGTCTCAAAACGCAAAGTAGCCAGAAAGGTGGGGGATATACCTCAGTGGCAGAACCCTTACTTAACATATAAGTATGAGGCCCAGGTTTAATCCTAAGAATCACACAAAAGGGGAGATGAAGGAAAGACATATCATTCTGCCATAATAGTCTTTAAAAGCCAATAGTCGAAGATATAACATGAATACTATAAGAGGAACATGCATGGTGTCACCACAAAGGTAGATATGGTGGCACATGCCTATAATGCCATCACTAGAGATGCTGGGGGTGTGGTGGATTGTAAGTTCAAGGCTACCCTGGAAGATTATTTTAAAACAAGACAAAATTCATGAGGCCTTATAGAAAAGTATGAAAATAGAATTAAAGGAAAAGACAATGACATCAAGCTGGAAAGGTGGGTCCATAGTTAAGAGCACTGGTTATTCTTGCAGATGTGAATTCAGTTCCCAGAACCTACATGACAACCCACAATGCTCTGTAATTCAAGTACCATAGGATCCAGTGTCCTCTTATGGTATCTGTGGACATTTTGTGCACTCAGTATACTTAGATGCATTCAAAACATTCATACACATAAACTAAAAATAAATTTAAATTTGTTTGAAAAAAGTCTATAAACTTATGAGCCTGATTTTCAACAAAAGTTTCAATGTTGCCATGTCAAAGCAACTGTACAAGATTCTCATGTAGCTTCAAAGAGTACCATAACAATGCTGTTTAACAAAGATGATCAATATACCTGTAGAGTGGAAGATGGCACCTTTTGAATGTCCTAAAGGATCTAAAAGGTGACAAATCATTTTAGACAATGTGCAGGCTAGTTTTATGTCAGCTGGACACAAGCTAGAGTCATCAGAGCAGAGCAAGTGTCAACTGAGATAGTGCAATAATAACCCTAACTAAGACGAGCAAGTTATTTATCTCTTATTTCTCTACCTTGCTAGGGTTTTGTGGAAGTTAAATGGATAATTTACAAACAATATTTACTACAAGGCTTGGTACCTGGCAGGCATCTGGTAGGGCTATGTGAGTATTATTTGTAGTTTAGTTAGAATTTTTATGATCCTTGGAGGATGCATAATGTTTCCAGACTGTTGAAAGATTTTGAGACTAAGTCTTCAAAGGAATGATCCACTCATGCCAACGCTTTACAGCAAGAGACCAGACAGCAAGACATGTACGGTGTTTTGAAGTCCATCAGCTGGAAATATTTTGGATAATAGTCTCAAGTTTGATAAAGGACAACAACCCAATTTAAATAAAAAAACATGCACTATCTTTGTAATGACTACTTTGAAAGAAGAGGGGAAGAAGCTGGCTCTAGCTCCTTGCAGTAAAAGCTCTGTGGCACTGTGTGGTTTCCATGACACTCGAGTGTTTTCAGAGTCACGCCTGGTTCGTTCTCAGGGATACTGACAAACGCTGAGCTACACTGTGCACAGTAAAATAATACGAACAAGCACCTGTGCCCTCATGCTTCCCGACTCTAATTTTATCTCCCTCACGTGTTGTTGGTCTCCCTCTAAGTTCCTATGAAGCGGGGGGGAGGGGGGCTCTTAGAAGGTTCATGGTTGTACTATCCATGCCAGTGCCATTATGCTTTCAAAATGGGGGTCTCAACTGCGATTGTGACACCAAATATGGCTTGAATTTCTTCTCACTGCTCTTCAGCTTGCAACGCCTGGTGCAAGTTCCACTTCTTCCATTCTAGTGCCTGCTAGAAGTACGTACGTAGTGCTGGCGTGCATGGCCTTGGTCCAGAAACACAGTTCGGCTTATCAAGTTGCTATGTTGACATATGTCACAGGACAGAAAAGATTTTAAATTCAATAGAAACAGAGTTTGGGAATCTAGCTTGGGAAAAGCAGGGTTTGATGATGTATAAATTCAATTTTCAGTTCTCAATGGTGCCATGCTTATCTAGTCACTTAATAACTATTATTGTGTGGTCTTCTCCAAGTAGATCTTGAGACAAAAAATAAAGTGCCTTGTTAAATTAAGGGAAATTTAAAATGCTATGCAGGAAAAAAAATGGATGCACAAATAAAAGTACTAAAAAATAAAAATATAAAACTTGCTGTGGTGTAGGGGGGGGACTGAGATATACAGCTAATCCTATACGCATGTGACATAAATAACCATAAGGGTATATGTCAAAATGTTTACTGTGAAATTTCACTCTAAATACTGTGAATTTCTTAACTTTTTTTTGCCAGTAAGCATAAGCTATTTTCATAAGACAATATAGAAAATAATTTGAGAATAAGGAAAATTCTGACTTTGAGGAATTTAGGGAGGCTCCTCAGGAGGATGGCTTTTGAGAGTGTTCCTGAAAATGGCTGGAGGTGGAACAATGGGCACTCCCAGAACATGCCGTGCTCACCGCTTAAGTCTGTGTGCTAGGCTGTGAGCCAGCTCATTCATGAATATAGAATACAAGCCTCAGAAGAACAACAAGAAAAGAAAATCACTGACCTACAGTCTGACTTCCAGAACACAAGAGTCCTAATATTTAAGGAGTTCACACATTGAATGAAGTTTCAACCTATTTGTGCAGCTCTAGGACCTAATTATAAACCTGTGCATTAAAGTTCTCATGGTGGAAATGCATGGCAGAAACTCAGGGAGTAGAGAAACCTGTGTGTGTTTGTGTGTGTGTGTGTGTGTGTGTGTGTGTGTGTGTGTGTGTGTGTGTGTATCTGTGTGTGTCTTAGTTACCATACAGGAAACCTTTCTGTTATGGTATAGAGTTACTCTTGAAAAGGTTATGAATTTTTTTTAATATTTTATCATTGAAAATCCATACCGAAAGAGAAAAATCTTCATTTGCTCTTTTTTTTCCTCATTACCATTGTTTGAAGGGATTTTTTTGTTTTTAAGGGCTCTTAACTAACAGTTGCTACATACCAACTGATGAGCAGCAGGGTCTAGATCTAGTCTGTGAGTAAAGATGTTTCACCTAGATAAACGTTGGCTTTACTGTGGACAGTGTTCCCCACGGAACTCAAATTCTGGCTGTGGTGTTAATGGAACAAATGAAGACTGTTCACACACAGGCCACTTCCTGAAGTATGAGATGTGCACAAAGCTCACCACTTTGCTCTTTCCAGATGATGCGTTCTGTTCCATTAAAGACCGAGCTCATAATAACTTTTTAGATAAAGGAAGAAATGGAAGTACTTTTGCATGACCCTGAGTTTGAATGGTATCCAGCAGCGATGTATGCAGCATCTTTGTAGGTTGAACCCATTTCTGTATGGGCAGATTTTCAGTTCTTAATGCTGTACATAAAAACTCAGTATCTCTCTGACTCAAATGCCCCCCTCTCTTTTGCTTTTTCTTTATCCAGCAAAGACAAAAATCTGTGCAAATATCATGAAGAATATTTTTAAAAGTTTTCAAAAACTTTTATCCAGATTTTACTGCAGAATATGGAAAAATGTTTTTTAATAACTGATATATCAAAGAGGAAACTCAGACTCCATTCATTGGCACCTCCCTACTGAGTCATCAGGATTAAAGTTCCCTACTTTAGTGCAAAGGACTTATTGATACAGCATCTATCTCCAGTGAGAAATTATTCGATAATTTTTTAATCTAAATGCCAAGAATGATCTTGCCATTATTTCTAAAAGTCTTTAATTGGATACGATAATTTTTTTAATTTTTTTATAATTTTTTATTACTTTTATTTTTTACAGCCTAGTCATTGTCCCCCCCCCCCATTCCATCCTTCCACAGTTCCTCATCCCATTCCTCCTCCCCTCCATCTTCAAGGGGATGCCTCTCCCCTGTCGGGCCTCCCTACTCCTTGGAGCCACAAGTCTCTTGAGGGTTAAGCTCATCTTCTCCCCCTGAGGCCAGTTGGGCAGTCCTCTGTTATATCTGAGTCAGGGGTCTTGGACTAGCTCATGTATGCTGCCTGATTGGTGGCTCAGTGTCTGAGAGATCTCAGAGGTCCAGGTTAGTTGAGACTATTGATCTTCCTATGGGGTTGCCCTCTTCCTCAGCTTCTTCCAATCTTTCCCTAATTCAACCACAGGGTTCCCTGACTTCAGTCCAATGATTGTTTGTAAGTATCTGCATCTGACTCTTTCAGCTGCTTTTTGGTCCTCTCAAATGGCAGCTATGCTAGGCTCCTGTCTATAAGCATACCATAGCATCAGTAATAGTGTCAGGCCTTGGAGCCTCCCCTTGAGATGGATCCCAATTTGGGCCGGTCACTGGAGCACCTTTCCCTCAGTCTCTTTTCCATTTTTGTCTCTGCAGCTATTTCAGACAGGAACAATTATTAGTCAGAGTTTTTGACCATGGGATGGCAACTCCATCCCAGGACCTCCACTTTGAAGTCCTATTTTTCTACTATAGGTGGACTCTACAAGTTCCCTCTCTTCACTGTTGGGCATTTCACCTAAGGTTTAAAAGTCTCTCACCTTCCAGGTCTCTAGTACTTTCTAGAGGGTCCCCCCCACCTCCCACTCCTTGAGGTTACATATTTCCACTCATTCTGCGGGCCCTCACAGCTTCTCTCCTGTGTCCTGTCCCTCTATATCTGATCATATTCCCCTTTTCCCTTCCTTCTCCCTTCTCCCACCCAGATCCCTCCCTCCCTCTGCCTCCTATGATTGTTTTCTTCTCCTTCCCAAGTGGGATTGAAAAATCCTCACTTGGACCTTTCTGCTTGCTAACTTTCTTGAGTTCTATAGATTGTGGATACTATAATTTTCAAGAAATAAAAAATTGAAGATAAGCCCCATGGGTGCATAATCCCAAGCAATATGGTGTTGACGTAAAGCTAGTCTTAGATTTACTAAATTAAAAGTGTTCTCTTTTAAAAACTCAATGATAATTTGTTTATTTATTTGTTGTTCATGAATGTTTAATTCCTTAAGTACATTTCAGATACCAGCCTTCAAAACTCTTAACAGAACACTGTCTTACCCAGGTTCCTTCTTATGCTTCAAATTATACAGCGCCTTTACTTTCTTTCCATAACTTTAAAATTGCTTTGTAAGTGACTTGCTCAGCATTTCTCAGGCCCAGCTGGGAGCCCTGCCTCTCCCTGAGTAAGTACTGCCAAGCAACGGCAATATCACTAGAACATTAAGATCAATAATCTTGAAACATTGGGGATTTTCTTTTCTTAAAAAACGAGTTTTACTAGTTATTATATATTTTCCCTTGGAAGGTAGAGACTATTTGAAGTTTATTATCTATAGAGAAATAAAAAAAAAGATGTAGGTATAATGAGAAAGAGCAGAGTGCTCTGTCCCCTCCAAGATGAAGGTCCACTATGAGGAAAATGGGCTGTGCCATTTGTTTTTGTGTGCCTACTGTAGCAACAGCTCCATCTGAGGGTGCACAGGTCCTCAGGATCCATCTGTGGTTTCCCAGGTCCCAGTGTTCATCTTTGGTAGTAGCAAGTTTACTATGAGAATAGACTCTTCAGTATGAACCAAAAAAGCAGAAATGTCTATATCTGGCTTGACCAGATTGCTGGTTGGATGAGGAAGATTTTAGACATGAAACAAGCAGAATATCTATGTTGCGTTTTCCTTCTGGGCCTTACAACTTATTTTTCAGAGGAATTAAGTCATAAACTAGAATGGTACAAAGCTGTAAGGAAATCAAGGATCATAGTTTTCATCCTGACAGAGACAGTGAGGTGGAAATGGGCAGTGGCAAGAACTTAGAGTCAGACTGGAGCTCATTTCTCTACAATTGGAAAGATTCTACAGAGTTCTATCTTCCATCTTTCCTTTTAGTTCTTTAGTTTGGAAAAAAAGCAAGGATCTCTCCCATCTGCCAACCACCATTCCCTAAACCTCATAATCACCCTGGTGAGGGAATCACCATACATTATGGAGAAACAGAATGCCTTATCAAGGAATTGGTGGTCTTCCTTCATAAGAATCTGAGAGAAACGTTCTCACTGAGGGAACAGTTTAAGTGCAGTCATTATTGGAGTACCTTAACAGCCTTCTGAAGTTCCTTTTCTATTTCCAGATTCTTCCATTCTTCTCTGTCTCTGAGAAAAACAAAAACAAAAACAAAAAAACCAAAGCACTAAGGAGCCTCCTAGCAAGTAGGCATGAAAATAAGAATTGCATCTGAGATCAGATGCAGAACTAATCTTTGATTTAATCCTACTAAGCCTTGTGCCCAGTGTTTCAGAGTTGGTCTCAGTCCAATGTAGACAGAGGTTAAACAAATTAGCACACGCATTGATGGTGGGAGCGGCATTTTCAGAGTTATTTGAAGATTATTGTCCACCTTGCCAGCTCAGACTTGCAGCAAGTAAGTAAACTTAGATTAACCCTAGATTAATCCAAAGACAAAAGAACCTCCAGCCAGAAGACTGAGATAGGAATGGGGGTGGGGAAAAAAGTATGCTGTGTCCTAATCACTGGGAGAGAGCCCACCATCCACCCGAGCCAAGTCTGTCCTGATCTATAATGAGATCAATTGTATCTGAAGCTTTTTGGGTCCTGGCAGCAGGACAGGCCCAGCAGGGCAGCGCTGAAGAGCAATGACCTCACTGGAGAGCACAGCCAAGGCCACCAACCTCCATTTCTGGTTCTCTCTTCCACCCTCCCTCCTCTCTTCAGCCACCGTTGGACTGCCAGTTGCCCAGCAAGGCAGAGCTGGTCTTCAAAGGAAACTATCGATGCACTGCACTTGCAATCTTTTTTCCAATAAGCCTAGGAAGAGCTTTTCTATGTTAAAGCCACCTGAAATGTTACATAAGTTGAGGTGCTTACTAACAGGAACCTGATATGGCTATTCCTTGGGAGGTCTGTCCAGCAACTGACCAATGCAGATGTGGCTGTTTGGAGACAACCATCAGACTGAGCTCAGGGACTCTGGTGGGGGAGCTGACAGATGGACTGGAGGAGCCAAGGGGGATTGCAAACTCATAGGAAGAACAACATTGGCTGGCCAGACCATCTACTGCTCCCAGAGACTAGACCACCAAACAAGGAGTATACAGGGAGGGATACATGGATCCACAAACATTTATAGCAGAGGATGGCCTTGTCTGACATCAATGGGAGGGGAGGCCCTTGGTCCTGTGAAGGTTCGATGCCCCAGTTTAGGGGAATGCTGGAGTGGTGGGTTGGTTGCCTTATAGAGACAAAACAGAAAGAGGAGAGGGCAGATGTGGGATGGAGGTTTGTGGAGGGGCAACCAGGAAGTGGGATATCACTTGTGATATAAACGAATAGAATAGTTAGTATAAAAAGGAAAAAGAAAGAAAGAAATTAGCCAGTTTCCAAATGGTTGGCCTTATTTATTTATTTATTTATTTATTCCTAACAGATCAACCTCTATAAATAAGGTTTAAGGGAAACATTTAATCACCTCTCCATCATCTTCAATATGAAATGCTTCTGTCTAAATATATAAGTGTGGTTCTCCATTCAACCATTCCATTTACATGGGAGACTAAGGGTATGGCTTCTGGGCTCCTCCCTAGAAAAAAAGCTAAGATGCTTTATCACCCTAACCTTTTACCTATTTCCTTTCTTACATACTACAGAAAAGCAAAATAAGAATATCTTTGTGAGCCATTTTGATTAGTGATTCCACAAGAGTGTAACTGGTGTGAAGGAGAATCACAGAAAGGATGCACAAGCTCTAAGTCAGCTGGGTGCTGGGAAAGCAGAATTTCCCTATTAGGAGGAGAAAAAAAATGCTTAGGGAGAGAGTCTGATGCCAACATATTTCTACAAAAATGACATAGAAGGCCTTTTGGATTCCAGATAACTCTTACAAAATATTTTGATGGATTAAATGCAAAAAGTGAATCAAGCATATGGATTAAATTTTCATTAAAATACAGATGGGATTTTTTTTGTTATTAAATTAAGTAAAATGTTTGGCAAAGTAGGTTTGGTTTTGGCCAATCCCAGGGACGTTTGCAAAACAATTTTGAGCTATTCAGTGAACTAAGCTGAAAGCCAAGCTTACCCATCTCTAGAGTTTGAAAAAAAACTGAAATCTGGCTTATAGGGATCTGATTTACTGTCAAATATGTTTCTTAAACACCAAAAGTGCCTACGTGCTTTGTGAATGCAGTTGACATGCCCAAAAGTTATTGAGTAACTCAGATAGATGCCTAGTACATAAAAAGCAGCGATCCATTGACCTGAGAGAAGGTGAGCCACTCCCTTCCCCCACCGATATATTAAGGACTGACTCAAAGCCAGAGGACTCTGTATTTGCAACTATGCTGTCTAGCCTAGAACACTGACCCCAGACAGTAACTGACTAGGAAACAGTCATTGAAGAGAAAAGATATCAACACAGTTGGCTCGTTGACAAGGGGCTTTTAATACCTACATTGACCAAAAGGATTTTAAAACAGCAAAACATGATATGCATATTGATGAAAAGTGAGGTCATAATATTTAAGCTTTTTTTTTTCCAGCATCAAGAACTTGGCTTTACTTATCTAAAGAAGAAAAAAAAAAAGTCCCAAAGGAATTTTGCATGGAAATTTTTGGCACTCAAATGCAAGTCCATTTGAATATCTTTTCATCACCCCATGGGTTACTGGGAAAAAAATTAATCCACCTATCAGTAACATCTGTTACATGACTATACATGAAGTTTCAAGTTTAGTAATCTTTTGTTCCCTCCTATTATGAAACACCACTGTACCCCTACTAAAACTTCAGCTCTGCGCTGGTATTTTAGAAGAACAGCATCATTTGAATAGTCAAGGTTTTGGTAACTGGATGTTAAGCATCGACTCAGTATAGGTTTATATTTAAACCACTTAGAGTAGAAATATTTGTAAGTCCATGAGCCATTCTTTTGTGTTCTTAAGTAAAGGGCTGTGTGATATTAGGAGAACAGTCTGAGGGTGGCTAGGGTGAGTAAAGTGGCTGACCTCTGAGCCACATGAAAGAGCGTCAACTAGAAAGGCTCTTTCACTTGTGTTTTGGTTTTTGGTCTTTTGGGGAATATTTTTTCTATATAGCAGATAAATCAGGAAAACAGAACTGCTGTCAGGGTTTAAAATAACAACAAAAAATTCATAGCAGAATTTTGGAGTTTATAAAATCATTGCAAAGGTCAGGATTATGAAGATGGAGGGTACCCAGGACAGCACATCGACATACTAGAGAGGAAGGTTTCACAGAAGATGCTCCCCACGACCTTGGCTGACTGGCATGAGGGTAGATGGTTCTCAGGGAGTCATCTGGAAGGCTTTGAAGAACCTCCCAATGCTGGCTGATGATGCTCACATGCCCACTCATATTTTCTAGCATAACCAGAAAATGGCCTCTCCTTTTCTATAGTTGACCCCTTCTCAGTAAGACTTGAACTAGAAAGAACCTTATAGTGTGAAATGTAGTTTCTAGATTCCGGTCCAGGTGCACAGGTGAGAATCTGAAGGGAGAAATTTTTACTCATTTCTAATAGGTTATTGACCCACATGTGTCCTTTGGCTTTGTTCAAGTGGCTTTTTTGGCCCATCTCACTCGCTCATTCCCTTGTTCTTGCATCTGATTCCTAGAGTTTCACTTTCCTGTGCAGATAACCCCCAGTAGATATCCTTGCCTTGGCTCCATCAATGAGCTACCTATCAATCACTTTCCTCTGTTCCCAGATTTAACTGTTTCAGCTCGGGATTTTTACTCTGTGTGCACAAGGCACTGCAGTGCCTTCCTCACTAATACACCTGCCACAGCCTGCTGCATTACTTAATTTTCTTGCTGGGATAAGATGCCAGACAAAAGCAACTTATGGAAAGAAGGGAAGGTTTATGTGGGGGCATGGTTTGAGGAGTATATGATGTATTGTAGAGGGGAAAGCATGAGGGCAAGAGCTGAAGAAAACTAGTTATGTCTATAGTCAGAAACCATAAAGAGACAAATACTGGTGCTCAGCAAGCTTTTTTCTTCTTCCTTCACATTTAATGTAGAACTCTAGCCTATGGAATGGTGCCAACTACATTCAAGGAGTGTCCTCCTTCCTTAGTTTATCCTTTTTGGGAAAACCCTCACAGACACACCCAGAAGTATGTCTCCTAGGTTAACTCAAAATCAAGTCAAGCTGACAATAAAGATTAGCAATCATACCCACTCTCACTGAACTGACAATCTTATCCCACATAAGATTCATCAGTCTTCTGCAACACTATCATCATAGTCTACCATAAATGCAAACTAATCATACAACATTCTAAGTCTTTTCAGAATGGAAACCCTAATTTCAAGATAAAATTGTCATACCTTCTCTTAGCATGAAAAATCATTCATAATTGGGTTCAAGTTTGTCACCCTGGCCTTTGTTCATGAACTCCATCATACCTTCTGATATTACTCAATACAGTATATTTTCTCCCCTTATACTACAGAAAGTTAAGAGAGAGACAACTGTGGTATTCAAAAGTGAGGACTAAGGATGAAGAGATCAGAGACCTAGGGGAGAAGGGACTGTCAGAAGGAGGCACAGGAAGAAAACATGCAGAAAGAAAAAGGGGAAAGTCAACTGGGGATGGGTGACACACATAGCAGATGTGACAGTGAATGCAGAAGCAGGGCTTGGCTACTGGTAAGTGAGAAAGAAGGATACTGGTGGAAAGAGCTTTTCTATGCTGAGCCTCCAAGAGTCTCATTTACACAGATTCCAGGGGCCAGGACCAAACCCTTTCACAGAATAGGAATCAAGTTATAAAGGAGGCTTCACTGTCAATGAAAAGCTTCAATCACACTTCTTCATTCTCCAAATTATCTCTAGTGCTATGTAACTGTTACAATTATTATGATGACTAACTAACTATTACAAAGCACTTTACAGTTTCCCAAATACTGCCACAGGCTTCTCCTACGTGACAAATTCTGTGTCCTCCAATCACAGTCTAGAGTTTTCAAAGGGTTCCCAGAAGGCATGTGTGACTGATTAAAATGGATATCATATGCCACATTTTTAATGGAGAGTTTGAAAGATTAACTCTTGGCTAAACTACAGTGTTTAATTGGTGCTACTTAAAGTTAGCAGGGGAACAAGATAGACTCTCAAAAAAGATGTAAAAGAAGGAATAAACGCCATCTTTTGTAGTAGAAACTTAGATTCTCTCTTTATGAAAAGCCATTGTGTTGTGTAGAGGGTAAAGAGGATAGGAGATGTAAGAAGATGCAGGACAGGTCTTAGAGCCTGTTAGACCCTCATAAGTTACAGAGACTCTTGGATGGGCATCTGTGTCCAAGGGAGACATTTCAAAGCAGATGTGCAAGAAAAAAAGAAAAGGTTATTTTATTTTATAAAGGGTTAATTTCCCCAAGTTGTTTAGTAATTGAAAGTCCCACACTTTAATCGCATGGTACTGAACTAGTGGCCGGTGTAAGTTACAGATACTAACAATTAGCTTTTGCATATTCTTTCTCCTCCCTGATGCCTGAAGTGTTGTCATTATGAATCTGGAGGGACCAATTAGACAACATATGATTTATACTCCAGACTAAAATCTGAAAGAAGACTCTCTAAGCATAATGTGCTTCAATCTCTTCACAAATCATTGTCCGTTCCTTGTTTATCCTGTATGGAGTGTGTTGGGAAACCCTGCTATTCAAGGTTGTAGTCTACCAGGTCTAGATAGCTTCTCTGAGCTTTGTACAAAATGGAGGACTCCCTTTTTCAGCATGACTTCCCCTTGTCTGACCTTATCTGGATAGCCCAACCTCCCTCCACCCCCTGAACATCTATCTGAGGATGGTCACGTAGCCTTTGGCAAACCTACAAGTTCAGCTTCCTCTTTCCCGATAAGAACCCACTCAGCAGGTACCTGGGATTCCTGGGATGCCTCTCCATAAATGAGGCATCCACAGTACTTTAAACTCCAACCAATGATTTATATTCATCCTGAATACCCCTTCCCACTCCTCAAGGTTCAAATATAGCCCTTGGTCACTCCGAATAAAGTTTATGTGCACCAGATGTTTCACTGAAGATCGTTTAAAAGAGGTATTTCATGGAGTACCATCTAAAAGAGCTGTAACACTTAAATCCTCAGAGAAGGTCTACTCCCCTGTCCCCTAGCCGGGATCCTGCAGACCTCACCCATTCTGAACTCTGCTTCATACTTCCATCCCAGTGTGCAGTGGCACATGGATACCCTGAGGGAGGAAACAGAGAACTCAGAACCACAGCTGGTCCCCAACACGCATACCACAAAGTTCATCTCTAAAGTAATTTTAGTCACATTAATCTGATCTTTGTATACTGATACTTGTTGCAGCATTTATAAGATCTGGTGCCTTTTAAACTGTAGACAAATGATTTTGGAACAATGTGAGAAGTAGAAGCACTTTCATCGGGGACACCTGGCCACCTCGTCAGTCCCATGGTGTCACAGAGTAGTGCAGCCTCCACGTTTCTTACTATTCTTTTAGAAAAACACAAAGGCCTCTTTGTGTCACAGCCTTAGAGTCAGGGAATGAACACTTCGTAGTTTAGTTCTCTTCATGGAAAACAGATTGTTACAGTGACTTGGTCTTAGCAATGTCTCATGAAAGGGATGCCTCTCTAGTCAGGGAAAGGACGAGCAATCACAATTGGGTGAGCTCCATAGCTCATTCTTGTGATTTTTTTTCTTCCATTGTGAAAACAAAGCATCACAAAGTTAGTAGTTTTACAAGCTCTGTAGTCACTCTTGTAGCACTAGAGATCAGAAATGGGAAATTGTTGTCACTGGGTCAAAGTCAAAGGTTCGGGAAATCGGTACCTTCCTCTGAAGGTTCAGGAGGGGATTTGTTTCCCTGACATTTTCATCTTTATATTACTCAAACCCATTCTATTTCCAAAGCCATGCAGGCAGCCTCTTCCTCCAGTGGTCATATGACCACTGCTTGTGTCAAACTCCGCTCTACTTGTCTTTGATAAGAACACCTGTGATTGCTTTGTGGCTACTCGGATAATCTAGAAAAATCTCACCATCTCGAGAGCCTCAAACACAGCTGCAAAGTCTCCTCTGCCGTAAGGTAGCATTCACAGTTGTCAAAGACCCGGATGTCTTCTGGGAAACCATTACCCACCCTCCCACGATCTTGCTCTTAATTCCCTGACCTGCACAACCAGCCATTCTTATCGCTACTCTAAAGTTAAAGCTCTGGCTGCAGAGGAACATTTAAAAGATGTGTCATTACTCCCAACTGTCAGTAGCAAACTCAGACTTCAAGCCATCTCTCCTAGATAAACACAAGGAAAAAGCAGGGATGTAAAGAAGTATGGGTGACAACTTTTCCAAAGCTTTTTTCTCAACGTCCTGTTCATCTCTCCCTGTATAGCAGGAATAGCCCCCAAATTATCCTCTATGTCAGCCTGGCATTGGCAGAAAAACTAAAAACAAAAACCCCTCTCCGTTTATAGGCCCACGAATCAAAAAGAAACGGTCAATGGCAATCAATTGGAATCAAACTTCATAATATTTACATGAATTGTTTTATGATGTTTTTACTTTCAACTTGGGTTGAGGGCGACTCTTTAGTTTTTTGTGCCAGGCAATGATCTCTGTCCTTACATGTGTCAACTCATTAACAGTCAGTTGCAGGTGCTATCATAATTCTTGGTTTCTTGTTTATTTCAGATGGGGAAACCAAAGAATCTAAAGGCTAAAATAGTTTTGGCTAATTTTTCACACACTAAAACTTGAGCTCAGGAATCTTAAGCCCCTAGAACAACACTATACCATATATTTAGTCTAGAGCTTTATAATGCTACATATTTTAAGCTCCTTATGATTCCTAAATTCTATAAGAACAGGCTTTACTCTTATACTCTACTTTTCTCACACCACTGAGTATTATTTATTACATACACCATACCTTCAATGGCTGAATAAATGCTTATTATAATTGTATTTTCTTTTCCCATATACCCTCCCTCCCCATTTATTTCTTATCTATATACTCCTAAATATATTCTTTTAATACATTACTACTCAGAGTATACTCCCCAAACCAGTAAGACAAGCATCCCTTGGGGTCCCCCTCCAATATCCTACACTTACGTAACTCAAACCCGTATCTTAGTAAATTTCCCACATGACTTATGCACATAAAAGTTTGAGAGCACATGATTAAACTGAATAAATGTATTCATTGTAGGCCATACTACAATACTTTGGCCCTCTAGGGCCAAATGACTCTTCAAGTTTATTCCAGGTCTAGAGAGCTACAATTTGGCCAGTTCCACAAAACCTTTTCCTTCTATAAGCCCTTGTTTAAAAATGTTAAGTTCAGTGATATTCAAGTGAAATATTTTAGGTTTGCAAGTACAGATTTTAATTTTCTTCAAAGTACTTTAAAAGCAAACAGACAAAATTTCCCTACACCAAACACATAGAGAGACCTGATTCAGATGGCAGGTCTGTGGGTGAGCCAGGAAGGCAGCAGCCAGGGTAGGCAAAAACCCATAGGCTCTCCCTACTACAGAGAAAGAGCTGGTCTCCATGGTGACATAAAATAAAGCCCCAAGAGCAGCCCACTTGTGCCAGTATTACAGTAAAATTTTATTTACATATACAGTTGGTAGGCTACTTTGTTCACGGGATTCTAGAGTACCAATCCATGATCTGAAGTTAACCCAGTAATTAGGTAATATCAGAACTATAAAACAAGAAGAAAGGAAAAATAAGCCCAGCTGTCAAAGCTGGAAAGAGACTACTGGAAACTCTACTCTGTACTTGTTCAGGATCATATTACATGAAAGTTAATTGTGCTTAGATCATATAGATCTTAAAGTAGATCTATAGATCCTAAAGTTTTTAACAAAACAAAGAATTGTGGTGAATACGCCATAAAGAATATAAAAATAAAATCAAATATCACACCAAACATCAAGAGAGAAAGCAAGGAAGGAAGGAATGAACAAATGAAGAAAGAAAGAAAGAAAGAAAGAAAGAAAGAAAGAAAGAAAGAAAGAAAGAGAGGAGAAAGAAAGAAGGAAAGAAAGGAAGGAAGAAGAAAAGGAAGGGGCAGAGGGAGGGAGGGAGGGAGAGAAAAAGGAAGGAAAACAAAGAGCTGCCAAGTATTAAAAGCCATGGAAACCACACACAGATGAGAAGGCCTTCTAAATAACCTATGAGTCACATTAGTCTTGAGAGAAAAATTTAAATATCTTGAACTTAAGGGGAAGAACACATAACAAAGGGCACTAGAGAGAAGGCTCAGCAGTCACAAGCCTTTACTGCTTTTCTAGAGGATTCTAGTTTGGTTCCCAGAACCCACATGAAGCTGCTAACAGCCACCTGTAACTGGAGCTACGGTGGACTTGACAACCTCTTCTGGACTCCAGGGGCACATGTACTAGCTTGTGTGTGTGCGCGTGCATACACACACACACATATACACACAACTAAAAAGCAATAAAACAATTAAATCTTAAAAAAATCAAATAAAATACTGAGGCCAGAGAGATTATTCAGAGGTTAAGAACATTTGTTTTTCCAGAGGACCCAGGTTCAGTTCCCAGCACTCACACGGTAGCTCACAGCCATCCATAATACCAGTTCTAGGGGATCTAGCATTGTCCTCTAGTTCCAGGGGATCTGACATTGTCCTCTGACTTTGGCAGGCATGAGGCATACATACAGCACACACATTCACTGGCACACAAAACACTTAATGAATAAATAAATAATATCACATCAAAAGATAAAAACTAAACATACATATGTTAAATACCAGCCTCTTCACTAAGGCATTTAATCATGAATCTAAAAAGGAGACTGTCCACATGATGCTTTGTATGTGAATATCTTCAGGCTTTTCTTTTCTTTGTTACTGTTCCAAACTAGAAACAACTCAAGTTTATAACCAGATGAATAAATAAATTTTGTTATATTCACTCCAGAAAACATTACCTATAATAAAAAGTGATAAATTCTAGTATGTTCATATAATTTAAATCTCTGCAATGAAAAGGGAAAGACTATTGATATGCCAATAAAACAGCAAAATAGATGAATTTCAAGCAATTACTCTAAGGGAAATCAACTAGGCAAAGGGGGATGCATATGACTCCATTTATACAGAATTTAAAAAAACAAACTGATTTATATTGACAGATACACGTGGAATGAAGAATACAGCAAGCAGAAGAGATGAATTATTAAAATAAATAAATAAATAAATAAATAAATAAATAAACCCTCTTTTTAAAACATGGTTATGTTCACTCTCTTGGTTATGGTGATAATTTCATTGACATATGAATATTTCAAAATCTATGAAGACTGTACACTTTTAAACATGTGCAGTCATTGTATGTCAATCTCAATAAAACTATTAAAATTAAACAATTCAGGAAAGATCATGTGAATTTGTGCCGTTTGAGGTAACTTCAAGTACTGTCTTGATGTAGCACATATCCATACAGCAGGAGCCTGCACTGTCATCCATTTTCCCAAGCTTACACAAGGGCGGACTTCTAAGGAGCCAAGCTTGATGGTACAAGCTTTAGAAAAGGCCTGAACATAAACAGAATCCTGAAGAGCAGCTATCAGCCCTAACCTTCATAGTGAGAATATTGCCACCTGTTTATCAGTCTCTCCATAGACCACAATTACTAGCAATGGTATCAGCTCCCCCACCCCCTTTTCCATTATGCTGTAGGGTCTTTTTCAAAATGTATTCATGTCCACTATTAAAATGCCGTGTAACCCAGCCATATACATTGTTTTTACTTTTTAGCTACAACAAAAACTCACACTGGGCAATTTTATCATGGCTTATTCTAGATCTAGAGGGAGAAAAAAGAAAAAAGAAAAAGACATGACATATTTGGCAGCCAGAACAGCTAGGGATGCATTATAATGCTGCAGCAGGCTGTACCTGCAAGTAGGCAACTCCGGTTCCCTCCGGCTTTGGATGCACGCAGACCATACAGTGTCATGACTCACTTCAATAAAAAAGGGGGCCAGGCCACAGACATACAGAGGAAAATGTCTAATTCTGCAGCCTATCTGCATCCGTTCAATTATGTTAGCATTCACAAGCAATAAATTAAATTGAATGTCCTAATGATATTTGCAATTCCTGGCTTTCAGTTGATTTCCTTAAAGAATTAGCATTCCATTTTTTCTAATTTCAGAGAATATTAAGAACTATTTTCTATATAACTAAATCCAGTATTTGAATGCTTCCTCCTATGAGGCAGCCTTAGACTCCCCTCCACCCATTTGGTAATTCTGGGGTTGGAGGTTATTTAAACTGACTTCAGCTTAGTGTCAGGGGTGAGGCTCATGAGTGCTTGGTGTTGCAACCCCACCTTTACTCAGGAAGAAACCCCAGTGTCCTTCTGGTCTGCGGCTCTTGGACAGCCTAGGAAAATGTCTGTGGCTAACAGTCATACGATAATCCTTGGCAAGTGATTATTATGATTTGGAACCCTGAGTCTCTAATGCCTATTTCCTCTCTTTAGTTTATTATTACTGCTGGACCTTCATTCCCCCGTTAGCTGGCTTATTATTATTTTTTTAAAGCAACAGGAAGTTGCTATTGTCTATTTGGAGCTGAATTTCTTTAGGCTCGGTCTTTCCGTTGCTAAGTTACAAAAGGCAGAAAGAAAACATTCTATCTATCCCTTTGTGAGCATCAACTTCCCGTAGACCCTGACTGTTTCGGTGAGTGGAATTTTCCACCACACATGTCCCTCCGTCTTCTCATCCTTGACTTGGCAGCTCATTGGCCTGTCATCCTTCACTCTGAAGAAGTTATTTGCAGTGTCTGAAATGCTTCTAAAAAGTAAGATAACAAAGCCAAAATCAATACACTTTAAGAGAAATTATAAGTTGTCCTCTTCCCTTTACCAGAAAGACAGTACTGAGGTGATTTGATAGCAGTATCTGTACTGCTCTTGGAGACAGAATTCGTTCGCACAACTGTCTTAGCCACAGACTCTTAAGTGTATTCTTCACAACGAACTTTTTCTTGTGTGGCTTTCTGGATGCTATTAATAAAATCAACCACAGGGTCTTTGCTTAGTAGCTTATTAGGCATTTGAACAACTCTGATTTGAAATTTGCTTCATAATATATGTGTCCAGTAACTTAAGGACCATCAGAGCACAAGACATCTCCAGGCCTCTCTGAAACCCCATTTCTTATTACCTACTTAGTACCTGCATGTACAATGGTTATTTACTGACCCTCAAATGTCTTGAGCTCAAACTCTCCCAGATGCATACGAAATCAATAACCTTGATGTTTACCTATGACCTTGAAGCACAAAAGAAATTCAGCTGACCATGTCAGAGAATGAGGTCAAGTGGACATTTACTAAGAAGAGGGGTGCCTTGGGTGGTAGTTAGCGAGGGAGAGATAATACACCCGAAACTTCCCTTCCAAAGCATCGATAATACATCAGGCTTACCTAAATGTACTTACATTCTTTTTGAGTCTACTTCTATCCTCAGCCTTTGTGTGGTCCTGGAAAATGTATCTGAGAACCACTGTTAAGGGGCGGATTGCACTGCTTGTAGGAAAAAGAAATGGAGTGAGTCATTGAGGCAGATGCACTGTGCCACAAAACAGATCCAAAGGCTCTCAGATCCAACCCATATACCTGCCCCAGCCCCTCCCACTACTGCCGAGCATCTGGTGGTACCCAGCCTCAGTGGGCAGAGAAAAGCATGCAGCTCTTGCCCTGCCATCTGCGTTTTCTATCTCAATTTATAATGCACACTGAAGCCAGAGCTAATATGCTCTGCCTGATGAGCTATGCAAGCCCTTAGCTTTTTGTTTAGAAGAAGAATTATTATTGTATATTCTTTAGGGAGAAAAGGGTGCATTTTCCACTTTGTATGAGGCCACATTCTACTAGGTATAAGCCAAGAAAAATAAAGCAGGTTTGGTTTCCAAGCCTTGGGAAATAGCGTGGTGGGTAAATGAGGGTAGATGAATAGAAGTCCACAATAGATCTGAGCTGGAACACGTAAGCAGAGGTATCAGAAAATTAATAAGAGAGGATTAGATGTTTACAACATGCACCAGAGCTATGGAACCCTGTGGAACCCTATAAGTGCCACAGATAGACAGAAGGATGAGCACATAAAGGCATAGAGAAGAGAAGGGGCGAGAGGGGAGAGAGAGGCTGAACAAGGGCATTCCATATGTGCTCAGGAACTGGGAGAATGCTCAAAGGAGCTATGACTTCCTTGTAAATCCAATAACATTAATGAATGGATGAGTTGTATACTGTGTATTTGATACTAGAGGAAAATTCATACCGGATGCCACATTGTTCAGAGTCTGATATGGAAAAAACCTGCAAAGGAATATAAAAAGATCTGCAGTGAAAACTGAAGAGCAAACTGAACCTACAGGGAATCTATGTCAGGAAGACATGAGGGACAGAGGATCTGGGGAACAGAGATCTCTAGAACAGATCTCAGGAGCTAGGGTATGATATGAAGTCTGGACTCTGAAGTCTTTCTTGTTCTTCAGGGGATTCCTGTGGGCAGTCCAGTTTAGGAATTGCTGAATTAATTATGGTGTTTGGATGGCCTGTGCACGTGTCCCACTGTCTACCCAGCATCACTACTTAGTTTGGTCTGCCATCTATTAAGAAGATATCACATAATTTTCTCAGGTGGTTGTGGTAAGAAAATGAATGAGCTATGGTTTCTGCCAGAAGGAACCTACATTTTAATGGAAGAAACCCCTGCATAGAATATTGAGAAGTACGTGTGTGCATGTGTGTGTGTGTGTGTGTGTGTGTGCGCGCGCATGTACAGGTGTATGTATGTATGTGTATATATATATATATATATATACACATATATATATATATATACACATACACATTATATATACATATATATATAAGTCAAAAGAGAATCTAGCCTGGCAGGTGGCCCAGGGAACGCCTCCCTGAGGTGACCATTTCTGAAGTGAGTTATAAGAGATGAGAATTTTATTTTGTAAGGAAAGAAAGACAAGAGTAACATCTTGTTAGTGTTAAGCAATCAAGTCACCTTCAGGGTGGTAAGTAGATTTAAGGCATTGTTAGAGACATGAGGAAAAAAGAGCAGTGGAGACCCAGTTCCCTGCGTTCAGGTGTGGGATGAAGGAAATTGCTCAGTGGTAGTGTGAAGAAGTCAGTAAATGTGAGAACTATTTATAAGGTCCTACCAACATTGTTTAATAAACACCCTGTCTGAGTCAGGGTAAGGGAGAAGAAATGTGTAGGATCAGCTGAAGAAATGAAGTGTTGAAACTTCATGTTTTAACACCACCATCACCGTTACCACCAGCACACAGGAACCTGGGAGATGTGCACATCCTCAAGGAATCTGAAGGGCCATTATATCAGGACCTCTGAGGATGGGCCTGGGAACCCACCACCAAGACCCTCGGGTGACTGACTGTAATATGACAAAGAGGCCCTGTTCAAAGGATAAGGACATTTCTCTTTCCACATGAGAAGATACATATTTTTTTTAAATAATTTTTTTCCAGCTCATACTGAACTATCAATGTCCTAGTCCCTGTGATGGAAGAAAGGAGGGGGTAAAAGGGACGGAGAGGAAAAGAAGGAGAGAGCTGTAGGGAGAGAGAGGAATTGAGGAAGAAAGAAAGAGAAGGAAAAGAAGAAAGAGGAGCGAAAGAGAAAGGTGGAGGGAGGAAAATAAAGCAGAAAAAGGTGAGGAAAGTGCCCATATAAGAATAATCTCTATTGATTAGAAAAAAATTAACTCAGATTTAATATATGACCAAGGTTTTAGAAAATATTTTCTAAAATATTTGTAACTGAAATGCAGTATAAGCATTGTATAGACAAGGGGTTTGGAAAGCTTTATTTGAAAACAACAGATTGATTGATTGATTTTTATCACCCAATATCTGACCTACTCATACTAAAGGAGAGGCTACATTAAAATGTGTAGCTGGTCAATATCCCAATCAATAATTTTGTAAAATCCCACAGTGGAATCCATAATGGTGATCCCAGCACAATGACCTTTTGAGTAGCTCTCCTGCTTTCACGGGTCATTTCTAATCAGTTTGATAGAAAATGTTCAAGTCCAAAACCAAATGATTCCAGCCCTGGAAAAAAATCATTATTAGTTAAGTAATTAAACAATCCCTTACTTATTAACTTTTCAGGTCCATTGGTCATGCTTGAGAACACCAAAATTGCCTGGCAATTATATAAATTGTATTTCTATTCCCTATTTAGTAGTTACTGAAAACCATATTTTCATAAAGAATAGGTTACACAGGGACACAACCTTCAAAGTGAGGAAAGTAGGTCAGGGTGAAAAATTTGCCTGAGGAAGAGTGCTAACTCCGAAAACACGCTGAGATAAAGTAACACCAGGTGCAATGAACAACCATCATGGGTTGCAGGGATGGCTTGATATTTAAGTGATAAGCATGCTCATATCATATATATAGCACATATTTATCACTTGAAAATTAAAATAGAGCCAGATATGGGGGAACCTGTAATTCTAGCAGCCAGGAAGCTAAGGCCTAAAGGTTCATGAACCTGAAGCTAGCCTGGGCTATATAGCAAGACCCTGCCTCAAAAATCAAGTACTGGAAGTATAGCTCAGTGGTTAAATATTTGTTTATCAGTTGAAATGTCCTGGGTTCCTTCACATCATTTAAAGCAGTAATTCTATTTAGACTTCATTGGGACATATATTTGAAATGTACACAGGAGGATATTTGTTATAAAACTGTGTATAATAACTAATTAAAACAAGCTAAAAATCTATTATTATTGATTAAAACAATAATTTAGAGCTGAGGAAATGGATCACTTGGTAAAGGTGCTTGCTACCAAACCTGATGATCTGAGTTTAATCCCCAGAATCCACATAGTAGAAGGAGAAGAAAGACTCCCCCAGATTGCCCTCTGACCTCTACACACGTGCTACATGTAGCATGCGCATGCACGCGCGCACACACACACACACACATATATAATTTTTAAAAATTAAGTAGCTGGATAAATGAGTCAGCTAAGACACTTGTTCTTATAGCAGATCAGAATTTGTATGCCACCACCCATGCCAGGCAGCTCGAGCTCCAGGGGTCCGATGCCCTCTTCTGGCCTCTTCAGGCATTTATGCACTGCAGCACGCATGCTCACATACAAAACACACACACACACACACATACAAAGAAAAGTAAATCTTTAAAAACTATAGTAATAAATGTCTTTGCATTAAGTTGAAAACATACTTTCATCATATATATGTTTTGATCATATATACATAGGTTAGTTACACTTAATAGAGGAAATATATACTAATATTAGAAATGCATATATATATACATATATAACTATAACTATATATACACAAATGTGCTAGGGATTGTGTCCCTTATATATGGGGATAAGTGGCTACAAAGGCAATGAGAGAAAATAGTCTGGGCCAAAACCCAGTTCTGCATGTGGGTTATATACTGCTTTTGGGGTATTTTCATGCCCATTACCCTCTCATATCCTCACCTCTCCTATTGAAACACTTATTTCCAGTAACTCCTCTCCTACTTTGGTATCTTTTATAGTGTCTATTTACTAGCCTGCCTTGGCCCATTGTGAAAGCACTTTCAAAACAAAAGAATCATCTCTTATCCATGTGCTAATTCCAGGAACAGCCCATCATCAGTGAATACCTAGCAGAGGCCCAATAGATGCTTGAAGTGAAGGAGAAGACCGTTGCAAGCCTACTCAGAGCTTGACTGTCCAGATGCCACTATTCCCAAAAAAGCTTTACACTCTCCAAGTTCTCCTGCAGCTGACCTGACCTTGCTTCCCAGCTGGCTCAGGTACTCTGCACAAAGTTACCCAGATATGAGGCTGAGTTTACTTCCCAAACATCAAGACACTTAGTAGTACCTCCCTTCCATGTCATCTGACTGCCCCAAACCCTGTGTTTTCAAATAAAATAAGACGCAGAACCAGTTTAAAGTCAGGCCAAAGCTAATGAGGCTTGTCAGGTATCCAGACACCAAGCATTTGAGAAGGACCAAGTAGCAGTACTCCACTCTACATCCTGCTGGCAGGATTTACCCAGATCCGCTGCTCCTTGCATTAAAGGTTCTGACCCTGAACAGTCAGCCTTGGGTTTCTGGGTAGATTTATGTCAATCAAGCCCTGGGTTTCCCAGAATACTCTTCCTAAACAAAGAGGAAGGGTAGAGACAGGAAGGTTGCATATGCTAACAGAGGAGCAGTACTTTCATTGAGTTTTTCTCCAAGACTTAGGAGTAGAGAAGCATTGAGCCATGCCCCCTAATCTGGCCACTGTGAGAAGCAAGGTTCCCATTAGCAAGCAACAGCCTCAGAACACTACTTTCCAGCCCTTCCATGGGGAACAAAGACCAGGGATAAGAAACACAAGGACAACCTTCCTCTCCATGTTCATTCTCTCCCTGGTGCCCTCCTCAGCCAGCACAGCTTCACTTCTGAGGATAGATTTTTCTGGAAGTGGTAAAAGCTATCAGATGGCCTTGTATTATTCACCTTTAAAGAGAGGGATAAGATAACAGAGAGGCAAGCAGGGAAAGAAGAGGGGCTCAGCTTTAAGCTGCCCACTGCTAAGGAATATTTAAGGAACTGACATAATTCTGTTTACTAGGTTGTTGTGGCTCCATTAAGATTATCTGAAGACTATGCAGCAATATGAAGGATGCTGCTACTCTGTGACTTCAGGGGAAAATCTAGAATACTATACATTAAAACTACACAATTTTGGGAATGATAGGAAAATATAAAGGTAAATTGAAAATAAAAATTAGTAATTCAGTCAGTTGGAGAACTACTGTTAATGTGAATGTTTCCATGAAGTCAGTTTTAATCCTGTACACATGTATGTACCTACATAGACTTGTATTTTCACAAAATTAAATTGAAATTTGGTGCTCTATGGTTATTTTTACATACTGTCCTTTCTATATAGTATTTTAATCTTTAAAATATGGCATTATAGTCTATGTTTTTTTATTGGGGAATTGAATCCATTGGTATTAATAGATATTAAGGATAAGTAATTGTCGCTTCCTGTTATTTTTGTTGTTAGAGTTGAAATTCTGTTCATGTGGCTATCTTTTTTTAGTTTTGTTGGAAGATTACAATTTTGCTTTTTCAGGGATATAGTTCCCCTCCTTGTGTTGGAGTTTTCCATTTATTACCCTTTGAAGGGCTGGATTTGTGGGATGAACAACAATATGAACTAACTAGTACCCTCAGAGCTCCCAGGGACTAAACCATCAACCAAAAAGTACACATGGTGGGACTCATGGCTCCAGCAGCATATATATAGTAGAGGATGGCCAAGTTGGTCATCAGTGGGAGGAGAGGCCCTTGGCCCTGTGAAGGTTCTATGCCCCAGTGTAGGGGAATGCCAGGGCCAGTAAGAGGGAGAGGGTGTGGTGGCGAGCAGGGGAAGCGGGGAGGGAACAGGGGTTTGTTCTTGTTGTTTTTTTGTTTTTTGTTTTTTTGGGGTTTTTTTGGAGGGGAAATTGGGAAAGGAGATATCATATGACATGTAAATAAAGAAAATATAAAATAAATAAATAAAGGAATACTGTGTCCATAAAAAAATAAAATAAAATAAAATATGGCATTGTACCTGCATAGGATTGATCATGTCAACATTCTAACTTATTTGGTTGGAACATATAAAATGGTATATAGTTCAGAATTATCAACTCTAAGTGATCTCATGTGGTTCAACCTATCATTTGTCAATGACCATCTAGAGAAGTTGAGTTGTACTAATTAAAATAAAAACATTATGAATAAGTGTTCAATCGCTCTAGTTTTACTTTAGATACATTTCTAGAAGGATAACATATAGCTCTGGAGATGTCAAGGTCTCATATAGTCTTGCATATCACCCTTCAGAAGCTTTGTATCAGTTTGCACCTTGTCATGCTCACTATGTTGCTTCTACACCATTCTCAATGCAGGTAATGTCTTTATATTTTTCACATAGCATGAAATTATCTAGAGCAAACTGCAGTTTGACTTTCTTGCCATTTAGGACAACAATCTATCAGAGTAGTTGTGAACAATTTTGCTCATCAAAGCTTGTTGGTGTCAAGAGAAAAGATTTTCTATTGAAGCTGTCTGTACAGAAGAAAGATAGGAAGAAGCTCAGAAGTCAGAGGGAGAAGCAGAGAGAAGAGGTTCTGAGGCAAAGTAAATACAGCAGTTGGAAAGAAACACTGAGAAACTTAAGTACCTGGGTTAAGTTCATAATTTTTATGGTTAGAGGTGACAAAGATGATAAAGGCCCTCTTCCACCTCATGCCCGCCCCCTCGTGCCTCCCACCTCATACTTTCCACCTTGGCAACAGTTTCAAGACAAAAGAGAATGAAGCTCAAGAGCATGAAGGTCAGGGAAGGGAGCTATGAATGCCGTTTATTTGTGTGCCCGCTAAGCTGTCAGTCTTGGTCAAAGTAGCTCCTGTATCTCACTGAGTATGCATTGCCCTGTAGAGATGCAATACCTTGTTATCCCCAAACTACAATGACATAGTGGATTAAAGGCTGGAGGACCAGAAAGTA
>NW_022196914.1:61807038-61813711 GCF_008632895.1 Mastomys coucha | reverse complement strand
GGAACCCCTAGAAAAGACAATGGGCTAGAACAACCTCTGTGTGGCCCAGTAAAGAAAAGTGTGGGAAGAAAAAAAACAGAAAAATCTTTGTTTTTTTTCAAAGACAGAAAAAAAAAAAGAGGAAATGATTTGTAAATCCAGAAAAGCAGTAATAGAGCTACTGAAAAACACCAAGAAACAAGAAATGTAACAGGCCAAAGTGGAGAAGAGTTTAATACAGCTCTAACTGTGCATTGCCCTGGTGGGGGAGGAGGAAGCAAAAGCCTTACTCCAAAGAACTGGAGTTTGAGCCCACAAGTGTGATTTGGTCACTATGAAGATTTTTGAATGATATTAGAAGCAAAATATTCAAACCAACAGATGTGTAAATCACCGGGCAGAAAAACAAAAATGTGTAAGAGTAGAGCAGCATGAATCCTCTAAAAGATTGCCACTCTTCAACTATTAAATCCAAAAATAGAAATGGTGAAAAGCTAAACAAATATCTCAAAAATATGCTAGCAAAAAAAAAAAAAAAATCAGTGACCTCAAGACGATACAAATGGGCAGATGAATAGAATAATGAAATCAATCCAGGACATGGAGAGGAAAGGCAGCAGCTAGAAGAGATAGTCAACAAAATGCTTTAGAAATCAGCAATATGGATGCAAAGGTCAATAAGATATGAATTTATCAAGAACGCTGAGTTTTTTTGAAATCTTAGGAAGAAAACAACCAAAAATGTTGGAAATAAAAACACAACAAATAAAAAATGTACAAATAGACTTGACTAAGCAAGAAAAAAAGTATCCAGGACAAAGCTAAGAAATACTGCATTCAAACATCAATCAAGAAAAGTAAATGAACAAACATGACCACAACCTACAAGAACTCTAAGAATACAACCAGAAGACCTAACTGAACCATCCATGGAATGGAAGGATCTGAGCAAAAAACTAACCTCTCATAGTCTAGTCAGTGAAATAATAGTGATCTACTTTCCAAAGAGAGGAAAATTGACATTTAAAACCCCAGTAGATATGACAAGAGTAGACCCTCTCTACAACATAGTAAGCACAGAAACAACAGTAAAGGCTATGAGGTGAAAATCCCGATTAGTCATCAAAGTCAGAAGCATTGGGATAACATTAGATCTGTCATCATCAACCTTCAAAGGCAAGAAAGCGTGGGATATTGATTTTAGTCCCCTAAAGTAAATAAGTACTAGCATGATTCTTAGATCCAGCAAAACACAAAGCCACTTTTTAAAGTTGACAGTCAAATAAGGACATCCCAAAATAAGCACAAACTAAACCAGCTACAAACCACCAAGACAGACTCCAGAAGATAGTTAAAACAATACTATATACACAGGAGAACAACAATCATAAAAATCCAGGGAAGGATAAATTTTAGGAAAGAAATGGCTTATACAAGGAGTACTTGAAAGGAAATATCATGTTCAATGCTGTAAACCTGCAAAGCCTTAATTCAAAATAAAGGAGGAAAGGGGAAAAAGTAAAGGATAAACGATAATCCAACCAACGTTACAGGAAGTAGCAAGCCTTGTCTACCCACAAATATAAATGATTTCAGTGATCTCCAGTCACTAGTAAAGAGGTACAGATTAACAGATGTCTACCTCAGTTAGCAGTGGCCAGGGTCGGAGGTGAAAGGGGTAGCACTATATGGGGTCTTTGGGAACCAAACTGAGGGAGTGGGAGAGTTCTGCAGGCAGGAGGCCTACTAGTTGACATCCTTGGCTGGTCTGTTCTTTCCAGAAGGGAAATAGAGAAAGAGGAATGGATCTGGGGGAGAGAGGAGATCCTGGAGGTGCTGAGTGGAATGAAGGAAGAGGAAGCTGTAGTCAGACTGTAATGTATGAAAGAAACATAAATTGAAGAGGGAGATTATCTAACCTGAATAAAACACTAGATCCAGTTGTGTAGCTTGGTCTTCCTGTGAGACTTTGAATAATGGGAGGAGAGGTCTTCTCTGACTCTTTCTCCTACTTCTGGGACCCTTTCCCTGATTCTAGCTTGCCTTCATCTAGCTTTAAAACAAGGGAAGGTACCTAGTCTTACTGCAAATTGGCATGCCATGTTTGATTGGTATCCATGGGAGGACTGACCTTTTCTGAAGAGAAACTGAAGAGGATGAGTGGATGGGGGAGAGAGGTAAGTGCAGGCAGGAGGGCAAGGACTGAAAGTAAAGAGGACAGGGGAAATTGTGTTTGAGATGTAAAAAAAACACTTTTTTTAAGGAAAAGAAAACTAGATTCAACTTTCTGCTATCTCTGAGTACATGTAGCACTGTCCAAGACACAAATGGACCACAAATTAATAGTCAGAGGATTAAAAAAATCAGTTTATCCATCAAGCATAAGCTGAAAACAAGATAATATAGATATTCCTGTTTCTAAGGAAAGAGATTCTAACCTTCAAAATTAGTCAAAACAGATAAAGAGCCGCTACATACTAATAGAAGGAAATTTTCATCAAGATGATATGAAAAATATAAATATTAAACATTTGTCCCCCCCCATTTCATAAAAATACTAATGGGCATTACAAAGTCCTGAGACAATAATAGTGGGTGACATCAATAACCCATTCTCATCATCTGATAGGCCATTCAAACTAAAGGTCAGCTGACAGAGCATAAACTACATCAAAGATCAAATGGACCCATCAGATGTGTACAGAATATTCCAATCCAGTAGATATGAAATGAGCATTCTTCTTAGAGGCCTACAGAATTGTTTTTAAACAAGATCATATTCTAGGTCAAAGAAAATCTTAAAATACAAAGGAATCTAAATAACTTCTTATATCTTCTCAAATCATAGTGAAATAAAACTAGAAGTCAATAGAACAAAAGACACACAAAAATACTTAGTGACTAATGCATGTACTAGTGAATGCACACATGGATGTCTCCAGTAAATAGCATAGTGATATACTTGAAAGTCTCAAACAAATAACTTAATGATATACCTTTTGTTTTTACAGAAACATGAACAAACCAAACCTCAAACAAGAACAAGCCAGAGATGGCAAGAAATAATAAATATCAGGACAGAAAGTAAAGATATAGAGACTAAGGGAACAGTATACAGAATCAAAAAGTTGGTTCTTTTGGAAAACAAACATGATTGTCATAGTCTTCTAGCCTACTTTGACCATATTAAAGAAGAATCAAATTAATAAATTATCAACAAAAAGAAGATATTACAACAGAGTCCACTGAAATCCAGAAGATCATTAGGGAATATTTTGAAAAATCTATATTTCAAAATTCTGAAATCTCTGGAAGAAATGAATAAATTCCTACATACATAAAATGTATCAAAATTAAACTAAGAGGATGTCAACACTGTATTATATCCATATCAATTGAAGATATTAAAGTGGTAATAAAATCTCTCCCAACAAAAATAAATAGAAAGGATGCTATCCAATTCATTCTGACATCAAAACCAGATAAAGATACAATATCTACAATAAAAAGGGAAGAAAACCACAGACCAATTTCCCTGTTAGACATAGATGTAAAATTGCTCAATAAGGTATTTGGAAATTGAATTCAAGAACATTCAAGACTGTAAACCATGGTTAGTTTAGTTTTATTCCAGAGGTGGATACAAATAGAAAACGAAGAAGCCGAAACATTCTTGTTTTCAGATGACATGACCATCTACTTTCAACAAAGTAACAGGATATATAATTAATATATAAATGCTAGTAGGTTTCCTATATGCCAACTTAACAAGAAAAAAAATGAGGAAAATAATCATATTCACAATAGCTTCCTGGAGATACCTAGGAATAAACCTAAACAAAGTGAAAGACCTCTAGAAATTTTAAAACCCAAGAAAGAAATTGAAGAAGACACTAAAATATGGACAGATGTCACTATTCATGGTAAAGCAGAGCTAATATGAAACTAATCACATTATTAATAGCAATCTGTAGATTCAATCTAATTTCCATAAAAATTCCAAAACTAGAAAAAAATCCCCTTAAAATTTGTATGAAACACCCCAAATAGCCAACAATCGTAAAGAGAAACAATTCTGGAGGAATCACAATAACCTTATCTCAAACTACACTATGGAGCCAGAGTAACAAAAAAAGAACACTATAGTAGCACAAAAACAAAATCTATACCAAAGAACTAGAAGACTCAGAAATTAACATACCTGTAACTACTCTGTCTCTTACATAATTAGCCAAAATATACATTAAAAAAAGAAAGAAAAGACAGCATCTTTGATGCTAGGAATACTGGATTTCCACAAGAGAACAGGAAATTAGAGTTGTATCTCTCATCCTGCACGAACATGTCCATTCAAAACTTCAAACTTAAAAACAAATGTTTAACCAAAGATTTTAATGTAAGACTTAATGTTCACCATGTAATGTAAAACTAAGACATAAGTATAAGCAAAAGCTTCCTGCAAAGGACTCCAGTGGCAGAGGAAATAACTCCAGTTGCTGATAGACAGGACTGCTTAAAATTAAAAGACTGTTCAGGAAAGGAAATACAGTTGAAGCCCAAAGAATGGGAAGGGGGATTTTCATTGATTATATGTCAGATATGAAGTTATCACTTAGACTATATACAGAGCACAAAAGTTCAAAGCAAAAACAAAAAACCCTCCAATCAGTAAATGAGATAATAATGAATTTAACAGAACATTCTAAAAAGAGTACAATATTCAATGAAAACCCATTTAACTCTCTGAGCTATGAGATATGAAACTGCCTTGTGATTCTGCCTCATCCCAGTTGGGATGGCCTTTGCCAAGAAAACAGATGACAATAAATACTGATGAATATGTGGGGAAAGAGCAGCCCTCACTCACTGCTGATGGAACCGTCAGCTAGTATAACCACTATGAAAATCTTTGTGGAAACTTCCCCAGATACTAAAACCACGATTAGCACATGAGCCAGTCTATGTACTCCTGTGTATATACTAGAGGACTTTAAGTTAGCATACTGCTGTACACATGGTTGATGCTGCACCATTCACAATAGTCAAGAAACAGAAACAACCTAGACGAGTGGACATAGAAAATAAGATACGCACACACACAGTGGCCTTTCAGTCTACTGTTAACAATGAAATTATAGCAATCGTAGGAAATTTAATGAAACAGTAGATCATTATGTTAAACAAAACAACCCAGACTTAGACAGGTATATTGTTTTCTCTCAATCTCAATTTCTGCAGAATCTAGACTTAACATATGTATCATGGGAAATAAGAACAAAGTATGATTACAAAAATACATGAAAATGTCACAATGAAACACATTCCTTTACATGTTAGCCAAAAATAAAATTTATTTAAAAAATGGGAAGCAGGTCATTTAGGAAGTGCCATCCTAGGAGATTTATACAAATTTCTTTTAAAGTAAGAAGCACCTCACCAACTGTATCAGATATACAGCCTCACACAAGTAGGAAGTACAACACATCCTTTACCATTTTAACTATTGCCTCCTACAAAGAAAATTCTGGGAGAGCTACAGAAGCTGGAGGTTGGGGGCTGGGGTAGAGCTCAGTACAGCCAGCAGCTGATGGAACAGCTTCTATAAAGGGAGCTGAAAAACTGATTTTGTTCTCCAGAAAATAACCTAAAGAAAAGGCAGAAATTCTAGCCAAAGTGACTCCGGGCCAACTAAAACATCAGACTACATGAAAATATGGAGGCCTGTCAAGGAAAGACTCCATTATGAGCAGTTGCAAACGCTTCTTTGACCCTCAGAAAGTCCCTGGTTCCCAATAAAACTCCAGACCCTCCAAGCTGGCTTGGTTAGAGAGTCTGAAGGAGCATAGCCCAGAGCCTTCCTGGAGCCTGTCAAAGACCTTTGCACAGGTAGCCACATCCCTGACATCAGAGATGCCAAACAGTAAACCACCTGGCCCAGTTAAAGAAAGTGCTCAAATCAATTTTCCTTCTCCTAGCTCATTGGCTACAAGGGCATTCAATCTGCAATAATTTAGTGTCACACATCACCAGTAACTGTTTTGTACTTATCGGTGGCTAATGCATTGTGCTTAAGCTGTGGACCAGCTGACTGGCCTTTCTACAGTTTTCCTTTTGTGCCTCCTAGATTCTTGGCCTATCGTGGAGCAATTGTCCTTAAAGACGGGAGACAAAAAGTGGAGTTGAAAGCTTCTACACCAGAAAACATTAAGAAATTCAGTTTCTATTCCTTGGAAGTGGTCTCTCCCTCAAAATCTCAGTAAGACAGCATGCATGCAGAACCTTAGTTCTATATATTATTCTTTTATAGCTTCTCTTCCTATAGAAGCATAAGCCAGTGGTTCTTGTATTTATTTCATAAGTACTTTTTTTGCCTATAGCACATTCTACTGATTAGTATTTCCAGTATCATCACTAAATTCATGTCTTTCATATTGCTTTCTCCAAGATTTATAGCCCAGAGTATGAATCTTTATCCAAAATGAACTTTGGAAGTTGTGAGCTTCTGGAAAACCCACTTAAAGCCTAGGGAATCACTTCCTGGATCAGTAACTTCTTCAGGGACCCTCGGGAAACCTGTTCTCTGTCCTGAAATGTTACATCACAAAGTTCTAGCTTCTAAAATATTGGTTTTTTTTTTATTTTAGATATTTTCTTTATTTACATGCGAATTTCTCCATTCCCAGTTTCCCCTCCA
>NW_022196914.1:61761612-61806663 GCF_008632895.1 Mastomys coucha | reverse complement strand
TTTTGGTCTTCCTTCTTCTTGAGTTCCTTGTGGAATGTGGGTTGTTCTTCCTGTATTCCAGACTTTTGTGCTACTAAACATTTATCAGAGAGTGCATACCGTGTTTGTTCTTTTGTGATTGGGTTACCTCACTCAGGATGATATTCTCCAGATCCATCCATTTACCTAAGAATTTCATAAATTTATTGTTTTTAATAGCTGAGTAGTACTCCATTGTGTAGATGTACCACAATTTCTGTATCCACTCCTCTGTTGAGGGACATCTGGGTTGTTTCCAGGTTCTGGCTATTATAAATAAGGCTGCTAGAAAATGCTTCTAAAATATTGTTAATGGAGTTTTCTATATTTTATGTTTATACACCTGTTTATATGATTTTTAGAGGTATTTACAAATAAAAGCCATAAAGCTTAACTAGCTTCATGTTTCTAAATATACTCTAAGCCCTAAGTTACCGAACTCCCACAGAAAAATGCCAGTTTGCATTTTTCCCACTTTACTTTTTCTCTATTTTTATTTTTTTGAAAATGAATTTTTATCATATATACTGATTATAGTTTCCCCTCCCTCAGCTCCTCTGAGATCCTCCCTACCTCCCCTCCCATCCAAACCCACATCCTTTCTGTCTCCATTAGAGAACAAACAAGCATCTAAAGAATAATTAAAGGATCCAGTCCACCATCTGCACCCAGAGCTTTGGCTGTTCCACAACCTGTTGTACACGGGTCCCTCCAGAAGAGACCATTTCGCTCAGTACTTTCACACCCTGGCTTGGAGGCAAGATAACCACTTTCCAATAACTGTCTGGAGCAAGGCTTCAAGGAGCACACATGGCACAAGAAAAGTGGAGTAACTGGGATAGGATCCTTCTGGTCACCATCTACACCCAGAGCTAGGGCTGTTCTAGAGCCCTCTGTACACAAGTTCCGCCAGAAGAGAGCTGGTATCCCAGGAATGCTGACACAGGCTTAAGGACCCACAAGAGGAACAAGCTCCAGCCAGAGACAGCAAAAACATCTAACATCAGAGATAACCAGATGGTGAAAGGCAAATGCAAGAATCTTACCAACAGAAATCAAGATTACTTGGCATCATCAGAACCCAGTTCTTCCACCATAGCAAGTCCTGGATACCCCAACACACCAGAAAAGTGAGATTTAAAATCCTATCTCATGATGCTGATAGAGTATTTTTAAAAAGACATAAATAACTCCCTTAAAGAAATACAGGAGAACACAGGTAAACAGGTAGAAGTCCCTAAAAGGGAAACACAAAAGTTCATTAAAGAATTACAGGAGAACATAGGCAAACAGGTAGAAGCCCTTAAAGAGGAAACACAAAAATCCCTTAAAGAATTACAGGAAAACACAACCAAACAGGTGAAGGAATTGAACAAAACCATCCAGAATCTAAAAATGGAATTAGAAACAATAAAGAAATCACAAAGGGAGACAACTCTGGAGATAGAAATCCTAGGAAAGAGATCAGGAGTCATAGATGCAAGCATCACCAACAGAATACAAGAAATGGAAGAGAAAATTTCAAGGACAGAAGATACCATAGAAAGCAATGACACAACAATCAAAGAAAATGCAAAAAGATCCTAACTCAAAATATCCAGGAAATCAGGACACAATGAGAAGACCAAACCTAAGGAAAATAAGTATAGGGAGATCAAAGATTTCCAACTTAAAGAGCCAGTAAATGTCTTCAACAAAATTATAAAAGAAAACTTCCCTAACCTAAAGAAAGAGATGCCCATAAGAAGCATACAGAACTCCAAATAGACTGGATCAGAAAAGAAATTCCTCCTGTCACATAATAATCAAAACACCAAATGCAGTAAACAAAGAAAGAATATTAAAAGCAGTAAGGCAAAAAGGTAAAGTAACATATAAAGGTAGACCTATTAGAATTACACCATACTTCTCACCAGAGACTATGAAAGCTAGAAGATCCTGGGAAGATATCATACAGAGACTAAGAGAACACAAATGCCAGCCCAGGCTACTATACCCAGCAAAACTCTCAATTACCTTAGATGGAGAAAACAAGATATTGCATGACAAAAACAAATTTACACAATATCTCTCCACAAATCCAGCCCTTCAAAGATAATAAGTGGAAAACTCCAACACAAGGACGCAAACTACAACCTAGAAAAAGCAAGAAAATAAACTTCTTTTAACAAACCCAAAAGAAGATAGCCACAAAAAAATAATCTCACATCTAACAAAAAAAATAACAGGAAGCAACAATCTTTTTTGCTTATTATCTCTTAATATTGATGGACTCAATTCCCCAATAAAAAGACATAGACTAACAGACTGGACTCATGGCGCCAAGTGCATATGTAGCAGAGGATGGCCTTGTCAGTCATCAGTGGGAAGAGAGGCCCTTGGTTCTGTGAAGGCTCTATGTCCCAGTGTAGTGGAAAGCAGGGCCAGGAATCGGGAGTGGGTGGGTTGGGGGAGGTGGGAAGGGGATAGGGTGTTTTCTGAGGGGAAACCAGGAAAGGAGATAACATTTGAAATGTAAGTAAAAACATATCTAATAAAAAATAAATAATAAAGAAGTAAAAAAATGAAAGAAAGTAAAAATAAAAGAATAACTAAATAAAATAAAATGAGAAAAGAAAAACCAAACAAACCAGAATAGGACAAAACAAACAGAAGGAAAAGCCCATAGGAAAAACATAAGAAACACATGTGGACATGGAGACACACATATTTATATACACAGGAATCCCATAAAAACACAAAACTGGAAGCCATAATATATACATAATGGAATTGTAAGGGAGAAAAATTGTCCTGACAAGACATTATGAATCAAAGAATCAAAGAATGTCCAACAATACCATTGAATTTTTTTTGTGCTGGCCATCTATTGCTCAGCAAGGGGCCTGCCCTTAAGAGTAGTTTTCATCCCCCAATGAGACTCCATTGGCGCAAACTAATTTTTCCTTTGCAAGTGGTTATTAATTGGAGATAGCTTCCTTGTTAGGGATGGGTGAATGTGTCTGCTTCCCTTCTCAATGCTGAGACCCTGCTTGGTGCAGACCTGTATTAGGCCCTGTGTGTACAACCAGCCTCTGGGTTTGTATGCGCCTTGGTCCTGCTGTGTTTCTGATGACTTATTATCTTGGTGTCCTCCATCACCTCTGACTCCTATACTCTTTTTGCCTCCTCTTCCCCAGGTAGCCTGAGGAGAGGGCTTTGATGACAACATACCACTAGAATTGAGTGTTCCAAGGTCTCCCACGCTCAGCACATTGTCTAGCTGTAGGTCTCTGTATTTCTTCCCAAGCACTATAGGAGGAAGCTTCTCTGATGATAGTTGAGCAAGACACTGATTCTTTAAGTATAGCAGGATGACTTTAAGGTTGGACTGAGTACAGGCTCCCCAATGAAGGAGCTAGAGAAAGGACCCAAGGAGGTGAAGGGTTTGCAGCCTCTTAGCATGAACAATAGTATGAACTAACTAGTACCCTCACAGCTCCCAGGGACTAAACTCCAACTAAAGAGTACACATGGGGGGACTCATGGCTCCAGCAGCATGTGTATAGCAGAGGATGGTCAAGTCAGTCATCAATGGGAAGAGAGGACCTTGGCCCTGTGAAGGTTCTATGCCCCAGTGTAGGGGAATGCCAGGGCCAGGAAGTGGGAGAGGGTGAGCTGGTGAGCAGGGGGAGTAGGGAGGGAACAGGGGATTGTTTTAGTTTGGGGGGTTTTTTATTTTTATTTTTTTCTTATTTTATTTTCTTTTTCTTTTTTCTTTTGGAGAGGAACCTGAGAATGGAGATATTGTAAATAAAGAAAACATCTAATATAAAAAAAGACTCTTTTATGGCTATATTCCTCTAGCTGAACAATAGTATTTGGTTTTTTCCTAGGTCTTTGTCCTATCTCAGATCCTTGGCCACCCAAGCAGAGTTGGAGATAGATTCTATCTATGGAGTTGGCCTTAAGTCTAATTAGATATGGGTTGGTTACTCCCACAAGCTGAGTTATATCTGCTTTTATTTTGTACTTACAAAATAACCAGAAAGATCATTCCATACTCTAGCCTTCAACAAGTCAACTAATAGAGTATGGACAATGCTTTGTAGAGACAAAACTCAATTGTTTAGTACAGTGATTTTTACAAACAAGAATCAAAACCCCAAAGGTACTAAGAATGAACTCAAACAGTAAAATCTTGGAAAGGATCTGAGATTTGATAAGGTTGGTTCAGGGTGAATTAACATTTTATATGTCTCTGAGTGCAGGTGGGTCAGAGTCAATGCCATGTAGGCAATGACTAGAAAAGCCAAGTTATTCGTGACTAATGAATAGAATTTGAGAAAGTCACAGTTCCAAGAAAGTGATCCTCAGAAAGTTCAATCAAAAGAAGTAAGCCAAGGGAAAGAGCCTAAAACTTTGCGTAAGCATTTATTCCAAGAATCTAGATGACTCTCAAGTCACAAACGTACCTGGAAGACTCAAAGAGTTTCAGTAAAGATGCAAACAAATGGCAAAATAATTAGATGGAGAATTAAATCCCACACAAGAGAAAGTTTGCAGTTTACATCACTGATGCGATTCCCTGTAGAAAGAAGACATCAGTACTCTTTAGAAAAGTAGGACACAACTAGAGTGTCTATAAGCAATCCTTTAAAATGTTCAGGGCAAGCTGACAGGAGGATCAAACGAGTAAGAGTTGTTGCTGCAGAGGCCTGAAAACCTGAGTTCAAATCCCTACAATTGAATTTTTTTTTTAAAAAAAAAAGCCAGGTGTCAGATATACCTAAAACTCTAGCACTGTGTAGAAGGAGCAGCACCATGGCTTGCATGCTAGCTGCCAGCCTAACTCCAGGTTCAATGAGAGATTCCATCACAAGAGGAAAGTGCTGAGAGAGACAGACCAGTACAGTCCTCCCCTAGCCTTACATATGTATAGGCACATGCATCTAAACATGTATGTTGTACACACCACACGCATATGCATAAAAATTAGTAAACAAAATACAATGTTCAGATGTGCAGAATATAATCTGAAATTTCTTATAGGAAGACACTCTCCTTAATGAAATTAGAGAGACTTTTCTTATTATTACTTGAGAATTTTCATACAACATATTTTGATTGTATTAACTCACCTTCCCAACTCCTCCCAGAAACATTCCCCTTCCCTACCAACCCAACCTTGAACCCTCATTTTTTTAAGCCCATCAAGTACAATGTGAGCTGCCTATCTCCTCTTGGCTATGTGGGCACCTCTGGAATATGGTTGGCCTATCAAGCATACTCTTGAAGAAAAAGGATGGGGAAGAATTTTCTTTAAATTAATTAAAGACAATGAATTTCTACAGATAGAAACCATGAAAAAGCAATAAATAGAATGTGTAGATGAATGATAGATCACCTAAAATTAAAAGTTTACTACATAGGATCAGAAATATAGAAAGGTCAGTACAGGTGAAGGCAAGTAAATGATTCAATCTGAAAGAAGGTGGGTGGGGAGAGAAAGATAGGCTCAGGGGAAATGAAATTTTTTCATGAATCCCTTGGTATACAGAATAATGTATGTTGTTGAAGCCTCACAAAGGAAAAGGAGGGTAAGCAGGAACAATACTGTTTTAAAGATTATTTCATGTATATGATTACACTGTTGTTGTCTTCAGGCACACCAGAAGAGGGCATCAGATCCCATTACAGATGGTTGTGAGCCACCCTGTGGTTGTGAGGAATTGAACTCAGGACCTCTGGAAGAGCAGTCAGTGCTCTTAACTGCTGAGCCAACTCTCCAGTTCCGGAGCAGAACTATACTTAAAGGTAGAATTGCTAAAATTTTTCCACTTGGCAGAAGACTTAAATTTCCACAAAGGCTTACTGAATCACAACAGGAAAACTAAAAGTCTCCTCATAGTTAAACTGCTAAAAGAGAGAGAGAAAGACACATTACAAAAAGAATCAAGCAACGTATACACCAGAGAACGATAATTCTCATTCAAACAATTTCTCATTCAAAATTCCCAAGAGAGTAGAATACCTTTGGAAGAATGAGGAAACAAAACAAACTGAAAGTATAAACTTTATATTCACTATCCAATGAACCTTTCAAGGGGGAAGAAGATAAAAGATATTGTGATGTAAAATAAAGCGATTCTCACAGATCTGAACTATAAGAAGAGCTGAAGGAAATAAAGATACTGCGGTGTAAAATAATACAATTCCCCTCTGCATCTGAATTATAGTAAGAGCTCAAGGAATTCTGTAGCTAGAAGAAAAAAAAGAGCACCAAATAGAAATGAGTTTACATAAAGGAGTGCAAAACATCAAAAGTAGTAAATATTGAGAACATTCACTGTTCTTCCAGACAGCAAGCACCCAGGTGGGTGGCAGAGGACCAGCTCCCACGGCGAGTGGCTCTCAGCCACCTGTGACTCCAGGTGTATGAGATCTGACACCTTCTTCTGGCCCTCCTTTGCCAGCCACACATGGGTGTCATACACTTACACAGATATACATACACAGGAAGAAATATAAATCTGTTTTAAATACTAAAGACTGAACTGAATACAAAAGCCTCTTCCTCCCTTTTGAAAATTTATGAGTTCACAAAATAATATAATATCTCATAGGACTGATAATGCCCGTTAATATGTGTGATAACTGATTTATCAAGGATGGGAAGACAAATTGATACATCCAGTATTCCTCTGTACAATTTACATGAAGCAGCACAATATTAGTTCTAAATTGTAGGCTGTGAACAGTTAAGAATATGTAGATTTTTGGTAGAGTGTATATGAAACACAATTGACATTTATAACTTGGATGTCCAAAATAGAAAAAAAATGAAAAAAGCAGCATAATAACAAAATTGGAGACCTAATCCAACCTATCCATTATTTCTTTAATCATTTATGGGTGGAATGGAAATTCTCAGAAGGGATTAGAAAAATGAAGAGTCTGATACAGGAGACACTCTTTAAGGCCTGCAAGGAAATCATGCCACAGAAGCACGTGTTCCACACTATGTTTATAGCAGCCTTGTTTATGACAGCCAGAAGCTGGAAACAACCCAGATGTCCCATGACAGAAGACCCCCTAGATCTCTCAAACACTGGAGCACCAAACAGACAGCATACACCAGCTGATATGAGGCCCTCAACACACATCCAGTAGAGGACTTCCGGGTCTGTGTTCCTTCAGAGATGATGCACCTAACCCTCAAGAGACTGGAGGCCCCAGGGAGTTTAGAGGTCAGATGGGGTGTGGGATGGGGACATCCATGTGGAGACATGGGAGTGGAGAGGAGGTATGGGATGTGGAGCAGTAGTCAGAGGGTGGATGGGGCGGAGGGGGAATAAAATATGGAGTGCTTTAACTAATTAATTAATTTTTTAAAAAGTAAAAAGTAGACTGAGGTGTAGCACATTGATAAACTCCTTGACAAATATGTGTAAAGCCATAGGTCAATATCTAATGTGACTAAATAAAAAATTAAAACTGAAAAAAAGGAAAGAAAAGAAAATCAATCCAAACAGAAGCAAGCTGGATATGTAGAGTTATGGAGAAAATCTGAGAGCTACCCTCCCCCAAACACCTGTTTTTAAGCAAACAGCTTCAGTCTGATCCCCCGTGATTCCCCTTCCACTTTAGCATCTCCTAGCGGGGTCATGGTTCAGGTCTTGTTAGGCAGCCATCTTGCTGCAATCTCATGGGTGCAGCTTCACTATCATTTCTAGGAGATCCAAATCTAAGGACACAGTCTAGGAGCTGAGAAGACTTTTCCCCAGAGACAAGCCTCCTAACTAGTTATACAATACCAAGTGCCCAGCTCCCCAATCATGTACATACAAACAACATTAAAGGAATTCAGCAGGTTTATTTACATCTTTTTGCATCTGTGTGTGGTACAGCCAATCTAAACTTATCCCCAACTAGCTTACAAATAAATGAGACTCAGACTATGGTTATTTTATTTGGGTTTGACAATTATTGAAGGATAAACCCTAATCTGCTTTCCTAACTGCAGCCTTGGCTACCTCCCCAGTCCCCAGTGGTGTACCCTAAATACTTGCTGTTTCTCCTGGCCACGTGCTCATAGTACCTATCCTCTCATGGCATCTTCTCTCTTCCCCCTCACTCTCTTTCTCTCTCCCCTTCTCCATGTTCAACCAGGTAACTCAAAAAACTGCCTATCTCTAATCCCTCCAGTAATTGGTTGTAGCTATTTTTATTTAACCAATAGTTTTAAATCAAGAAACAAGGTTTGCAAAAAAGAAAGAAAGAGAGAGGGAGAGAGAGAGAGAGAGAGAGAGAGAGAGAGAGAGAGAGAGAGAGAGAGAGAGAGAAAGAAAGAAAGAAAGGAAAGAAAGAAAAAAAGCTGGTAATTGTGAGAATTCACTCATAGGCCTTTACCTTCAGGTAGAGAATTTAGACTTACAATACATAGCAATAGACCAAGTCTCCCACCCCATGGTAATAATTAACAATAGTGGTGGTGATGATGATGGTGATGATGAGTTGTTAAATGAATAACCTCTGAGAATTCTGAGACCTGTGCTTTTGAGATGAGATCCACAATTTACTAATTTTAACCACACATCAACATAATTTTTTCATGCCCATTAACCCATAAAAAGTTAGCTATCCACTCGCTTTGAGGCCGCGGAGACTAGGAGGACTCCGGTTCCACCTTGGCGATCACCCTCGCTCATCGTGGAGAAGACTAAAGTGATCCAGAAGGCCAAGCTGGCTGAGCAGGCCAAGCTGCATGGCCACCTGCATGAAAGTGGTGACTGAGCAGGGTGCCGAGCTGTCCAACGAGGGTGTCAGTGGTGTACAAGAATGTGGTCGGGGGGCCGCAGGTCCACCTGGAGGGTCATCTCAAGCATTGAGCAGAAGACCAATACCTCAAACTAGAAGTTGCAGCTGATCAAATACTATTGGGAGAAAGTGGTGTCGGAGCTGAGGTCCATCTGGAATTTTAAGTATTTAATAGCCAATGCAACTAATCCAGAGAGTAAGATCTTCTATCCGAAAATGAAGGGAGATTATTTCTGATATCTTGCTGAAGTAGCTTGTGGCGATGATCGAAAACAAATGATAGAAAATTCCCAAGGAGCCTACCAAGAGGCATTTGATATAAGCAAGAAAGAGATGCAACCTACACACCCAATCCTCCTGGGGCTGGCTCTTAACTTTTCTGTATTTTACTATGAGATCCTTAATAATCCAAAGCTTGCCTGCACACTGGCTAAAACGGCTTTTGATGAGGCCATCGCAGAGCTTGGTACACTGGACGAAGACTCCTACCAAGACAGCACCCTGATCATGCAGTTGCTTAGAGACAACTTAACATTATGGACATCAGACAGTGCAGGAGGAGAATGCGATGCAGTGGAGGGGACCAAGAACTAAAGGCATCCAGGACACCAACCTCCTTCCCCTCAAGAATACCTTTTTACATCTCCATTCTTTGTTCCACTTAGATTTCCTCTAGCAAGGAAGCCCATCCATGTGTATGGGATCCACTGTTTATAGTCTTTGCACACTGCAGCTTTCAGAAAACTCCATCCCTTGGCTTGTGTAGTCTCTGCCTTCCTGGTGTGCAGTTGCTGCTGTAGAAAAGTATCAATAGCTTTATTTCATATAACCACGAGTAACTTCCAGACACTGGGTAGAGGACTGACAGCACAGTTGGTAATTAAGTAATCTGAACCAGTTCTGCTAGTGACTGTGTTTTATATTACTGTGAAGATATGGAAATGTAGTGCATTACAATTTAAAGTAATTGTAACAGTAACTTCTTGATTTCTACATTCCTTTTCTGAGCCTTCTTGGGGGTTTCCTGTCAGAAGCAACTTTTCCATGCTCTTATTACAAATTCCTTTTTAGTAGGAATCCAGAAGTGTTAGATGGGAAAGTGCTTAATGCATCCAGGCTTGGGTTCACAGATTGAAATGTCTCCTGTGTCACATATTCTGGAGGTTACATCTGTCTGTGACAACAGGGAGTTTCCTTATGCATTCTTCATCTGCTGCTGTTTAAGTTGATAACTTCCTTCCTAATAAAAATTCACTTACACCTCCAAAAAAAAAAAAGCAGTTATCACATACATGGACAACATTGTTCATCTCCCTTTATTCTATAACATCTTCTTCCTTTTTTTATTAGATATTTTCCCTATTTACATTTCAAATGATATCTCCTTTCCCTGTTTCCCCTCTAGGGGAAAAAATAATCAACCCTGTTCCCTCCCGACATCTCCTAATTAACTATGATCCCATTGTTACTCTAAGCCCAGGCACTAGACAAGGTGTGTGTATTGATGGCTTTTAATGTAAACATACTTGAAAATCTTTGACTCGAGCATAAAGTATATGAACATTACAGTCTGCTACATTTTAAGAAAGACAGATTGACTTTTATCTCTATTTCTGACAAAATCATAACATGTGACTTCAGTTTTCATTAACATTAAATTTTCTAGGTAGCAAGACGTTTAACACCCTCCAACCAACCCCATTATCTTCTTTGCCTACACAGTTGGAAGCAGTTCTCCCAAAGAAGGCACTCTAGTCCAAACCGATCCATAAAATGGATGATGCTGGTGTGAACCAAACCATCTGTACTCTGACCGTACTGCTCTGAATGAAACAACCTTACTACAATATTGACTTTTTTTTTTCAAAAAAAGGAAATGAGGCACAGAGCACACTTATTTTGACTAAGACATGTCTCTAGCAAAGAACATGGCTAAATTTTAGTGGATGTAAGATTTGCGGGATCTGCCCCCAAACCTAAGGATATGACATACGTATCTGAGGTAATACGGCATTGGAGTACAATACAGAGTCAGAGGTATGTTGTTTGGAAGGGGGAACTATTGGATTCACTCGATGTTGTGTGGTTAAATGTCTTCAGTCATTCTTATGCACAATGATGACAGGAAGTACTTTGTCCTCTGGGAAAGTGAGTTGAGAATGTTGTAAGATGAGAGAGTGGTTTGACAACCACAGGAGCTTGATGAATGTCAAACATATGCAAATCAAAATAGAAAGATGAACATGCTTTTTAAAAATCAAATAGGTAAGGAAGGCATAAAATAAAAAGAAATTCCCAAGTTCAATAACCTTCCATCATTTTCCCATTCCACCACCCAATCACACTTTCCAGAGGTAAAAGTTTCAACAATTTCTCCTCCAACTTTCCAGAAATTTCTATATATGTGCATATGATCATATTCTTTCTTTTGTCTTATCGGGATAAAATGTAAATAACTTCAGATTTATGAGACAACTTACAGGAAACACTAGCATATATCTTTTCTCCAGGCTGCTTCTGTTTTACATAGTCCCAGAACTTTGTCAACATTCAGAAATTAATATTGGGGTAATACTGTTCACAGAACCACAGCCATTAAGTCATTAATTTTATTCAATAATATCCTCTTTGTTGTTCCAAAATTCCCAGTGAATTTTACTGTCATGTCTCTTTAGTTGCATTTGCTCTGTTTCTTGACACTGCTCTTTTTTTCATTGTCCACACAATTTTGAAGAATATTGGTCACACACTTGGTCTGCTGCCTCTCTGGTGATGTTTGTTTAATATCTAGTTCATGTTTCATGATTTCAAGAAATAAATGAGACTGGTATAGTCATCTCATCCGAAAATGCATGTCATCAATCTGGCTTTTCACAGGTGATGCAAATTTTTGCCAGCCGTGGGTAACATTTATCAGGCCTCTTCACTTTAAAGTTAGTATTTTTCCTGTCCACTCTTTTATAAACTTGTGATGAAGTTCAGCACTCAGGATAAAACAAACTGAGTTCAGTGTCTTAAAGAATCAGTACCTATGCCAAGTCATTGAATTCTTCGGAAGGGGAAAATATTTATTTTTAAGTCAATTGTTCATTTGTTCAACCATTGGTTGTATCATTTTGCACTTACATATTTATTCTGTACTCTGGATTTTAATGTAATGCTAGTCCACTTTAAGAGACATGAAATAACTTTCTTTGCATGGAAGCTTTTTACATGGGCTTTACTTCTTGATGCAGCTTTAGGTTCAGCAGGAAACTGAGCCTGGGATACAGAGGTTTCCGCATATGTGTATCATCATATATATGCAGCCTCTGACATCATCAGCATCCTCTACCAGAATACACTTGTGCAACAAAGAATAACATATCCTTAACACCAGGTTACCCAGTTTGTTTTAGGGTTCCTTTTGGCTATACATTCTGAAGGTTTGAGCAAATAGACCATAGTGTGTAACCACTACTATTGCATAATACTAAATTATTTTAACCACCTGAAAAACATTCTGTGCTCCAAATATTCATCCATCCACACACAGTCACAGTCCTTGCAACAACTGGTGGTCTTTTTATAGTCTTGGCTTTTACCTTTCCTCAACGTCAAGCAGTTGGAGTAAGACGGTGTATCACCTTCAAAATGCTTTCTCTCAGCAATAAGCATTTAAGGCTCTTCATGTCTTTTCATGACTTGACAGTTCATTTAACACTATGTAACATGCAATTGTCTGGAATCAACACAGTTTATGTATCTATTAATCTGCTGAAGGATATCTTGGGTGATTTCAAATTTAGTAACCGTGAATAGAATTTCTATAAACAATTGTGTGCAGATTATTGCACAGATTTAAGTTTTCAATTCTATCAGGTAAATACCAGGGCCACAATTAGAGGGTCATATGAGAAGAGTGTGTTTATTATTGGAGTACATTGTTGAAATATATTCCAAAGGAAAAAAAAAACATCATTTTTCAGTCCTATCCACAATGAATGAGAATGCCTGTTGGCCCATGCTCTCTTCTGCATATGACACCATCACTCTTCTGTAGTTTGTCAACAAATAGGGGTATGGTGGAATCTGACTGTCAGTCTCTGTATATTATCTTGATGAAAATATTGAACATTTTTCATATGCTTATTTTGCATATGCATATCTTCTTTGGTAAAATTTCTAATGGTCTCTGGTATACCTTTTAATGATCAGTTTCTTAAATGTGGGTTTTAAGGGCTCTTCCATATTTGCTTAGCAGGCCTTTTATCAAATATCATTTGCAAAAGTTTTCATCTCTGTGGCTTGTCTTCTTGGTCTTTGAGCAGTGTCCTTGATGAAGTAGTTTTTATTTTCAATGAACTTTGGTTTATTCTTCTTTTTTTATCATTGTATGTCTTTAATGTTTCAACTTAAAAAGTTCTTGCCTCACCCAAGATTGTTCAGATTTTCTTCTATGTTATCTTTGATTTCTATGATTTCACATGCTGTCACTCATTTTAAGTTGACTTTTATGATATGTAAAAGGTCTGTGTCTACAATCGTTGTTTTCTAGGTTGATATTCAGTAATTTCTGTACCATTTGTTGGGAGAAAAGAAGACAAAGCAGAGGAGGCACACACACAAAAGGAAAAAGGAAAAGAAAATTATTTTCCTTATATTGATTTTGCTCCTTTGCCAAAGATGAATCGAATGCTATGTCACTCTACTTCTGAGGTCTTGATTCTGCTCTGTTGATCTTTCTATTCTTTTGCCAACACTATAGTATCTTAAGTTACTATAACTTTATACATTGAAATCAGAAAGTGACTGTTCTCTAACTCTCTTCTCTTTATCTAATTCATTTACTACTCTATTTTGCTTCTTTATGTAAATATTAGAGTTAGCTTGCTGACAGCCACAAAATAACTTGACAAAATTACCTAGTGTCTTTTGGTTCAGTTTTAAAGAATGGAAAATTTGAAAACATTGAGTCATTCTATTGATGAACATGGGCAATATCTTCATCTATTTCTCTAACCAGAGTTTGTAGTTTTTATTAGATTGATATTGTACATATTTTGTCATATTTACATCAAATATTCTACTTTAGAGCATGGTGTTGTAAAGTAGTGATGAGGAGGGATTTTACTTGCTCATGATCTTAATAGGAAAGCTTCAAGATTCTCATTAAAAAAAAAATAGGCTATTACCTACAAGGGGGCTTATGACTATTCCTTATCAACTATGGGAAATTCTCCTCTGTTCCTAGCTAACCAAAATTTTTTTATCATAGGTATTAGATTTTGTCAGATTCTTTCTTGTCTTTGGTTTGACTGTAAAGTCTTCTACTTTAGCATGTTAATATGATAGATTGTATTAACTGATTTTTTTAAAAGTTGAACTAAGCTCACATAAGCTGGGGTAATCTTCTTGGTGGTAATTTAGAATTATTTTTACAATCATTGTTGAAATCACATCAAATGTATGTATTTCCCAATATTTGAAAAGTATCAGATTTGTACTCATGAGAGATATTAGCTTATACTTCATTCTCCTGTGATTTCCTTTACATTGTTATTAGGGTAATGCCTAAATCAAGATACATCTTCTCCATTTCTAGGTTTTGAAATCTCTGGAAAAGTCTGTAGGGAATTGATTGAATTTCCTCAAGTATTTGGTGGAATTAAGCAGTGAATATGCTTAGACATGGTGATGTATATTTTGAAAACTTGGTAATTACTAATTAATATCTTCACAAGATGTATACCCACTTAGAATAACTCCTCTTTTGTGGGTTTTAGCAGATGTCCTTAAAAGTCAATCAATTTCACCTGAGTTTCTAAAGACATATGGGCAAAGAATAGTTCCAGTATTTTTATATTGTCCTCTGACTGACTGTGAGATTTATACTAACGTTCTTCCTTCCACTTCTGATATCAGACTTTATTTTTACATGTTCTCTGTGATCTTTATAGCCTGACTAAAAGCTCTTGGGTACTTCTGATCTTGTTAATGAATCAGACTATGTTCTTCATGATTTTTTTCCTGATTGTTTGCCACTTTCAATTTTTTCTTGATCTCTATTATTTCTTTCTTCTGTTGGCTTTCAAGTTAGTTTTCTCCTCTCTTTCTTTTTTACTCAGGTGGGAGCTTAGGGGTTGGTCTCAGATCATTTCTTTCCTAAAGAACATAATCAGTGCTATGAATTTCCCCCTTAGTACTGCTTCTGCTGCATCCCACAACTCTAAGTAAGTTACATTTTCATTTTCACACTTTTACTTTCTATTTCAAGAAATCTACATGTTTCCAAATTAGCCTAAGTGGATCTATTTATTTTAACTTGTACATAACACTACAATGTGTGGGTATTTTATAGTTTACTTTCATTTATAACTTTCACAGTATCATTTTATAAGCTATTCAAAGTGCTTTTTAAAATTCTAATCAAACAGTCCTTGGTATGGAAAGCACTTGTACCTGCATAGAAATTACATTTTTATATCAAAGTAAATTCCCAACAATGGAATTGTTGGGTCTACATTAAAATTATCAGTTCACTGTATCTTTGCAGATTTATGTCACTGAAGTAAATAAGATTCAAAATGTACTTTCTAGTGCTAGTAGATATTATCTGTTTTTCACCCAAACATTGCTCTAGTTCATAGATGCTCAGTATTTAATCACGGCATTTTATAGGGACCAACTTTATTTCCCTAATTATGATACACAATCATCTTTTGTAATTATAACAGAAGGTTTTATATATATATATATATATATATATATATATATATATATATATATATGATGTAGGACCTAATCTTAGGTATTGATGATTTCGATTGGGTACAAAAATGGTTGGCAGAAGCCAGAGAAGTAATGGCATGAATAACTCAAGACTTGTACAATACAGGGCAAAAATAACAACCAATGAAAAACTAGTTAGGTTGGGGGAAGGGATAAGCAATAAATAAGAAACAGAAGAAGGAGTAAGGAAATGCTTCCAGAAACTCTAGATAATCAATACCAGAATCTCAAAATTATGGAGAAATGACCAGGTATATTTTTTAAATAAGACATTCTTTCCAGAATCTTTTTGAAGCAAGATTTTTAAAAATGGATTAACCAGATCTGAGTATAGGCATGAACCTAGATGTAAGTGTCAATATCTACAAAGAAGCCCAAAGCATAGAAATTGCTTGCTTTCTCTCATCCTCTCTTCCTTCCTTCCTTCCTTCCTTCCTTTCTTTCTTTCTTTCTTTCTTTTTTAAGGAACTAAAGATTAGAAATGTAAAAAGGAAAGGGGAAAGGGGTAGGGGAAGGGACAGAATCAAAGCTTAACTTGTCTTATTGTTTGCTTTTTAAATAGCTGAATTATATACTTTCTGTGGGTTTTTTTTTAACCTCCAATGACCCTAGATTAGGATTTCTTTTACTGTCCACCACTGTGCAGATAACTTTCAAGCAAAGATGCTTGAAGCAACTTTTCTGTCCCACATGAAAAAGGGAACCCTTCTCGTCTATTTTAGGGAATGCTAGTGAATGAGAACCATGTCATTCTTTGTCTTGCAGCCTCTGCTTCAAAGATTCTCTATCACTTTTGCTGCAAGCAGAGTCCCAGTGCTCCTCTGCCTCCACCTCCTCCATAAGACAGACATGCTAACACACTTATACCTGTGGCAAAGCATCCACCTCTTTCATAGCCACAGTATCACTGGTAGGTCTGAGTCCTAAGAATCATCTTAGGTGCATACACTAATACTTAGTAATAATGAGGACTCCTTCATGCTTCTCTAATAGATGTGAAGTTTGGGGACCATTCATTTCCTTACCCTCTTCCCAAGGGAAGAATCAAGAACACCATGTCCTCATTTAAAATAGTAGTTCGAATCACTGTTACTATTGCACATCTTATTTAGTAGAAAATGTTCTTTCTTTCTCTTGCCTGAAGGTAATGCTGCAAAGGAAACAATGGTTTTTAAAATAGAACAGAGAAACTAAATAACATCAATTTGCAAACCAACTTAGAATCAGAACAACCACCGACACTATTCTGCTTCAAAGGTTCTCTATCACTTTTGCTGCAAATGCTCAGTGACACTTTTGGACACCTCTGCCTCACCCTAAAGAGGTCAGTAGGTAAGTGTCATCCCATTTTCTGTTTGTACAGAATGAATCCTGAAGGAAAGGAGGGGGATAATAAAACAATACTGTTATACCAAATAGCTTGTTCTCTCTGATAACTAATACATGGTTGGTTTGTGATGAACGGAAATTGTAGTCTACTTCTCTATGACTTACAAATCCACAATAGAAATACCAAAATCTACCTTAAGCCCTTTATAAAACAAAACACAAAGAGCCCTTGAGAGTGGATATTAGAAAGTGACCTACTTCTACAATCCACTGTCAAGGACTAGCTAGTTTTCAAAGCCCAGGTAGCAACTCCTCCTAGCTCTGAGCCTCAGAGATATATTTGCAAGGAGCTTTTCATACCTATTTAGATGGGAAATGTACTATCCCTTCTCTTCTCAGTAAGGCTATCAAGAAACACGCTTTAAAAATCCCTGAGGGATACATAATCATTCTTTCAAAATAGCAATTTGGCCATAGCAGCCGTTTTCCCATTCAGCTGCACAAGCCTATGGATGGTAATGGAGACAGCTAATGCCTTTTGGGTTTTCTGCGGGTGGAGGAAACTTACCATCATCTGTAATTAGTAAGAAATAGCAGGGGGGAAAAGACAATTGTTATAGAAGCTAAACTAAAAACACACTATCAAGTCTGAATGAACACCTTGAAAGGTATGGAAAGGGGTGATTTCTGATGTCAAACATACCCTAACACTGACTGAGCAGGCCTTTACCAGGACCTCTGTATGAAGAGGTGAAATCTACAATAAAGTTCCAGGTGCTACATGACTTCCCCAATCTCTCTTCTATTGTCTGGATTCTTCTCTGTCGAGATGCCTGGAGCCTCACACTCCACAGTAATAGGAATGGCAGTAGCACAAAGATGTTGGATATTAGACACAAGGCTACCTGCTGTGGACCAGAGGTCCTCTTTTGACCCTCACCTGCTCACACGAAGCAGAAGTGATTATGTGAAGGCTTTGAAACCCATTTCACAGATATCCTGCTGGTCAGTGGATGAAAGAAAGCAGAGCAGTGTCTGAGAGGACCAGCTGAGAGAAGAAGTGGGTGGAAGATTTGCCACTAGCCAAATCCAGTGCCATCCCCATCATTTTGCATGCCTCACAGACCCTCAAAAACCCTTTGCCTGACATTCTTCTAAAAATGTTCTCTCCTTGCTACTTAAGATTCTCTTTTACTTGTTTAACATTGCCTAGGGGCCCTTTCTTTATCCCACTTGAAACATATAAGAGGAACCAAACTCTCCCAGAGGGAAAGTACAGGTGTTACACATTCTTAAAAAATCTATTAAGAACACAAGTAACACAGACTTAACTAATTAATAATTGGTCAATAATAATAATAATAATATGATATAATGTAATGTAATATAATTGCAAGTATTCCTCTGGTGATCACTTTCCTATAAATGAGCAGAAATGATGTGAGACAGAGACTTGACTCCCTAATTAGGAGCTGTTGGATTCTCCTTTGTGCCTAGATCAAAAGGACAGTCATTCTAATAGGTACCCTGACTATCCCGGCATCAAATATCTTAAGCACTCTGTAGATAGTAGACACAGCTATGCAACTATCTTAAACATTTTAGAGACACTAGAGACAGCTATGCAGCCACCTTAAATATTCTATAGCTGTTAGAGACAAATACATGAAGACTGCAGCTGACTGCCTGAAGCCAAAGGGATAGCTCATTGGGACTATATAAAATAGTCTGTGCCAGAATTTGGAATCCCAAGCTTCAGTGAACCCTAAGATGACTCTGCAGTCATGTCTTATTTGGCCAATTAAGGAGTACTTCTTCTGATGGCGTAGCAAAGGAATTAGTGTGATTGGTCCTCAGAAATAGGACTGCAGTTGGCCAATGGCTGTCTGTGATAGAATTGAACCAAACAACAGTGGTTTGTCCAAAGAAACGTCTGTGGTTGGTTCGAACACTTCCTCTCAGGACATAAAGCAAGCTACTCAGTGAGGAGATCTTCCCTTGTCCTGGTTCCCTGGGGTGTCCCAGCCAGTTCACCAAGTGAGTCTGAGCAATGTTTTGTTGGGCCTACTGCTCTCCTGAGTGGTCTTTTCTTGCCCGCTTTCAGTAGTGTAGGAGGAGCTGGCAACAGGGAGGAAGATCAGTGTAGAGCCATGATGGTGGGCAAAGAAATCAGGAAGGTGGAAGGAGGGGAAGGCTGCAGAACAGCTCCCACCTCTGTGGGAGTGACGGCTGAGCCCTTAGCAGACAGAGCTGTAAAAGCAGAGAGGCAGTTGAATGCTCGGAGCTACTTCCCTGTTGCTGTGATAAAACACCAAGGCTAAAATGCAATTCAAGAAAGAACGGGTCTATGTTACTGTATGGTTTCAGAGGGGTGGAGGCCTCATGGCAGGACAGGTGTGGATGGCACTGTAGCAGGAGCAGAGAGGTGGCTGATAATTTTTTGGAAACCTACAGGAGACAGAAAGAGAAAATAGGAAGTGAGAGTGAGCTCTGAGCTCTCAAAGCCCATCCATACTCATATGCTTCCCCTATCAAGGCTCTGACTCCTAAAGATTCCATAACATATCCAAACACTACCATCAATGGATGACTGAGTACTCAAATACACGAGCCTATTGGGGATTTCTCACTTAAATTATCACAAAGTGATAATGGTCCCAGGGGCATAAGGGGCATATGCCTACTTCCCAGGCAGCTCAGGCTCCTGCATGGCCCTAGAAGTTATCACAGGCATACCATTAGAGAAGGACACAGTGGGTAGTCCCTGTAGTAGCTAAGTTGGAGAAACATACAGAAAGAATAGTAGGAAGGGGGGAGGGACAAGAGAGCACAAAAATCCATAATCAAAAAGGATAAATGACTGTAAGAGTCCAGAGAAGAGAAACTGTAGGCCCTGGTCACCTGAAGCGTTCCAGAGAGCTGGAACACCTTCAAATGTCACAAGGAACAAAGTCGAGGACCTCTGATCCCAGGCTAGGAGCCATAATACTGGGCACCACCCAAAGTGAACAGTGTCAATGGCTCTGTGCCTCCCTGAACAAGAATGTAACACTTAAAGAGTTGCAGTAAGGGTCCTGCTTTCAGAGGCCTGTACAGAGACTGAAGGGCTCGAGGCTATCACTTGCTACTGTTTCCTCCTGCCCTGTGCAACCACTCACTACTGTGAATCACCAAGGGAAAACAAAAGCTTCCAGAGGCTGGCAATGTAAGAGCTTTTCCTCACCTAACCATCATTTCTGTCCGGGCAACTAGCTGATTGATTTGTATGCTCATTCCCATATCTCCATTGTAAGGATGGCCTCTCCACAGTGGACAGGCTTTCTCATTCCTAACCCACTGTGTTCACTTCTGAATTGTTGTAACATTTACAAGGTCTGTCATAATAACAATAAAGCAAAGGTTTTTTTTTTTTTTTTTACTGAACACTCCTTATATGTCCTGTCTTATTTGAAACCATTTATATAGGTCTTGATACTTAATCTTCATAACTTTCTAAGTCTATTTAACTATGATAATAAAGCTATTAATAACTGGGCATGAATACAAACTTATTGACAGAAAATCCCATGACCTTCCCCAACTTTCATGCTCCATCCTTTGGGCTTGGTCATAGTATCTTGACTGAATATCATTATTATATCATTCTATAATTCATTCAATTACACAATTGGGTTCCATTCTATGGTAGAGAATCACTTACTCTATCTGTATCTACTGACCATTTTATCTAGCATGAGACAAAAAACTTCATAGATACTCAATATTTGCAGATGGTCATAGAATAAATAAACATGTATAGACCTTCAAATCTCTACAAAACTACCTAAGAATAATCCCTGTGGACTGTGGTGCATGAGAAGAAGAGAGACTAGTGTTGGTATTATGGGGAACCATTAAATCTTCTTACACAGACTTCCCAGGATTCTTAGTTCTCTTAGTGATAAGCAAGACCATGGGAAGCCAGACATGCACACATGTGGTATCTGAGAGAATGTCTAAAGGTAATATCCTAGCCACAAAAGACATAGTTGGCCTGGAGGCATGTCTGTAGGGAAATTATCATGGTTAAATGTGGCAGCATCTGCCTACTGAGGGTAGCATCATTCCTTGGGTTTCTGATTCTGGATTGTATCAGAATGAGAAAAGCAAGCAGAATGGTGACCTTGCATGCATTTATTTTTCCTCTTGGCTCTTGACTATGGATGTGACAAGTTGCTTCAAGGTCCTGTTACCATGACCTCACCCACAATGGTGGACTGTAACCTCCATGTGTGAACTAAAAAAAAAAAAAAAAAAAAAAAATTGCCCATTAAGCTCTTTTTGTCAACGTATTTCATCACAGCAACAAGAAAACAAAGCTAAGGCAAGTGATTTGATTGTGGCAACTATTGTTCTCTTAGGATCCAAATTACATCTGCCAGGCAGCTCTAGGGTGGCACTTCAGCAGTTTTCTGGACTCTTTTGCCAAGCTTTAAATAGCTCACTGAGATCATTGAGAATTGGTGCCAAGTGAAAGGCTTCTTTCTGATGGACCCACTATTAGAGGCCACTGCATTATAACCCTTCAAAGATTTCCTTAGCCATAAAATAATTCTGAATGTAGTGTCAAGAGAAAAGCTTCAACATGCCATAAATACAATTTAGAAGATACATAAAAAGCAAAGGGTGGGTCCACTAGTTTAAATGGCATATGAATTTAATGGTAATGTCACAGACTAACGGACAAAAAAGAATATCCCTGGAATCAAAGGGCTCCAGCATTGCTCTGATAGGACTGTCATCTAGGTTAACTTACTTTGCCACAGCTCTTTAACAAAGCCTGAAAACACCTTGATTCTGAAATCACCTCCAAAATAGCATCTGGGATTGATTTGGTGGCCTGAGCACTCTTTCCCATAGATCTATGACTTTAGAGCTCTTGGGAGTTGGCTTTTTATTGTTATATCTTTTTGTCTTAGTAGCTGTTTATTGTTGTTTTTAAAATTATTATTGTGTTTTTTGTTTTGTTTGTTTGTTTGTTAAGACAGGGCTTCTCTGTGTAGCCCAGGCTGTCCTGGAACTAACTCGGCAGATCAGGCTGGTATGGAACTCAGAGATCTCCTGCCCCTGCCCCTGCCCCCTGCCCCCTGCTCCCTACCCCCTGCCACCTGCCCCCTGCCTCTGCCCCCTGCCCTCTGGCCTCTTCCTCTGCCTCCTGCTAGAAATAAAGGCATGTGCCACCACCGGGCTTATTGTTGTTTTTCAACTGGATCTCGTATTCACCATATTGCCTACACTAGCTTTGAACCTGCGTTCCTCGGCCTCATGAACATTAGATGAGTCACCATACATAGATATGACATATTTTAGAGTCTCTATTATACAAGCATATCATTCCAACATTCCTATCACGTCCCCAACCTTACTTTACAGAAGGAAAAGTGGATTGTCTGAATTACTTTCAGGGTCAGAGGAAAAGCCAGAAGCAGCAAAGATATAGATTGAAGATGTTTCCCCTGCTTCCCCACTGGGCCATGTAACTCTGCTTTAAGGACTCACAGGCCCTTCCACTTTTCTCATCAGTTACAGCCATGTTCTTTATTATTATTTAGTTGTTATTTTTTAAAACAGCATAAAATATGTTAGATACCACTTTGACCTTTTTGAACAGCATAGTTTTTGGTTCCCTTCCCCCTACTCCCCCCAGATCTTTGCTATCCCTGACCCCCATTTTCTTCTTTCTACCTACCTCTCTCCCATCCTTCTTCATCACTTAATATCCCACTCTCTCAAGTCTCCTTGAGAGTTTTTAGACTTTACTCAGCCTTAACCCATTTACACATATGCATGTATGCATTTTAGCCTATGACTCACATATGAGAGGGAACCTGCAGGTTTTTAGACACAATTTTTATCATAGCTTATCAAGTGACTTAAGAAACTTGTTATCACAAATTACCATAGTTTTCATGTCAGTTCAAAATTAGGAAACGTGTTAACACATTTAATTGGACAGAATGCTAGGGAGAGGGAGCAGAATGGATGACTGATGGCAGAGAAGGGAGCCCAGCATCCCCTGGACTCTCCACTCTGGCCCACAGGCCAGAGACCTTTTACTTCTTCAGGTCTTCCATCCCTATTCCTGTCCCACACGTCAATCCTCTGCATCTTTCCTTATTGCTACAGCATCTACCGTCTCTTCTGGCCACCTTTGGAGCTACCTGTCCTCCCTCCTCCTTCTTTGCCTGTTTTTACGAGAATTCTGAGAGCCAGGAAACAAGATGCCCACACATGTTGAAATAAAAAAAAATGTACTGGGACAAGAAGTAATCCAAGATTCCCACTGAGGAAAGCGACAAGCTTGTGCTACCTGCCAGCGGCTCTGTTGCCAATGGGATCAAAGCACGAGGCTGTCCGTCTCTCTGACTATAGAATCTGCGCTCAGCTTCAAAGGCAACACTGCTTGAGCTTCTGTTCTGACTTTGCAAAAGGCCTCTCTGCTACCAGACGTTGGCTAATTCTTAGTCCACAGAGGCTGTAATGGTGACATAGTGAAACCAATGTGCCAGGAACAGGTCAAAAGGAGGTCACTCTCCTGAGCGGCATCTCTGATGAGAACCCGTCATAGCGTTAGACATCTGTGACCCAGCCAAGTAGCGGTGGCCGGGTCATTGCTATATATAGAAATAAAAAGAGGTGGGCTGAGGATCTGAGCTTGACAGAGCTGGATCTGATCTTTTAGACTTTGATCATAAGTGAGACAAAACCTGAGAGAGCACACCGAGGGTCAGGGAACAAAATGGCACCGTCCTCACAGAAACAGGAACAAAAGAAGGATCTTGGGCTACCTAGGTCCTGAAAGGCTATGTCCTCTACATCCTCTGGCATTGAATTGCAATTACCAGAACATTCATCTCGCAAATAAATCATTCACTGTCACCATTATTCCAGGGTCCTCATGAGCTTTTGTTCCTCACCTACACCCATGAATCTTCTTTCAGGCAACTCTTCATGAACTGCTCTCTACTCTGGGATAGATGGCTCCTTTCTGCCCCACAATAACCTCAAAGGACTGGCTTTCACACATGATCTGAAGTTGAGCTCTCCTGTGCCTACAGGCTCCTCACCTGTGAGGGTGGAGCTTGCAATGTTGGCTCATCATTGGCACCCTAGTGATTCGTCGGGTGCACATGTTCCCTTTATGTTTGAATAAATGAGTAAATGCAGGTCTTTGTGTCTTCCATGGTATAATCTCTTCTCCTACCAAACAGAGCACTGCAACCATACCCCAAGACAATACAAAGGCCCAAGAAGAGGTTCCTAACAGAACTGATAAAAGCCACCCTCGGCAGGGACCAACAGTGGCTTCTCTTAGGGATGAGTAAAGCAGCCCAGGCCATGCAGGTATAGTCTTAGCTTCCAGTGTATCAGACAGTGCCCAGACAGATCACAATGACTTTAGAAATCCATCTTCTATTGTGATTAGAACCAAAAGAAATAAAGAGGAAGCTAGCAGGTCTAGATTCCTAAGCCTAACCGAATCGGCTGGTACTCCATACCATAGCCCCAGAGGACCATGGGAGTTGTTCCTATGTACATATATTATTGAAGCATCAGTTTTCTAGAGATCTGAGCAAGAATTTTAGGCTCTGCATCATGAAGCTATCTTATACCTTTCCTGAACTTTAATTCAATTTCATCAGGAGTAAGGAAAAATAAAAAAGGAACAGCTGGCATTTTCCTTGATCTCTCTGAACAAGACCGGAAATATTTTGTGCTTCTAGAACTGGGGGAAGGGGAAGATGAGCTGCTAAGCCTTAATGGGTCCTTAAACAAACAGGCCGTGCAGCCACAGAGAAAGCATTGAGGAGGCTGTATCTTCATTATGCCTCTTTTAAAGACCTATAAGGTTTTAAAAGAACCACATGAATTCGGTTTTTAACTTGCATAAGAAGCCTGCAGTTAATTTTTATGAGCATATTTCAAACTCCTGCAAAAGAGCTTTGCTAAAATCCCTGACAGAGCCTCAACAGCAAGCTTTAAGGGGCTCTTAAAAAAACAGACATTTTTATTTCCCTTTGTACATTTTCCCTGAAAAGCCAGGTCATATTTGGGTAAATAATATTTAAAGGACAGCAAATCTTGTTTAATGATCCTCACTTGGAAAAAGCCAGCAGTGAAGGACTATCCTCTGACTTTTACTGTTAGGTACAAACCAAAGGCAAGACTAACAGATCTCTGCTTAAGAGTTTTCTCAGTTTGGGTAAGTGCAGTTGAAACACATTATAAAACATAACTCCAGCTTCTATTCACTTCCTCTCTGCCCTAAGGCCTGGTGCATCTGTGAGTTTCTGTTACTATTCCTTCAGTTGGCCTAGGTATGGGTGGCAACCTTCATGAACCTGATAGGTCCTGACTTGATCTGTGCTACATGTAAATTAATCAAACTTAAGAAATAAATAAACAAAACCCCCTCTGCCATATAATTAATGAGCATACCTAAAAGTGGAATCACAGTTTAACGAATTCTGATCTTCCTTCCAAGTATGTAATGGGGCCAGGCCTAGCAAAGAATGGTTTCAAGAGTAGGAATGAACACAAGTCCAGGGCAAGAGTCTGTTGGGACACCAGGCCACAGCAACTGGTCATCAGAAAAGTCCCTGGGCTGGGTGCCACAAAAACTGCAAAGTTCAAAGTCCCTACTATCACCTCTAGACACTACCATTTTCCAGACACTGGACCTTACCTTAGCCTTGCCCACCACCCCAAACATACTATATCTGTAAACTGCTTAATATATGGCCAGAACTTATATATATATATATATATATATATATATATATATATATATATATATATCCTACAACAAAAGTAGTCATTTCTTGACTAAAAAAATATATATTTCACATATATAGTATTTCATATAAATACTAACCCTATAACAACATATATATGTATACATACTTACATATATGTATGCATATATATATACACACACAACTAAAGTAGCCATTTTTTTTTCCTTATCTACCCTGAAGTGTGAGTACCAAATATAAATATATTCTTTTAATCATGATCAAATATTATTTTAATCATATTATTCCCAGAATGGAAAGAAAATTTATTTTAGGATTTAGAAAGAAGGAGCTATTGTTAAGTGTCTCTGAAGAACCAAATTTGGAAGCACGACATGAAGATTTACCAGAACTCAAGATTTCACTACTTCTGTGAAACCAACCATGTAGACCGCAGATGTTCTGTGGAAGAGCTTACAGACAGAGAGCTAAGGATCATGGGAAATGCAGCACCATTCCTTTCTGAGTGGAAGAAGTGACAGAGCAGAGCGTGCTGTCCGTGCACACAAGCTCTCTGCCAAACACATAAAACCCTGTTTATACATTTTCCAAACTTGTATCTCTCAACAACTGACTCTGTTAGAGTACTGGAGCCCAAAAATATCTCATGTAATCTACTCCACTTTCTCACCTGACGGATGAAAAGCCCAAGGTCCAAGGAGATAAAATAACCCCCTCCAAGTTTATCAGTGTTTGCTGCTTGTCCAAAGATATAACAGGCCAAACCCAACCATCTGTATGACATGGCACAGGGAGGCCAGCCAGATCCAGTATATTTGGACCTTGACAATTTCCTTCCATTCCCTCAGTTTCATTCTTTCTAAAACTCATATAATTTGGGGATGGCTATGAGAATCCAAAGAGAAAATAAAGTATTAAGCATGTTGCCTGTCTGAAAGCTGTTTGCTATCAACATAAACATCTATAACATTATTGTTTTTACATATACTGATAGCATAATGGTTTATGAAATTATGACATCAAGAATCAAAATAACTTTAACAATTATAATTTTAACAACAGTATGCCCAGTATTTCTTGAATATATGTTTGCATATTTAACTAGCTACTTTCAATGCATTATCTCCCTCAAGTCTCCCAATTCTACATCTAGAGAAGGCCACAGGTTTCCTTGATGGTCAATAAAAGATGCTCTTAGGATATGAGTATAGGTCTCACAGCCTCCTGAGTTCCTGCTGTTAAGCTGAATAAAAACTCACTTCGTACAGATGACAGTAAAATAAAGAAAATGAAAATATGTTATTTTATAGAGTAAGGTCCTGGAGTCTCTTTCCAAACTAAAAAAATATGAAAGGCTTCATTTTAAGGGAGGGCATCAATCACTTCACTTAACCAAGTCATACCGCTATAATAAATGTCATGGCTGAGTGTGAGGTCATTCAGTGTCAGCCTAATACCTCCTTTAACAGGGAGCTAGAAGTTAGTCCTGCCATTCTAAGATTTATCTCCGGTTTACACTAAAATTGCTCAGCTTTTCTATTGATTATTTGAGGTACAAAAGCTTGAGAATTGGCTGCTTTTTATTTGATGTGTCCTTTGTATCCATCAAACTTGCTTGAATCTTATTTGCTATTCAATGTAGCTTGAAAGTTCTAAGTCTGACTTCCACAAGGGTTGGAGGCATGTCATCTACTTGAACACTGATCAATGGTCTTTGAAAATTGTTTGAGATTTTTACTTATTCACACCATTCACCAAGTTAATTTTATGTACTCTACCCCTAGAGATAAGATAGAAGTTAGAGCAAGCAGGGGAGATATTGTTTAAGGGTGCTCAGACAACTCTCAAAAAGTCATAACATCAAGTAAAAGGCCTTCGTGTTGCAAAATATGAGAAGGAAAGGGTGCCTTACATTGTGAAATCTATGAGGATCTCACTTTTCTGGAACTCCCTGACATCTGAGCCCTCATGCTGCTGGAAGTTATCCAAGAGCACCATAAAATCAGGGTTGGTCCTGTCTGAACTGAGTCCAGATCATTTCAAAGTGAGGCAAGTCAGGGAAATAAATATTGAACCTAGTTAAATGTTGCTTGAGATTATGCTTGGCACAGAGTGTCCAGCCTCTGATTTGCTCTTAGGTTACATTTTTTTTTAACTCAAATAGGTATGCCAGGGTGGATTCCTTCAATGGCAGCAATTAAGTGCAAGCACAGTTGCATTTCTGACACATTTAGTGAAATGAAATACAAAGATTTATGAGATGGCGTAGGGTGGCTAAGGAGGTACCCAAGGCCTCAGTTTCATGCTCCTTGACTCAGCCCTGAATCTCTTGTTTCTGTCCCTTTCCTTCTCCTCTGCTTGCTTAAGCTAACCTACTTTTCTTTTCTTTTCTTCCTTCCATTCTTTCCCTCCTTCTTTTCCCTCTCTCCCTTCCTTCCCTTCCCCTATGCATTCTGAAAACAATGCCAATAAATTCTAAATGCCCAATAGGAAGTAAGACTCAAGAGAACCCAAGGAGACGTTCTAAGCCCTGCACTAAGTCACACACATAAAAACTGGGCATTTCTCTTTAGAACAAATGGCTGAAATGACCAATGGCACCTTAGAAGTAGTGTGGAGCAGAGGGACCAGCACACACGTGCTATGTTTAGAGAATCTAGATTCTGCTGATTCAGCACGTGACATTTTCCTTTGGGGGCTGAAGGTGGGTCCAGTCTATCAGCACCTCAGGATGGATGCTACATGTTCTGTGCCTCTCTTCTCTCCAGCAAGAGGATGACACCTCCAGGGTCAAGTTTAACATCACTCGATACCTTTGGCTTCTTGATATCCCTAGCCCAGCCAGACATGGAGTAGTATTCTGATCTAAGAGAAGCCGTTGGAGCCAGTCAATGCACACACATATCATTAATTTGCACTGTCATATTTCCTGACCCAGAACAATTGATCTAAAGCTGCCAATGTTCAATTCCCTTATCTATAAACTAGGGATATTAACAATTCCTACCTAGAAATACTGCTTCATTAAGGTAGTTACACAATCCAGTGCTTAGATCAATCCCCTCATAACACACACACACAGAGTAAACAGTCAGTGGTAGAAACTATGAATGTCAAACCACTTCTCTTTCTGAAAGACTTGAAGACTCAGCACAATCATGACCATTGTCCTCTGTAGACCTTGTCTACAACTAAAGACGGCTCAAAGGCATTGGGAGGGGTGAAAAACAATTGGAGGGAAGATGTGGAACCCACCAAACCATCATGTGAGAGTAGATTACTGATCAAGACACACAGCTGTTTGCCTGGTTCCCATGATGAAAGCTCAGGCTTAGAGCACTTTCTACTTTTCAAGGTGGGGGCCGTGCTCAACTTCAGAGCATCAGTCTTTTCAACCAACTCATATCTTGAACACATAGACACAACAGTGTACAGATTAAATCTCATTAGGAAAAAAAATCAATGAGGAATATCTGTTTCACAAAGCAGCAGACTTAGACTGCCTTGTTTTCAATAACTATTAGATTCAAAGCAAGTCCAGGAACCACAATTTACATGTGTAAAATAGTTTACAGTTCCCAGAGCATTTCATCCACACACATTATATTACTCAAGCCTTCTCCAGATCTCTCAAAGTCAGTATTCTGATCTTTGTTGTATAGACAAACAGCCAGGGCCCAGCAAGTTTTAAGACAATCTTATTTCTTGGCCTCATGCCTTCTGCCCCATGGTTGTTATATACTGTTCATCTTTCTCCACCAGTTAGCAATTAACCCCTCAACCCTTACTACCCACCATGCAGCACTTACCAACCTGGTGAGTGTGTCTCTTGTTAGAAACACACTCAGTTCATGGGCCTAAAGAAGGCTGAAAGCTGAGTGAGACTTGAGACATGTAGTTTTGAAATCTAGTTATGACTGTATACCCTCCACAAAAGAACCCAAAGGAGAGAAAGGAAGTTCAAAAACTTCAGGGAGATTTTCACTCTTCCAAGTTTTGGAAAAATTCTTGGCACAAAAGGCAATTTTCCACATGATCTCAGAGTATCAAGACCATAGTAACATTAGGAATATATACTCTAGACCTCAGGCACAAAATGATAGTCTCAAAAAAGGTATAAAACAATGAGGAATTTACCACTGAAGGCAGATTGGTTCTTTTCCCAACCTCTACAGTCCCGTTCATTATGAATTATTTTTGTCCCTTTTTTAGGAGGACCCCAATACCCCTCTTCTTGCTTCGTGTGAAAGTCCTGGGTTTCTCAAATGATCAATGCCCATGAATACAGGAAAAACAGAGCCAGTGTTGTTGATCTCATTCCTCTCTCCAATTACAAAGTGAAGAAGGATGATCAGTTACTCCTCATAACCAGATACAGTTCATTCACCAAAGAAGGCATGAAGTAAGCATAGTTCTGAACAGATTATTTCAAAATAGCCCTCATTGCCCTTCCCTAGACCTGAAGCTGTGGAACTGGAAGGAGACATCCAGAATGAGCCACAGTCACTGGAGAAAACCTCCCAGAAAGCCCAGCTCCTTAACATTACAGCACACAGACAGCAACTTGCTAAGGTATCCACTACTTAGAGGAACAGGCAAGACTCTGCATGTGAGGATGTGTTCCAAAATGTCTGTCTCCATATTCAGCCCCAAACAAGGCAGGGTGTTCCCTTCAAGGAAAACCAAGCCCCTATCAACGCAACATAGTCACTGAGCAGACTGAATAGATGGAGCTCTCTGGAATCAGCCACTGGACTACACTTGAAGCTAACTGGAGCATGCCCAATGACGTTTGTAGATCCCAAGATATGATCCCATTAACCTCTTTGAATAAATCAGCCTAGCATTTTCCAGCAGTGCTTCAAATGTTTAGTTGGTTGGACTAGGAAACTGCTGTCACTATAAGTCTGAAGGTGACCGATGGAGTACTCTGCTGATGCCAAGGATAAGATCCCCAAACTGCTCTAGAGTTAATCCATCAAAATGGAGCATCTGAAGGAGAACTGATGGGTCTCTAGATGGCATGTGGTCTTCTGCCACCACAATGACTTTCTCTGGTACTTTAGAGAACTAGTGACAACTATAGTACCTTGAACTTGAGGCAGTGCTGAGGTGACCAAAACAGGAACCTCCTTCACAGACTTCCTTCCACAGTGTTCCTCTTCTCTGGAGGAGCATGATGAAGCACACGTGTTAGAAGTCACTTGTTGGAGTGACAAGGTTGAATCCCCCCTCTTCCCATCCACCAGGTTATTTTTTAAAAAGAGGCATTTAATCTCACCCTTCACCCCCGCCCAATCCACAGGCTCAACAAAAAGGGATACAGTTGTCACACAGCCCAACATGTTGTTTCAGTGATTGACTGGCATGCATGGTATGGAGGCTGAGCACAGTGCCTGGCTCCTAGTCAAAATTAATTTGAGATAGATTTACATCTCCCTTCAAGTCCCATGTCTTTCCTACATGTACATAAGGATTATATGGACTCCATCTTTCCCTTGTCTCCTGGCTGCTCTTCCCTTTAAACTTTTGAAACCCATTTCAGCTGCCATATGCATAAGATCCCCAGTCACAATCCATACAGGCTTCACATGCTGCCTTTCAGTGTCATGTGTTTTCCATAGAAGGATGACATGCCTCAAGGGAATCTCCACATAAAATGGTTTATCTGCAGCCATGGAGAGAAAGAGTGCACAGAAAGAGAGGTAGGAGGATGGTGGGGCACTCACAACATGCGTCAGCTTTAAGATAAGTTGAGAGATGTTTTTCCAGGGTTGTGGACTAGTGCTGAAGAGGATCTGCTATTATCAGATAGAAGCCAGGATGTGAAGATTATGCTTGGAGTTCTCAGTAGTTCAAAGCAAATTGCTGTTTGAACATCTCTAGCACCTGGAATCTCTGGCACAGGATATTTGGGCCGACCTAAGATTCTTCTCTTCCTTTTCACACGACCAAGAGTATGGACCATCTGGAGATGACCGGACAGGGCTGCTCTCTGCAGTTTTCTGGTATCAGTGCAGCCACACTAATAACTCTTTGTCCTTCCTCATCTCCCACGGATCTTCTCATACTCATACACACACTCCCTACCTCCAGGTCTGAAAGAAGAATGCATAGAACAAATCCCAAAGACTTCGTGTAAAGCAGCAGTTTTCAACCTTTGTGTCAAAACTCGTTTAGGTGTCTCCTAAGACGATCAGAAAACACAGAAATTTACATTATGATTTGTAACAGTAGCAAAATTACTGTGAGAAAGTAGCAATAAGAATAATTTTATGGTTGGGGTCGCCACAACATGATGTGACCCTTTAACAGTATTAACACTTTACCAGGGAGGTTGAAAACCACTGATGTAGACAGTGAGACTGCCCAAGTACTCGGATGTGTGTCCTTGGGGATAACATCCAGACTCATCACCAAGAGTCCACATTATTTGCTGAAAACAATCGTCCTTGTACATAGGGTTTTTTTTTTTTTTTTCAGTCTTCCACCCAGACCACCTTGGGGCAAGCAACACAACCTTACATAGAACTTAAACGCAAAAAAAAAAATGACTTAAGTGTGTGAGGAACTAACCAGACACTCCAAAACTTTAACAGTTTCTTCTGATGTTTGTGGCTTATGGCTTCCCTGTAGCATCCAGTGCCCTTTCCTACCACCCATCCAGCAGACAGCCTGCTGAGGGTTCAAGTACCTGAGGCAGGGTCTTGACCTGCTGCAATGAATTCACTGTGGCACAAAGCCCTGCCCATTCCTCCATTCCTGTGTGTCCTGGGCATTTAACAAGTGTTGTTAATGATGATGGTGCAACCCTTTCAGAGCTTAGATCTGTCAGGGTCCCAAAGGCACGCAATGATCCCCTGAGAAGCATATATTATCCAAAGCTTTCCCTTTTGCTTAATTACATTGTACTAATGTTCTTTTTCCACTGGATTTCTCTCTGCCAACTCCCCCATTCAGCCAGGCTTCACTGTGGGTTGGATTTACATAAAAGACCAGCAAATTATAATCGTGATGATTGATCACCGAAGTTTCCTTGGGTTCAGATTGTTTCCTAATGTGGGTCATTTTTCATCATAAAAGAGTCTGCTGATAATGATGTCATTTCCATTGCTTGAATTTCAAGGCAGTGGCCACATATCTCAGAGTCTAAATGACTGTCTATAGGGCAGCAAAAACACATCCTTATCAGTTTAAAGCAGTTGCTGCCTTACTCAGGGGGACAAAAATGAGAACAGGAGCCTTCTGAAGCTCATCAAACAAGAGCTTCAGGAATCGGATCTGCATCTGTAGCCGATGAGGCGCAGGCTGAGGAGGGAGGTGGGCTGGCAAGCCTGTTTCTGTGTGAAGCTGTGTGGCAAGTAAACATTAGATAAAAAAACCACATAGTCAGATTTGACAGAAAATAAGCCGCACTGCTGATCCCTCGGATACCCTCCTCCTCAATCCTGGAATTGTGGTTCTCTGGCAAGATTAATGAGAAAGAACTGAAATCACTTTTGAAGAGCTCTGGATAGAAACCCATTTTGCTGGAATAGCCAATAAACATGCCCCTGACTGAGTAATGGGGGTTTGGGATGGAGCTGGAACATGACCTTGATTTTGTGTTTGTGAAGCATGTATTTGAGATGGAAGGATGTTGTATGCATATTTAAAACATGTAGCTGTGTCATTATAACCTAAGGCTTGAAGGTTCAAAGCAGTATAAGTAAGCTGTGCTCCAGCATAAAAGATGATCTGATTTCTGGCACTTGCCTCTAGTCACATTCCAGTAGCGCATCCCCTGGGATGCTCTAGGACATTCTGCAGATGTTAAAGTTTGAAAATTCCCCAGCCTTGCCTTCTACAGCATTTCTCATTTGGCCCAGCAAGTTTCCACCCCACCTTATTTTGAAAAAAAAATGGCTAACTTAGAGAAAAGTTGAAGGAACAGCACCATAGCACCCAAATCCACTTAAATGCATACCCCTGCTTTTCATGTTGTGTCATGTGTAGTTCATCTATGCTCATGCACATGCTCATGCATGCGCATACACACACAGTTTATATTTACTCACGAGAGAATTATTTGCCTTGTCTTTACTTTATGACATTTTACTCTTACATTCTAAAGATTCTAAAAAAGAACAAAAAAATATTATCCTCATTCCAAGGACACAATGATCATACCCAAGAAGCTGATAAAATACTGTTCTTTAATATAGACTCCTTTTCCTAGTTTTCCAGTTATTACTTCCATAGTTTCATATAAAATGTGTGTTTTCTGTATATTTGTATGTGTTTCTGAGTGTGTATATGCATGTGTTTTTATGTAGACATTCACATGAATCTATGGGACCCAATCAAAGATCACCTATTGCATCTAGCTAATATCACTTTTTGAACTTTTAAATTTACTTTTTGTTCTGTGCTATTGAATTAATGCTAACAGATTTGATACAAACTAATGACTCCAAAAGTTCATTTCTTAGTGTGGTAGTGAAATATCAAGAAGACACAGTACACCATGTGAAGGATTTTCCACTGAAGAAACACTGAACACCTAAATGACAAGTACAAGACACATATTATTTTTTTTCTTTATTTTAGATATTTTCTTTATTTACATGCAAATTTCTCCATTCCCAGTTTCCCCTCCAAAAAACAAAAAAACAAACAAAAACAAACCCCTGTTGCCTCCCCCCTCCCCATGCCTGCCACCCCACCTTCTCCCACTTTCTGGCCCTGGCATTCCCCTACACTGGGGCACAGAACCTTCACAGGGCCGAGGTCCTCTCCTCCTATTGATGATCAATTTTGCAATCCTCTACCATACACATGCTGCTTGAACAATCATATTATTTTTAAAGCGGGTTGGATAACCAGATATTTAAAAAGTAAAAGTGGGGGGGGCAAGGGGCGCTAGAGAAATGGCTCAGTGGTTAAGAACACCAACTGCTCTTCCAGAGATCCTGAGTTCAATTCCCAGCAACCACATGGTGGCTTACAACCATCTGTAATGGGATCTGATGCCCTCTTCTGGTGTGTCTGAAGACAGCTACAGTGTACTCCTATATATAGAATAAATAAATAAATCTTTTTTTTTTAAAAAAAAAATAATTCATTCAATTAAATTGTTTTTTAAAAAAAAGTAGGAAGGAAAACTAAACACTCTTTTTTACTGAATAATGTCAACTAATAGGTGGGGGCAGGACTTAGAAATAGAGAAGCACTTTTATATTCCATAGCCCCATGGGTGATAACTTGTTCAGGCAAGAGTCACCTGGTGGGGGTGGGGCTGCGAGGAGACAAGTGAAAGGAAAGCAGAAGGGATACATCAGGAAAGGAAGCAAATGGGGTGAAGGGACATGGGGAGAGTAATCAAGGATGGGATGAATGAGAAAAGAAGCACAGCGATAGACACGTATGAAAATGCCATAATGAACTCAAATAATTTAAAATTTTAAATAAAAAAGAATTGTCACCACCCAGTTCATACTGGTATCTCCCTTATCCCACAGTGGGAACCTAGGTCCCCCATGACTATAGCTCATACAGAACCAGCAACCAACTAAATAAGATCCAAGATTTCTTTACAGTTTTTCTTCTTAAAAATTATTACTGGAGTCCATAATATTTAGTGATCTTTACAATGTATAAGCTTTCTTTTAATCTGTCTGACAGTAGCTCTTTTGTTTTTGTTTTGAGTTCTGACTTCATTTTTTTCTATCCTTGTCAATTTAAACTTTGTTGGTTTCTTATCTGTTTGCTTGGTTGTTTTTTGTTGGTGGTGATGGTGATTTGTTGGCTTGATGTTTAGTGATTTAAACCATTATCAAGGTGTAAAACTCAAAACTAAATAAAAGGATATAGTCAAAAAAAAAGTCACACGCTGTTTCCCTTGGCCTTGGCTCCTGCTGACCTGGGTTGCTAACCAGTTCTACTGGTTTCTGGCTCACTGGTCCTGTGCTTCTTTTTGAAGAAAAAAAGAAAACAGGAGCAAATCCCCCGGCACATACTTGAATATTAACATTTGTGCCTCTTTCATAATCATTGATTTTGGATTTTTGAAGAACGTATGAAAAAAGTCCCACAAGATGAATGTACTCCCAGAACTTTCTTTCTCGTCTCCTACCTGGAGCTAGAAGAATCTAGTCTGTTTCCCTCGCAAACATGAGACAAATGAGCAGTGAGAACAAGGGAGAGGGATGGAGTCCAGGTCCAACATGTGACATAGCGGGTTGCCCAGCATCAAATCCCAGCAAACATGTACTTCATGGCTCGGTAAAACAACTAAGCAAATAACTTGGCCTGGTTCTGCTTCTCTTGGTAATGTGATCCAATTAACCATCCAGCCATAGAGCTTCTCAAGCTCAATACAAATCAGATCCTAATCGATCCTGTAGCCTAAGAAACTCCCCTGGCTCCTCTGCCCTGAGGATAAATTTAAAACTTACAGTAGAGGGCCCTCAGAAGTCCAACAGCATGTATTCTAACATACATGTGCACACACTTTTGAGTCCCAGCTGTCTGATTTTTCTCTCAATGTGTGCCATGTGCTTTGTCTATTTCTTGAAATGCTCGTATCAGCAGGAACTAAGAGGTCTGCTGGAGACGTTATATCTAGATCAAATTCCATCAAGCAAGTGTGTTGACTGAGCCCTGGACATTGCTCACAGTGATGAAACTTGGTTGTTGGGTTGACAACAGAATATCCTGTGGTTTAAAAAGGCATAGGGGGAAACTGAGATTGTGAGTTTAATCTTCTTGCCATGGCCAAGTGAAGGAAGGCATATGGATATCACAGAACAGAACTTAGGCCCCCAACAGCTCTCAAGCCCCAGCACACAAGGGGTTTCTAGGCCTTCATGTTGTGGAAGATGAACACCTACCCACTACTTTTCTTACCTCAGGCCTGACAAAGTTGCTGTCATCTGATGGTAGGTCTGCCTTACATCTAGTTCCATTTTGAATTTCCAACTAGTCAAACAAAAGTCTCCTGAAGGAGGTCTTCGTTTGACTGATCTTTGTGTATCCCTACTTCCTGGCTCCTGTGGCAGAGCCTATATGACACTATAGCCAGCCCATAAATCCTGGTGTTTAATCCCCCATTCCACTTGAACAGAAGCCCAAAGAGTGGTAATTTTCAGACTTTTATAGAAAAGAATCACCTGAGGGATTCATGACTACATAGACTAAGAGTAGAACACTAGAATTTCTAGCAGATAATTCAGGTAGTTTTAGGACCACTCCGAGAAACAATAAGTAATCAATCTGAGTGCCTTCCCTCTAACTGGGTCCTCTGGGTGCTTCAAATAGCCTTCCTCCTGAGGAAAAGAGCATTCACCAGACATGAGGAGTAGAATCTAAAACTTAACAATGGCTCTTTCACACCAACTGCCCTCAGCTGGCCCAGGCAGGAACTGCAACCCTGAGACACTCCCTGCCCTTCACCTTGATTTCATGCCTTCCCTAAAAATATTTAGCTTTGAGTTGTGAGTAATACTATTTAACCTTCCCCACAAATGCCGGCCATTGTCCTGCTGCCTACGCATGCTCTGTTACTCACATCAATGTAATTTTAATTAGAAAAGAATGTTAATGCTTATGTGTGGATTTCATTCATAAAACTCTCTAGGATGGTGTGATCATTAGAATTCTCTTCCCATCACCTAACTTGCAGAGAACAATTCCACTAACACCTAGCTAATCTCATATGACTTTCCTCAAGACATAATCAAATCAAACTTGGCTTGACAGAGCTGGTGCAGTTTATGAAAATAACTACTACGTGGTAGAGGAGTGGCAAGGAGGTACGACAGAAATCTTCCTAGCCATCCATTCTCAGTGTCCACAGGAGGAGCCACACAGACCCAGCTCAGGACGGATGCACTACCTGGCTGTGGAAAACTGTTTGTCTTTGATCACTGGGACATAGGCAATGTTCATCTTCACTTCAGAGGGTGTCTGTAACTACTTTAGCAAAAGAAAAAAAATGCACTTGTAAAGATTGCTTTTTAAGGAGTCTTCAAAGAAACCAGGAGGGTTTGTAAGAAGAGCTAAGGAACCCCAACCCAGAATGAAAGCCTAGAAAGAGAAAGGCTACATGCAGGCCTTGTGTATGCTGTTGCAGCCTCTGATATATTTGTATCAGTCTGTTGAGTCTGCAGGAGGAGTCATTGACTTTTAAAAACCTTTCCACCTCTTCTTCCATACAGATCCATGAGCTTTAGGGTAGAGATTTGATTTAAAAACAAACAAACATTCCATTTAGGGCAGACCTGCTAGGATGAGTGTGTCTGTATATACAACCATACTCCAGAGCAAGCCGCATGCTTTGTAGTTGGCCAACAAAAAGACTCCACTTTTTTTTATATATCTGTCTTGTTTTGTCTTGGCATTTTTTTGGTATTCTTTTCTTTTGAATTTGTTTGTATTGGTTTTTGTTGTTGTTGATGCTGTTGTTACTTTTGTTGGTGTTTTGAGAGAGACAGAGAATATAAAGTTGGTTGGTAGGGAGGATCTAGGAGGAGCTGGGCAAACATGACCAAAATATATTGGATGAAAATATTTTAATAAAAAATGTAAAAATAAAGAGAGAGAAAGAAATAAAGAAAGGGGAGGGAAGGAGAAAAAGGGAGAGAGGAAAGGAGAGAGGAAGGAAAAGGAGTAGATAAGGCAAAAATTACTGGCAAAAATTTATTTCCCTGATCTGTCCTGCCCATGCCACTAAAGCACTTATATATGAATTCATGTTTACTTTATATATATAAGGCAAAATAATAAAATATATAGAATGAGATGTTCACAACTATTAGACAAATCACACTAATATGAAGAAAGGTCTTATAAGTGAGATCTCAGACTGTACATTTCCAGGTGATGATACCCTAGATGGATTTCCTAAAAGTCTAGGCTTAATTAGGTGGCACTAAGGACAAAAAGGTAAAGTGTCCTCAGCAAGAGAGCCACTCAACAAGAAGAATGTCACTATGAATGTCGCAATTGCAAACCTGAGAGGTCCTAATTTGCTGAAAATGCCTGGGACAATATTCTTCTCTCTCCTCCAACGACATAAAACAAAATTCCTTTGACATTGGTCATAAGTGGATGGGGCAGATGTGCCTGGAAAGGTGAATGCAATAAAACACAAATGAATTAATAACTCTAATGATGTTTATAAGCCTAAATATGAAAGTGCTTTGCAATTATGAAGCAAAGAAGTCATGTTCTCTCTCTTTCCTAAATGAACTATGAGCCACTGATGTTTTCAAAACCATTATAGTTTGATGATGTAATTGTAAGAATCTGGAATCCTTATTTACAAGCTGGATATGTTTGTATGTATCTCAATGGTAGTTAATGGCCTTCAGAGAAAGGGACCCATTTTGGATACTTTTGCCCACTGGGCTAGAAAAAAATATGCAATAGGATATTACATATTGGGATTTGTTCCTAGTTATTGTAGTCGGTGACTATTATCCCAACACTTGGAAAAAAACCAAGGTGGAAAGATGCAGGTTTTTTTACTTATTTAAAATAAAATAAGGAATATAATAGCTCAGCAGGTACAGGCCTGACACCCTGAATTCATCCCCGAAACATCCACAACAGAAGGAGAGAACCGACTCCCAAAAGTTGTCCTTTAACCTCCCCACATGCACGTGGTCCATACCCTCATTCCTCAACATCAACGCATACAGTATAAAATTGTTGCTTTGTTAGCTTTTTTATTAGTTTCTAATAGTTATTTTTAACACTATCTCTGACTTTACTTCTGGAAGTTATTTATAAAATGAGTCATAAATATAAAAATACAAATGATTCGCTGCACATAAAAATGGTAGAACTCTTAAAGATACCTCAAGGATTAAAACATAATTAAATTTTGTTATTATCACTATGACCATCACTGGAGTCCACAGCCTTCAGAGTTTGTTCTGAGAAAGAGACTACATCCTATTTCATGAACTCTTAGGCACCAGCAAATTTGAGCTGCCCTGTTGTCACCCTAGAAGAAAATGTGGGGGCACCAGTGTACCTGCCTGCTCTCATGCAAAAGATACAAAAGACAGATGTGCAGCTTAATGTGGCCAGGAGCATGCAGACCTGCATCCTGAAGTGTGCGGGGGACATAGTACAGAGCCAGCCACAAGTCACCCCCTGACCACCCTCAATGTCACACCTGCTTCTGCTGCTTCGTACAAGACTGGCAGCCATTGAAAACCTTGGCACCACCTCCCATGCCTTTTAGCCCAACTTAAAAAACAAAAAGGAAACAAATAGGAAAGGCTATAGGCCAAGAGGAGATTGTGCCTTCTGCCTAAAAGCTGAGTTTGAAAGACAAAAGAGACTATGAAAGGTGACCATCAAACTGAAATAGGACATTAAAATATACAACTGCAGAGGGGAGAGGGAAGGGGAAGGGGAGATGGGAGCTTGGTGGAGAGATAACCAAGAAGTAGGATATCACTTGAGATGTAAATAAGTGGAATGATTAATAATAAAAAAATACAGCCGGCAGTGGTGGCACATGCCTTTAATCCCAGCACTTGGGAGGCAGAGGCAGGCAGATTTCTGAGTTCAAGGCCAGCTTGGTCTACAGAGTGAGTTCCAGGACAGCCAGGGCTACACAGAGAAACCCTGTCTCAACAACACAACTAGATATATATATAAAAAGTTGTCACATTGGAGGGGTTACATCAAAAAAAAAAAAGAATATGAGGGATTCTCTATCAACTTTGAAGTGAAAAAAACTAAGGAAGTGAGAAAAAAAAGGGAAAGCCAGATCATCAGATTTTGGTGTGTTTAACTTTTATATATTTGCTTTTTAAGATTTATTTTTTAGCTGGGCATGATGACATACACCTTTAATCCCAGCACTCAAAAACAGACAGGTGAATCTCTGAGGTTATCCTAGTCTATGTACATAGCAAGCCAGAGCTACATAGAGAAATCCTGTCTCAAAGAAAAAAACTGTTATTTTTAATTATATGTATGTATAGGGTGTTGTGCACATGAGTTCAGGAGCCAGAGGTGGTGTTAGATATTCTGAGATCTGGAGTTTCAGATGGCTGTGAGCTGGCTGATATGGGTGCTAGGAATCAAACTCTACACTCTTAACTCCCAAGCTATCTCTGAAGCTCCTAATTTCTATATATTTCTATATATTTGTGATGAGTACATATTACCTCCCAGGTAAGCAGTGGCTAAAGGGCCTGCTGCTAAATGTACAGTAAAAAGACATTCCTGAGCTGGAAAAAAAAGGAAAACTAAATTTTCTTGCAGTCCCATGTCCACTATGTGACATATAGCAGCTCTTGGAATCTGATGTTGTCAGATTCCATCCCAGCTGTGGAACATCTTCATGGGATCAGAGCCATCTTCCATCATATATAAAACACTGAGAAAGTGGGCTGATAGGTTCAGTGGTGCCCACCTATGCAAGGCAGCTTCTTTTTGTGCCCACAGGTCCTTGTGTCCCCTTCTTAAGCTTATTTCTGCTCCCTTGAGGTATGTGACTGGCACAAAGAAAGAAAGAAAGAAAGAAAGAAAGAAAGAAAGAAAGAAAGAAAGAAAGAAAGAAGGAAGGAAGGAAGGAAGGAAGGAAGGAAGGAAGGAAGGAAGGAAGGAAATCTGCAAGCTTCCAGCTCTTTTCGGCAGACTCTTGGGGCTGACTCCAATAGACACTTATTTAAGCAGGAAAGTGGAAAGGGGACGAAAATGTGTTCTCCATGAGTCTTGTATGAATAGCTATGTCCTTTGCCTACAGTTACTACTACTTTGAAGGTTGGCCTGTCTATATCATTCCTTTATTCTGGATTCTGAAAACTCTCCCCTTCCTTCAACTCTTCAGGCCTAGAGGTGACAATGGCTTCTTTGCTAGTAGCCTAGGAAGTATTTTATGGCTGATCACCATTGCTCTCACTTTGTGAGCCATCCATAGTATCATCCTCTTCCAACAATTTCAATTTTAGCTCATGCCTGTGCTCTGCTGGGACCATAATTCTACCCTAGGGTCGTCGAGAAACTGTAGAGTGTACTTAGCAATCTAACCATGGTTTCTTTTGCGCTCTGCTCTTCTTCCTCAGCTCTTATTTACTACTCATGGTTAATCTTTCCAGTAAGATCTTTACTTTGTTCTTTAACAGTTCTGATCAGCGAACTGTATCAGTAAAGAATCAGACAGTAAATAGTTGGGCTATTGTGGGCTACATAGTCTGCAGCAGTTATTCAACTCTGCCCTTGTATAGCAAAAGCAGCTATGGCAGGAACACACAAATGAAGTATGGCTGTGTTCCAGTAATATTTTATTTATGAACACTGAAATTTGAATTTCATATATCTTTCATAGGTGATGAAATATAATTCTTCTTTTGATTACTTTAGCCATTTGAAAATATAAAATGCATTCTTAGTTACAAGTTGTACAAAAATGGGTGGTTGGCAGGCTTGGGCCTTTAGGACAGAAAATACCAAGCCTTGTTTTAAAACTTAGTATCAGAGAATTTTTGTACCCAAATTATTATTCTATATTATTTTTACCATTTCCCTCCTTTTTAAGTCTCTGCTAGTTCATTCTTTGAAGCTAGAGCTTTTCCCCAGGACCTTTGCCAACTGGCACTGAGTAGCATATTCAAACCACTCCCCACCAAAGCACCTTCCAGGGCCAATATCCTGGAAGTTGTTCCCACACTAAAGCCATTCCATCCAATATTGTGTAAGGGAGAAGGCATATCCAAGAATACCCTATATTACTCCCTACCTGAAAATAAGAAGAGATCTAGCACATCTAGACAAATCCTGCTCTCAGCAAGTGTGGAAGAAGATGGGGTTTGCTTTCACAGGGCCCCACCTCATTATGACCATGTGGACTTGTACACATCCAAAACATTACCAGCGTTCTTCTTCCCTCCTTCTCCTCCTCAGGACCATAGTGCATCCTCAGGACCATAGTGCATCCTCAGGACCTTAGTGCATCCTCAGGACCATAGTGCATCCTCAGGACCATAGTGCATTCTCGGGACCATAGTGCATCCTCAGGACCATAGTGCATCCTCAGGACCATAGTGCATCCTCAGGACCATAGTCAATGCAGAAGTGCTGCTAAGTACTAAGCTGCTTTACCTACTCCAACTGATGCATAACTTTCACAAAGAATTTTTACACCCCAAAAAAAGTCTTTTCAAAATAAATCCTTGCCTATAGCAGTGGTTATCAACCCTGATTACATGTTAAAAATCACCCAGAAAACATTTAAAAGGCTGATGAAAGGAACCAAGGAACCCAGGCTATCTTAAGTTTCTATCTTCACTTTTCCAAAGCTTCCATAGGGTTCTGTTGCAGCAGAAGAGCTTAAAATTATGGGATTCAAAGGAATAGCCAAGGGAGAAATGTTCAGAGAGTTGGAGGATGTCGGGGTACATCTATTTAGTACTTGTCTTTTTCCATTATTCTCACTTTCCCATGCAAAGCTTTAAAAATAAAAATCAGTTGGGAAAATGCAATAGAAATGAACGACTTTATATGACATTCTGGAAGGAGTGAGTTAGTAACTAATTACACAATTATTAGCCTTGACCATACTTATGAGAAGTCTTATGATGCTCATGGTTCACTTCATAGGGGATCCCACTTACCTTAGACTGGGGGTGGCGTCTTTGAGACAGTGACACTCTGGCTGAGTTCTGAAGCATCAGTAAGAATTAACTAGTAAAAGAATGTAGTAGAGAGAAGTGTGCAGATCCCCTGTGGGGGATGCATAGGAGCTTAGAGCCTAGAGCAGTGGTTCTCAACCTTCAGAATTCTGTGACCCTTTAAAAGTTCTTCATGTTGTCATGACCCCTGCCTATAAGATTATTTTCATTACTGTAATTTTGGAACTGATATGAATTGTAATGCAAATATCTGATAGGCTGGATATTTGATATGTGGCTCCTATGAAAAGGTAGTTAGCACCTGCCCCCAAAGGGGTCACAACCCAAAGGTTGAGAACCGCTGGCTTATAGAACCCATGAAAAAGCATTATTGGTGGAATTGAGAGAAGGAAAGAATGGCGAGGCCAGTGAGGATAAGCCAGTCAGGACCCTGGAGACCTTTCTGTATCATGGGATGTTGGTTCTTCTGCTCTTCATTGCCAGCCTCATCTAACAGACTCAGTGCTGGCCACAAAGCTTCCTCACTAGGAAGAGGCAATACAGCTCACACTCACTTTTGCCCAACTGCAGAGTACATGCTCTTTTCACAGTCTTGTCTCCTTCTATACTTTTCTCTGCCTTTCAGGGGTGGGACATTTCCCTGGAAGCAGAACAATAAATCAGGCTTGGGCTTTTATATAGAATCTCTCTATTAAAAAAATGAATTAGTTTTGTTTATATGTTAATAGGGACAAACAAAAATCATTACATAGAAAAGATTAAAAAATATTAACCTTTAAAAAGACAACTTTATTTTATGAAGGAAAATACTTCCTGGAACTTCCTAATGAGTTCAACACAGACTTCCAAAGGCTTCCTACTTTTGGCCCTTAGCATTGGTCCACCAGGCAGGCAGTCTGAGCACTCAGATGACACTTTCTAGAGATATAAATAAAAAGCACAAGACCTCAACACTCTTAGGGTTTACCATCTTTACTATCAGAGCATTTGTTCCCAACTAGTGGGTCATGACACTTTGGGGGGGGGTGCATATCAGATATTTATATTATGATTCATAACAGTAACAGAATTACAGTTATGTAGTAGCAACAAAAATTAATTTATGGCTAGAGGGTCACCAACACATGAGGAACTGCATTATAGGGTCTCAGTATTAGGAAGGTTGATATGCTGGATATCTGATATGTGACTTCTGTAAAAAGGTAGTTAACACCCACAAAGGGATCACAAACCACAGGTTGAGAACCACTGGCTTAGAGAACCAAGGCCTGACACTATTACTGATGCTAGCCTAGCATGGCTGTCCTCCGAGAGGCTCAATAAGTAGCTGACTGAGACAGACATAAATACTTACACTCAAACACTGGATTGAAGTCGGGGACTCCTATGGTTGAATTAGGAAAAGGTTGGAAGAAGCTGAGGAGGAGGATGACCTCATAGGAAGACCAGCAGTCTCAACAAACTTGGACCCCTGAAATCTCTCAGACATTGAGCCACCAACCAGGCAGCATACACTAGCTGGTCAGAGGCCCCCAACACATATACAGCAGAGGACTGCCTGGTCTGGCCTTAGGGGGAGAAGATGCACCTAATCCTCAAGAGAGTTGAGGCCCTAGGGAGTGGAAAGGCCTGGCAGGATGAGGAAGAACATCCCCCTGGAGCTGGGGGTGGGGGTGGGGTGGAGGAGGAATGTGATGAGGAAC
>NW_022196914.1:61759491-61760037 GCF_008632895.1 Mastomys coucha | reverse complement strand
ACAAATGTCAAGCAAAGCATTCAGTCTCACTCTTTGTTGTTCTCTTACCAGCAACCTCCCTAGTTAAACGTCTGTTTGTTTTGGGTATATAAATACTTTTGAAATATATAAGCTGTTCTGAAAACCATAGTATAGTGTAAAGACATGAAATAAACAATACTACTAATAGAGAGGCTGAGATAGGAGAAACAAGATTTCAAGACACTTATGTTGTACACAGCCCGACACAGTCACAAACAAGCTGAAAGTGTATATAGATTGTACAATGTTGGACCTATTTCTCCAATTACCAAATTAGAGAGACATTGGATTACAATCAACAAATTTCTAATTCCTCATATTTTTGGATTTCAATCGATTAGGATATGTTGGTAATATTAATTTTCATATTAAGATATTAACAAAAGTTATTGTCACTTCCTGTTGTTTTTGTTGTAAGAGGTAGAATTAAGTTTGTGTGAATTTGTTGAAAGCTTATCTTCTTGCTTCTTCTAGGGTGTAGTTTTGCTCCTTATGTTGATGTTTTTCATCTATTATCCTTTGTAG
>NW_022196914.1:61670300-61758701 GCF_008632895.1 Mastomys coucha | reverse complement strand
CTTCTAGCTGTTTACCTGTGATCTCTTGTATTTCTTTGAGGGTGCTATTTATGTCTTTCTTAAAGTCCCATACCATCATTATGAGAAGTGATTTTATATCTGAAACTTGCTTTTCCAGTGTAATGGTGTGTCCAGGACTTGCTATGGTGGGAGAATTGGGTTCTGATGATGCCAAGTGACCTTGGTTTGTGTTGTTTATTTTCTTATGCTTGGCCCCCCTGCCCCCTGCCATCTGGTTATCTCTAGTGCTACCTGCCCTTGCTAAATCTGACTGGAGCCTGTCCTTCCTGTGATCCTGGTTGTGTCAGAACTCCTCAGAGTCAAGCTGTCTCTGTGATCCTGTGATTCTGGGATCCTGTGATCCTGGGCTTGTTAGATCACCCGGGCGTGGGACTTCCTCTCTGTGTTGTGGTACTGGCTGCAGAGTTTGTGCCCAAGGTCTGCTCTGGACAGCAGCCCAGACAGACCGGAACAAACCCGAATCACTGGGCTGGCGGAGTTCCTGTGCGCCTGGTCCCTCTGGTCAAAAAAAAAAAAAAAAAAAGAGTTATCTCAGCTGTACCACAGGTAAGCCTGGATCCTTATTGAAGCATTCAGCAGGATACTAAAGTTGAGGTGGAACCTTAGCAGAGGTTCCTGAGACCAAGGAGATGTAGAAGGGAAAGGCACATCTAAAGTATCACTTTCTTTCAGGAATCCCTAAAGGCAGTCCACAATGTGCTTGAGTGATCCATAGGTTGGCCCTGAACATCCAACACACCTGCCCATCAAAGTGAGATGCCCAACTGTTTTCCCACACATAGCTAGGGGAGGTGGCTGATTGGGGAGCCCTTGCTAACTTCTATACATGAGTATATTGGTAATCAAAAACACTTAGTTGTTCATGCATGCTTGGTGAATGGGCACACCTCATCCCCTAGCTTCTCTCCTCTGTGAGGAATGATTTCCTTGCCCTTATAGCCATACCACTTGCTGGAACTTGACAAAAGAGAACAAGAAATTGAAGCCATCACAGTACAATTAAAGGCATCTGCCTAATCCCTTCACCAAGCTAACATCCAAAATACCTAGATGTACAGTGAGTTGAGAGCTAAGATCTAAGACATTTCCTCAAAAAAAAAAAAATTCCAAGATACAAGATAGCACACAAACTCTATTGTAATGGAAAACATATCCATCTGCACAACACCTAGTGTCAGTTACATGTATCTTACCCCTGTTAATAAAATAGAAATCCTTCCTTGTTTCTGGTCTTCCAATTTCAGGACCCTTGATTTGATCTGTCAGTTGTTTTCAGCTCATGGGATTTGAACACATTAATGTTAAGATGACTGAGTGGGGCAAAAAGGGATTGATTCTGGTAGAAATAAATATTAATGATAGAGTTTTACTACTCTCTGAATTTGTTCCTCGTGTCTGCTGGTAAAACACTTCACCCGTCCATAAAACACTTATTTTCTCTAAGCATTAGTAAAGCCAAGAGGAAATACGGTGCTCCAGTAACAAGATTGGTGTTGCATGTACCTGGCTCCAATTCCAACCACACTGCGTCACCTTAAAACAGATACTCTTTCCTGCTGAGTCTCAGTGAGCCTCAGTCAATATCTTATCAAAACACAGGAACAGTACCTGATCATTACATATTGAGATACTATGTTCCTCGGGTACCCAAGGTTCCTAGATTCGTATCTGTAGCATAATATGTGGACACCCCATATCAATCTACCTTGATTCATTTCTTTCTTCTAACACAGTGGTTCTCAAGCTTTGAGTGACAACCCCTTTGGGGGTTGAATGATCTTTTTATAGAGGTCACATATCAGATATCCAGCATATCAGATAATTTACATTATGATTCATAACAATAGCAAAATTACAGTTATAAAGTAGCAACAAGATAATTTTATGGTTTGGAGTCACCACAACATGAGGGACTGTATTAAAGAGTCATAGCATTAGGATGAGAACCACTGCTCTAAAGTTGTGCCAACTGGAGAGTTGGCTAAGCAGTTAAAAGCTCTAGTTGCTCTTCCAGAGGACTGTAGTTCAATTCCAAGTACCTACAGCAGTTTTCCACTGCCCATAACTTCAGTTACAGGATACTCAACACCCTCTTTGACTTTAGAGAGCAGGCAAGTATGTGGTATAGACACACACACACACACACACACACACGCAAGCCAAACACACATAAAAATTTTTAAAGAATAAATATTTGAGAAAAAAGCATCAGTGATTTTTAAGAGGTATGCTAACAAATGATTGAATCTGAACTGTCAAGGAAATGCAAATGAGGAAAATCCTGGAGAGTCAGACCTAGTTGGTAAGAATTAAGAGTCATTATGAGGAAGAGAAGACAGAAGACCAGCCTGTCAGTTCTGTTCAGAATGAACCATTGAGGCAGACAATGACCTTTGGTGAATTGGAAAAATCGCAGAGAAAGGGCTTGTATGAAGTGCCTGGCCTTTGCTGGGTAGAGCTGACCTAGGTCCTTTTCTTGGTAGAACTGACCACATCTGTGCACCATTGATCACTTAGCTCTCAGACATACTCTCTACACTTCCTCTGTCCACTCTGTGAATTAGGGGACTGGATTGGGGCATACAAGTAACTCCATGTATAATTAGGCTATGGGAGGCTAGAAAGCTTGACCACAGTAGGAGGAAGGGAGAGGCTAAGTTGTCCATCCTTTTTCTCTTTGCCCCAATGGCATCCTGTAGAACTACTTCTGCAGATCCCCAATTTTAAAAACAACCAGCTCCTCTGATCTCTCACATCCCTGCTCTTCCTGATGCCCTAGCTACAGCTCCATCATCACTACCTCCCCATGTGGTACACCTGTCCTAAGACTGAAGCAACTGTCAGCCATGACTAAACTCTGAGGCACTTCTCACTCCCTCTTGGGTGTCTCGATTATAACTATAATGACACAACCAGTTCTATGGAACAGTACATCTGTTGAAAGACTGAACTGTTTTATGTTCCCTTACTAACCTCTAGCTGACACAACATCTAATCAAAGCATATCCATAATCATTTGTATAATCATGTATGATTCCATACTTTAGAAAACATACAAACTCAAGCTACATCGTGATTAATCTCCCAGTAAAGAGAAGCAAAAAATTACAGTTCAGAGTTCTCCAGCAAAATATATCATAGATCTGCTAATACACAGTAATTACTCATATGTGAACATAGCATCCAGCATTTGGAAGGACGATGTAGAAAGCCAAATGACAAATGCAGAAATTAATTCCTAGGTATAACTTGAAATGTTTTCCACAAATATCCCAAAAAATGAGGGAATAAAAATCTGGCAGTTACAGAATAGGTGTAGGAAATGATGTTGAAATAATCATACACATAATCATACACAGCTAGATCAAAGCAGAAAGTCCAGACAGTGCCCAGAAAGCACAGGGTTGGAGAGGTAAGAGGAACCTATCGGAATCACAGATACTCCTTTGGTGGGAAAGAGAATAATAATAGATGAAAAAAGGTGAAGGAGACCCAGGAGTGACTGGCACAGAACTTAGTGCAACTTAGACATCGTTCTCTAAGTACTAGCTTGGATGCAGCCCTGAAGGGTGAAGGAAGAAAACATCTGATCGCTACGAGCACCAAGTGTCCTTCCTCTGCACTGCTGTTGTTTGAGATGACGTCCTCTCTCTCTCTCCAACCTCCAATCACTCCTGCCAGTGTTTACAGTATTGATTGTTCCAAGATCAACAATGCTTTACCAGTTTTGCATGCCTAGATAAGAAAACTATTAAAAACTGTAAGAACTTGAGGGAAGCAAATCGGAGGGATAATGAGCTGGAGGCTGTGATGGACAGAGGAAATGAGAGCCAGATTGGCTTAAGCAATCACATTTCCAGCACAGACCCAAAGAAAATCAGGCATATTGTGTGGGACAAACAAATTCCAATTAGAGAATAGATTCCAGCATTGACCTAATTATCTAGTGTCCAGCTCTCGTCTTTATAGGATGAATCCAGGCGAGTAAAATAAATTCTTGGAGCCAAAGCCACCCCTTCTAATAATGAAAATCACTTCCTTTTTTTCTTCTTGAAGTCCCAGATGGTCAAAAAAATAAAGTAGAATAAAAATCCCAGAATATTATTTTTGTGTGTGCAGTTTGAGCCTTAAATATAACATCTATCTGGATAATATGACTTCCATGGGTTTATGTAGGTAATTTCTGTGCAGTCAAGGGAGGTGCGGGGAACGAGTTCAAAGGAAGGACAAGAAGCCTCAACTTTGAAAGGATAAAGCACCAGTAAAATCGATTGCTCCTAAGTAAATTATTAGTTGAACGAAGAGGAAGGATTAAAGCTAAATACTGGGAGCTCCTTGTTAAACTGAGCGGTTGTGATCCAAGTGTTCCCGAGAAACTGTCTCTAAGCTAAAAGGGGGTAAGAGAGAAGCAACTGTAGTCAACTGTAATATAGCAAGTATCTGTCACGTGATTTAATTACAGAAATGAAAGCAACCCAGGAATTATGTGGTCTATTCAAGCCTGCAAGGAGCATGAACAAAGAATATAATTATACATCAAGCCTGTTGATTAAACAATTACTATTTAAAGCAGATATAGATTTAAAATTAATTTGCTTCTGCATTCTGAGGATTTGGGGACCAAGATAAACAGTGTTTGAAGTTTAATTATCTGTGTGTGTAAGATGAAGGGGCTCATTTCAATTTGGTTAGCGCGGCGGAGCATTTTGGATGGTATAAAGGGACGCATCCAACACCATGGCAAGTCTCTGCAGCACCAAAACGTGTGATTAAACTGAGCAAGAAGGCCTGCTCAACCTAATCCCCAGAGAATGGGGGGATAGTGCAAGAGACATTGTACAACAGCACATTAATATTCAAGTGAACATTAGTATGAAGCTTACCTAGAGGGCAAATACACTATCTCCAAGAGATTAGACAAAGACTACGCAGACAGCCCTAGCTCCAAGACAGAGACAGCTGGGGAGTGGACCAGACATATAGGACACCTATCTGCCAGCTACTTTAAATAGAGTGACTCATATCAGTGGCCACAAGCACAGTGTCCCAGAGCAGAACTGCAGACTTGAGGGGTGGGCATGATCCAAGAATGAGTTGGATTTGGCATGAGAGAAAATAAAAGGAGAGCAGACCATTCTGAACTTAAGGAATAACGGTTGCTGCAATGCATAGAACCATCTCTGTGTCTGCACACGCAGTACAAACCACAATAGATGAGATTTCCTGCCCTCAAACCAAGCTCACCAGATGTCATGAAAGGAACATGTGCTTAGAGACCTGGTTGTATTTGAAACCTCCAACCCTACCACCAGCTAGATGGTGACACATTCTATCTTGTTTCTATGAATGGAACTGGGGAAATTTGAGTTTCCTCAGCAAATCATTTGTTTTCCTGAGTTCTTCCTGCTCCCTGAGCAAAATGGAAGCCATTATTTCTTCATTAGGTAGCTGCAAATATTAAATATAATGTAAAGTCCGTAAGCATATCCTGTTCCTCATTAAGAACCTCTCAGTGAGTCACCATTGTTTTCTAGAGGAAGACTAACCTTAGAAAGGTCTCATGGTGGCATGGCTGCTACTCATCTTGTTTTGTACCCTCCATCCAAATACTACCTCCAGGCATGGTGACTTTCTGGCAGATATTTACCTTCTTGCTTCCAAGTTTATCCATTTGTTTCTTCCAACTGTCTTGGAACAAACTTTTGCTCTTCTGATTCAACCAGTTGGCATCTCCTTATCCTTTGATTTCCCTTCATCTCACCTTAGGTAGTAGCTAAAAGCTTGGGTTTGGATGACAACCATCTAGGGTCAAAATCTAGACTCTGCCACTTACCATTTCCCATCCCTTTTGTCTGCTGAGATTCCTTTTCTGCGAAGCAGCTGTGACTAGCAATACCTATATCATGGGGTTGTTACACTAGCCCATGAGTGAATGCTTGAGGTGCTCTCAAAACAGAGCCTATTCTGTGGGAAAACTATGGGAAATTGCTCTCCACGCACAGGCCCTAAAGGTCTCTTGCAGTAAGTACTTGGGATCTAGAACACTTGGTCCCCAGCTCACCTTTAACGTCTATGGCCTAACAGGAGGATGTCTTAGATTGCCAAGGGTGTGTTTTCAGAACACACAGTAGAATTCCAACTCCTTGTGATCTTTTGTTTTGTTCTCTGGCATAAAGTGAATGACTTGGTTCCATCACATGCCCTCCTGTACATACCCAATACAGGTGCAAAGGCAAAGGAACAAAATGACCTTGACTAAAATACCCACCTTGTGAGCCAAAAGAGGCCCTTATCAGTCTGCTTACTGCCTGACCTTTTTCACAGAAACAGAACTAACACACTTTCATTTACCACACTTGCAGTTTTAGGTTTGTATGATTATTCTTACCACACTTGTCTTTCCACTAGAACGAAAGTCCCAAGGGGCAGGAATTTACCTGTGTGTGAATCTATATTCCGTACTTTGTCCCTAATAGGACAGACACACACTTCTGAACAATAGTTGAATGAAAATACTAGTTCCTGATAAGCAACAGAGCCTCAGTAAATACTGTCTTTCAAACAACAACCCATTAATAATGCCAACTGAGAAGCCAAAGGCAAATGTTTATGCTCATTTACTTTGCCCTTTGGTTACCAAGTAAGGGTGATTTTGGTCTCCTAACCTATATATAGGGGTAGCAAGGTACTCCTGGCATCTCCTGGGGGCAGGCTAGGGAGGCTACTCAGTATATAGCGAACATCAAAGCAGCCCCAGCACAGGGATTGATTACTTAGCACAAACAGCAATGGTCCCTAGGCTGAAAGAACCTGAATTATACATTTGTCATTTTTCCCTAAATGTTTAATTCAGCAATTGGAGTGAGGGATAGCAGGCAAATCTAGTCTGCCAGGGACAATTATCCTCATCCTTAGCCCAGATTACTTTTTAGATTACAAGGCCACTCTTGCCCCCTCCTTCAAGCCCGACAGGCCTATCTGGGAACCCTCTATCCTCATCATCCCTGTGCAAGTTGTGAGACTAAACATGAGAATACGGGCCCTTTCCTTTGAGTTAGTAATCTCCATGGAATCTGTGTTCCTAGTCACAGCAAAACTCTCAACAGATGGAACTTGTGAGCATGACTACTTGGCTTTCTGAATAGAATGGATTTGAATAAAGACCATGAAGTCAGAGCTGGGGTGTAGATCAGTGCTGACATGTACAAGTTGTCGTGCATAAAACAGAGTCAAGACAAAGAGGACTCACCCCGACAGTAAGTGCTGTGCTCAAAATCTATCAAGACATAGTCACAGGGATGAATTACAGGATCGGAGGGAAAGTGGAATAAATTATTCTGAATTGGAGCTCAGATAATATCAGATGCTCCACAGCACTCAAGCATTAGAGACTGATAAAAATTAAAGTCTAATATTTCATTGACTACAAAAAGTGCCCTGAGCACAATGGTTTCAAAGGATGTAAAACAGAAGTGACCAATATTGTCTGTTGTTGACAATATGCAAAAGGTAGATGCTGAAGCAGAATAAAGCCACAGCACTGGGGCTCTAAGACTCAAGAACATCATTTCTGACTTGCAGACTCTCAGCTCTGGGATTTCAATATCCACTCCTTACCTCATGCACACATGGCCTCTTCCTCAAGCTAGGTTTGCTATCACACTTGATGGTCAAAGAACAAAATGATTCTGGCATTTCCTCAAAAGGTTAAACATAGAACCACACAACCCCACACTTAGGCTCCTGGGTATATAGCTAAACAACATGAAAACAGATATTCAAGCAAGACATGTAGGTGCTTATTTGGGGTGATGCTATTCATAATAGCCAAAGTATGACAAACCTCTGATGTCAATCAACAGATAAATGGTTAAGCAAAAAGTAGTACATCCAAATAATAGACTACCATTCAATCATGAAAAGAAATGAGATGCTGATACAAGTTACAGGTTTGATGAACATCCAAAACTAGTATGCTAAGTGACAAAAGATTCCATATTATATCATCCCATATATAAATATTCTGAGTAAATCTATGTACAAAGATAGAATCTGGATTGATTTGTCAGGTTCTGAAGAAAAAGGAATATTCAGCAAAATGCACTGCAAGTATTTAAAAGGTAAGAGGTTCTATTCATTAAACAGTACAGAGTAAAGGAGATGTTTGAACTAGAGGGTTTGTGTGATGGTTTGTATATGCTCAGCCCCGAGAGTGGCACTATTAGAAGGTGTGGCCCTATTGGAGTAGGTGTGTCATTGTGGGTGTGGGCTTAAGACCCTCATCCTAGCTGCCTGGAAGCTGGTATTCTGCTAATAGCCTTCGGATGAAGATGTAGAACTCTGAGCTCCTCCCGCATCATACCAGCCTAGATGCTGCCATGTTCCTGCCTTGATGATAAAGGACTGAACCTTTGAACCTATAAGCCATCCCCAATTAAATGTTGTCCATATAAGAGTTGCCTTGGTCATGGTATCTGTTCATAGGAGTAAAACCCTAACTAAGACAGATGGCAATTGTAAGCACCATCAATGTATCAAGGCTTCTTACCTCTGTAGCATCTTGCTGCACCTGGCAAGAGTTGCCATCAATTATAAAACCATTAAACTCTGGAAATAGGAACATGATTCTGTGAAAAAGACCATTATTTCTTGATCAGCAGATAATCAAGCAAGAGTATGTCTTACTTCCCATTCTTCTTTTCCAACATGAACAGTGATAAAAATGATAAGGATCAATTAGCAAGAGGAGCAGAAATTTGGGTCATGACTCAGTATAAAATAGGCAAGTTACCAGTGAATCCACAGCAACATATCAGGGGCCTGTTCTGTGACTAGTACAGATAAAGTTCATATGTTAAAACTCAATTCTTAATATAACAGTATTTGTAGGTGTGTACTTTAGTAGATTAAATCATAAACAGAATAAGTGTCCTTATTAAGGAGAGCCCAGAGAGGTCTCTCCACTTCTACTAGGAGAGAACAGAGTGGGAAGATAGCCATCCACGAATCAGGAACTGTTTCCTTGTCAAGCCCACAGCTTCCTTGATTTGGGCTAGCCAGCATTCAGAAATGTAAGAAGCAAAGTTATGTTGTTCATAAGCTATCCAGTCTATAGTACTTTGTTATAGTAACAGAAACAGACTTAGATACTAGCACTAGGATTGTAGCATCCCTAAGACTCAAAAGCACCATCGTAATTCACAAACTTAGAACATCGGTTCTTGAATATTCAATCTCTTTAGTATTCATGTTCTTTTACCAACCAAGTCTTATCATCAAAACTTTACTTCCAATATCCACCATTTCTTTTTAAATGAAATGTTTTTAATTGAAATAGAATTACATCATGTCTCCCTCCCTTTCTTCCCTCAAGGCCCTCCAAGTTATTCTCTCTTGAACCCTTTCCATACCTCTCTACTCTCAAGTTGATAGCCTCTTTTTCTTTTATATTTGTTACACCCATATATATATATATATATATATGTATATATATATACATATATATATATATATATATACATGTATATATATACATGAATATATATACACACATGCATGTGTACACACAAATGTATGTAAGTACATTTGTGTCCATATGGTTTCAAGGCTGACAACTCTGCACTGGGCAACTGATAAGGGGGTTCATCCCAGGAAAGGCTAGTTCCTCTCCCATCAGTCAATAGTTGCCACAGTTCTTTGTCTAGGGGTGGATCCCCATGAAAATTTCCCCCTTCCATATTAGCACTTCCATTGTTATTGCTATTATTCCAGACTAGTTTGTGTGTCCATTACTGTGACAGATTGTCTCACAGCAGACTTCCTAGGATTCTGGCTCTTACAATCTTCCCAAAGCCTCTTCTGAAATGTTCCCTGAGCCACAGATGCAGGAGCTGAAATGTAGATGTATCCATTGGGGCTGGGCTTCCTATAATCCACTGATCTCTGTATTGTCTCCAATTGCAGTATTATGTGATCATTTCCATTTGCCATAAAGAGAAAAGTCTTCGATGAAAGGTGCCAGCTGTAATTAACTGTGGGTATAAGGATAAAATTTAGAACGTAGTGAGGATTATGTTGTCTAGTAAAGTGGTAGTAATAATTTTTCTCTAAAGTCTAAGACCTCACTAACCCTGGGAAACTGGAGAGATTTCTAGTACCAGGCATGATTTCTGTCCTTTTGAGTGGACCTAAAATCCAATTAGACAGCTCTTGGTTGCCACCAACATGGGAGTGCCATTTCTTGCACCTTTATTCATATCTCGCCATGCTGGTAATTGTCATGGTTCATAGGAGTTACAGCTGGATAGGATTTTTAATTGCTTCCCTCCCTTGGCAGCTTGCATAGCATTTTCTGGAACCATGAAAACTAGACCACAATAAAGAGGCTTTCAGGTCAAATCCAGCTAAAACCATCCTATTTGTGTGTCCTAAGGATATGGTGTCTTCAACAATACAGGACCACCATTAACACCTAAGAAGCAATTAATGGCTACATCAATAATCTATATTATTTGGGGATCCATTTAGACTACCCTGACCAACCCTTCAAAAGGAGGTTTCTTGTGTTTGATACTGTTTTTTTTTTCCTTAGTCTATAGCTCTTGTGGGGAGCATTGTCAGCCTAAGACGCTTAGCATCCATAGTGTGTATTATAATATACACATATATTAAGGGAATATAGATAAAAGGGCACATATACACTTACATTTATTATGTGTAAGTCTACATAAATATAAAATAATATGATTCCTTGATACTGCACCAAACAAACTTGATATTATTTGTCCCTCTTTCTCCTTCAATATCAACCTCCCTCCCTCCACCCCATTGGAGCCTCTCCCAGTTATTCCAGTTCCCACTTCACAGTTTCCCCTTCTATTCTTATGACAACCTAAGTTATTCACCTTTTTCTGATTACAAATAAGACTGAAAGATGTAAGAACCCAAAGAATCTTTCTGAAAAGAAACTGGTAGGATCGAAAAAGAACACCCATCTCAAAAAGCAAAGAATAAAAAGTCAGTTCATGTCAGAAGAATCAATGCCAGAAAAATGTCTGGTAGATTTTTCAAATATGAGTCTCCTATACCACATCTTCATAGCATGCATGAGCTACCCTATCGCTGATAAGAGTATCAGTCCCTCTCTACATGCATGTGAACTTATAGTAATGTTCTCCCCAAATATTTTCCACAAAGAAACCTAATACCATAGTTAATAATGACTGTCAACTTGACAGAATCTAGAATCACCTAGGAAACAAACCAATTGGCATGTCTTTGGAGTAGTTTGAAAACTGGGCTAATCAAAATGGATATACCCACACTACCTGTAGGTGACTCCATCCTGTAGGTTAGGATCCAAGACTGAGTAAAATAGAAAAGGCCATTCAAGTACTAGTTTTGAATTCTCTCTATTGTCTGACTGTAGAAACAATGAGAGCACATGTTCTTAATGCCACGCCTTCCCAGCCATGATAGACTATGTGGTGGTGTGAGAGAGACTGACCTTCATGAACTCACATAGTTGAATATCTGGTCCATAGTTGGTGGAACTGTTTAGTAGGGATTGGAAAGTGGGATCTTGGAGGAGGTATGTCACTAGAGACAGTCTTTGGGGCTACAAAAGCCCATTCTATGCACCCCAATTAGATCACCACTTCCTATTTGCAGATCAAAATGTAGACTCTGAGTTACTGTACCAGCACCATGCTGGTCTGCCTGCTGCCATGTCCTCCACCATGGTGGTCATAGACTTGCCTTCTGAAACTGTAAGCCCAATAAACTATTTCTTCTATAAGTTGTTTTGGTCATGGTGTTTTTATCACAACAGCAGAAAAGTAACTAAGACAGGGCATTCCCAAACTGTGAGCCACAAGAAACCTTGCCTCCCATCAGCTGGTTTGGCCAAGTATTTTGTCAGTCACTGCTCTACATGAGTCACACAACCATGTAGAACATTACTGGCCAAATGGCCTTGCCTCTACTTCTTGAAGATTACATGTAGGCTCATAAAACAGCCATAGAAGATCTCACCACAGAAACACAAGCAAGTTGCCTTGGAGGAGAAAGAAGAGATACTTAGTCAAATGCTCAATGTTCTCTTGTTCTCTCTTGCCCTGGTATACAACATGAATTAAAAAATAAAAATTAAAAATAAGTGACTGCCACTCATCTTGCTAATGACATGAGGCAAAGTACTTCAGGTCCTGTTTTGTTCTTTAGATTTTAAAATTTCTGTCTCAACTCCAAATCTTGGTGAAGTCTTGGGAGCCCAGTAACCTAATGTGCAACAGACTTTCCTCTGGGGTGTTCAGATCTAGCTATGAGGTCCAACCAAGACCCCTTTTCAAGATGGAACTTAAGCTCTTCAGAAACATACCCTTCTGTATAGACCAGAGCAAGTGACTGTTGAATGTGAAGAACTCAAAGCCTAAGCTCTGAGGAAACAGGAAATTACAAATGCCTTCACGAGAAATTTGGTGTCATTGAACCAGTACACTGTGTTCTGCCTTTCGGTATTATTAAATCCAATCTGGGTGGCTTCTGGAACAAGGCAAGGAGACAGGATTTCTTTGGGCTAACATCTGGAAGCATGCATGTCCCACACAGTTAAGTCTATGGAAATGGGATTCAAATGCTGGGATTGTCCTGTGCCAACCTAAAGACCATCACAGCACAATGTGTCTCAAAGACTCCTTAAGACAGCATCACAAACTTGGACAATGGTTGGCAGCAGTCAGCTTCCAGCTTTGCCAGGCTGGGTTTTTTTAAGGGCAGAAAGCATTTAATGGCTATGAATACTTCATTTAGCTCTTTTTTTTTCTAATGCATTATAAGAAGTTCTCTTTTCAGCACTTGACTCTGCCAATATCCAATCTCAACATCCCATCCAACTAACAGGGGAAATTTCATCCAAATCTCTTATTAAGCCTTTCTCAGGCACTCAGTGCTTGCAGAAGACTTTGAAATAATTTAGTAGCCAAAACTTGTATACTGACTCAGGTCACTACATACAGAAAGGAAATTGCCCTCTTACTGTTTAACACTGACTTTGCAGAGAAAGACCCTCAAGGCTCTAGGGAGATTTATAGCTACTTGCCAAGATCTTATTGGAGTGAAAATGAAGTACAAGTCTAGACTCTCAAACCTCCCAGGGCTTGTCTTATACAGACAAAAAGGGGCAGCTGACTCCTGGGTCGAGGTGAACAGTGACTGAGATGTCTCCCATGTGGTCTGTGACAGTTCTGGAGTTTTTCCACTAGGCCTATGCCTCAAGGACTCTTTCTGATACAAACAAAGCCTGTATTGAGACAGTTGAAGGTGTTGCTTAACAGGACTGATTAGTTAGCTAACATACTAATTAGTTTTCCTTTATCTGCATGACCTGGCATTGCCAACAAAGAGAAGGAGGCCTGAAACAAGGAAGCTTGAGACAGGCAATTGAGGGTAAGTAGGCTCTGAGGGATGAAGAGAACAGTCCAAAGCATGGGCATGTCTGGAGCAAAGGAGGTAAACTAGTTAAGAGGTAGCGATGGGCAGAAGAAAAGGATAAGGATACCAGGCATCAACTTCCATTGAAATGGAGCAAGAAGAACAGAGGAAATAAAAACCAGATTTGGCATGGTTGGCAAGCCTGCCCCAGGCCAGCACTGCTTGCCAGGAAAGGAGAAACCAGTGGTAAGAAGATGTGAGTTTTTGAGACCTCAGGAAATGATTTACAGGGAGACAACAAACTGTCAAAGACCTGAGACTAAGAGTGCCTTACAGGACAGGACCAGGACAGAGGTGTATGTAAGAGTTTCTCTGATTGGGGGAAAGGAGGGAAGACCCTGGAATTTCAATGTGACAGCCATGCTCACCCACATCCTAGGGAGGGAGGTGGCCCTGGCACAGACCACAGTCCATGTTGTAGTTAAACCTCTGTGTACACCTCTCCAAGTCTGCCTGAACTTTCCAATCGAAAAATGGAAACCTGCTGACACAGATGCCCCTGTCCTACCTCTGGCACCAGAAAAATGTCCATGGACTTTGCCACACCCACACGGGTTCCCCGCTTCTCTCCCAGCATCTGCTTTTTGTTCCATCCAGGACTGCCAGGACAAAATTTTTAATAAAAGATATGGTCTCTTCAGTAAAATATAGTTAGTGGCAAGTTGATAACATTAACCTGAAATCTTTATTACATATTTAATACTGGAAACAGGTTCTTTCCTGAAAGGCCTCAGATCCTTAACTTTCACAGACTTATCCTCAGCCTTTTGATGGCCCCATCTACATGCTGTACCAACTTCTCTCTGTGCTTCGGGTTGTGCTGAATCCTGAAAGACCATGGTGGAGAGAAGTTGCCACCCTTCTCTGACAACCCCTGCTTACTTATCTGTCTAATCCCTAAGGATTTTACTCAATGTGTTGTCTCCCTCCCCCAACTGTGTGTGTGTTTGAGTGTATTTGTATATATAAGCTAGTATTTATATGTGAGCACATGTATACCATAGTACATTTATGGAGGACAGTTCTATTTATTTGTGTGTGTGTGTGCTAGTATTTATGTGTCAGCACATGCATAACATAGTACACATATGGGGAACAGTTCTCTCTCTTTCTGTCTTGTGTATGTGTGTGTATATGTGCTTATACTTATGTGTAAACACATGCATATCATAGTATGCATATAGAGGTCAGAGAACAACTTGCGAAATTTGGGTCCCAGAGACAGAGCTCAGGTCTTCAGGCTTAAAGACTTGTGCTTTTCCTCCCTGGGTCATCTCAGCATCCTAGAGTTCTCTATTCTTATAAATTAACCCAAAGAGAACCATTGGTTAAAGCTTAAGAAAATCTAATGAGAGAAATTGCTGTTTATAGATAAAATGTTCACATTATTTTTACTACACCAGTCTTCACAGATAACAAACTAAAATTTTAGTAGAGACATTAGCTAGAGAAAGTAGACCATCAGTCTAAATGAATGGCTCCTTTCTGGGGACTTCAACCATCAGAGTGGGTTGGCATGGGATAAGAGAGAAGAAGAGTGAACCTGCATTTGGACCCTGTTCTACCCATGTTCATAAGCTGACTCTTCAAGCAACTGCCATGCATGCTGTGGCCAAACCATACTTTTTTTTCATTCACTTGAGTCTGATAAACCCTAGACTGAGCTTGTGTTACTAAAGTGAACTGAAAGATCCAAAGGCAGCAATCAACAGTAAGTTCACAGTTATGGAAAGTAGCATCCCTTGGGGCCAAATATAAAAATCTTGTATGGTTGACAAAGAACCTACTGAGTGACTCACCTCCCTAGAAAGGGGACAAAATTGTTCCATGCAAAAAAGTGAATTCTGTCCCTTTCCAGTTGTAATGGGGGACAAGTTTTTTAGACTCTTAGATACTTTATCTACAAAATGGCATAAATATATTCATGTCAACTGGTTGTAAGGATTCAGTTGAAGGCTTATGGAATATGTATAGGCCAAGCCTGCCCTAAGGTTTGCTATACCATTATAAGCAAGTGAAAATAAAAGCGTGTCAAGGGTGGAAATCTTTGGCCTCCAAAAGTACTCAGAGGTGACTGTGGTATACATACTGTTAACAAGAGTAGGGAATCATTCACATCTGAGATTTTTGCATTGCCCTTTGGGATGGCTGACAAAACCCTGAACTATCCACCCCAAAGATACGTATTACCTGTTTCCATGGCCAAGAGACCCTGGCTATCTCTGAGAGACTTCTTCCCACCAGACAGAAGACACCCACCCCATGTCCTTTCTCTCACCTTCGATTCTGCCCTTAACCCCTCCCTTCTCCCCTACCAGCTGAGAGCCTGCAAGAGCTTGCCTAGCCTGAACTCTAGGTTGTTCTTTTGCCTTTAAAATGCCTGCCCAGATTAATCAGTAACCAGCAGCCCTTGGCTGCCACCGGATCTCTTGCCCTGACATGAGTCCCTTCTCCTGCCAACCAGAAGATGTGACGTTTTAGGGAAGATTCAGTTCTTGGCCTTTACCCTCCCTGACTGTGACAGCCTCCTTTGAAGGTTACCTGTCTTTGCTGGCAATCTTGCACATGAATGCAAAGTTAAGTGGGTGCTTGACCTGACCTTGGAGAAGCATATCAGTCTATATATGAGTTCTAAAAAGGACCACTTGACATTTGCTGTCTTATTTGTGTCTAGACTGAGAAAAAGAAGCCTCATGTGGAGAGATTTGTCTCCTAGGTCTGGGGATGTGGCTTGTTGAATGGCACTTGTCAACTAAACCTTGCAGTGATATTCAGCAGGCACAGAGCGGAGGAAATGTTAATGAAATCCTGCCTAGCTGCAGGAACACATTTGAATAGAATCAAAGTCATATGTGGAATGTTTTTCTCGTATACTGTCTTCTCAGCATATATTAACCTTTTGCCAGCTTGAAAAAAAAAATAAAAAGGCAGCAAAGTGGGATGATACACTCATTCAATCATTCTTCAAAGCATTATTGAACACCCGTTATGTGCCAGACTGTATACCCCAGCAGGAAAGATTAAAATACTGAATGAGGCAGAGATCATTTTAGGTGAATAATTTACTACTCAACATTTTGTCATGAGAAACCCACTACTCAGTTTCTTAAACAAAGCAAAAAGACCACGTATATGTTTCTAGACCCTTTGACTCACTTGGGGATAGAAAATGGGGAAGGTAGGCTCCCTGTAAAGAGCAAATACTGTTCAGTTTGCTAGGGCATGCTCTGAATTTATGAAAACTTTTACAGAATGGGAAAAAAATAAAGCCGGGTTGATATGTGGGAACATCTTGCAAGCAGCTAGAATGGATGGAATGACCTGGGCAATCTTTCAGGAAATTGCCCGGGCCTGCCATTGTTTGTGAAATAGTTTTTCAAACAAGAAGAATCTGCAATGGCCAAGCAGGGCTGGTCCTCACTTGTCCAGTGTCTGACCCACTGCCTGATACGGCTGATAACAGACTTCAGCTGAGCATTGTGGTGCTCAAGAGCTGCACAAGGCACTCCATCTAGCCAAAGCTTCCCGATGCGGTGCTTTTAGAGAATTCAAGGACTTGGCTCTGGCACCATCGTTAGAAGTGCATGTTCCCATTGCTGAGTCAGAAGAATGGAACTGGAGCTGGGCCTAATAGAAATGAGTGAGTCAAATTAAAGACGATTGCTTCAGGGCAAACCCTATTCCTGTGAAGATTAGCGGGGATTGGGGGGTGAGGTGGGGCACCTCGGCAAATGTCCATGACCACCCATTCATTCATGCAACAATTATGGGACACTCCCCATGTTCCTAAGTGCTAGGAACAGAATGGTGAAAGAGAAAATATTTCATTGTCTCTACACCTATATTATAGTGGACGGCAACAACATATTAGCAGTATCATTTAGGTTATTGTAAGTGTGAAGAAAAATTTGACAAATATGTCAAAGAATAGCTAATGAAATCACCTACATTGAACCTATTGCAGACAACAGGATCCACTCTCTTACTCAAACAGAAGGCAACTCCATACTGTAGGCTTTCCATATCCAGTTTCCATAACTATGAAATATGGAAATAATGAGAAATATTTGGGGGAAATGTATCTGTACTGGGCACATACAGATTTTGTTCTTATTCCTTAAAAATTCAGCAAACAACTATTTATATCAGGTTAGGTATTATATTAGCCTACAGCTGATTTAATGTACATGAAAGGTCATGTATAAGTTATATGAAATACTAGGCCATTTCATGTATTTGAGCATCCATAGTTTATAATACCCATCCTGGGTCCTGCAACCAATGCCCTGAAGACAGAAAAAGATGACTATACAGGGAATGGAAAGATGATAAATTGTTTCAAGGGCTGGTGGATCAGATACTACGCTGATCTCTAAAGACCACTTCCCAGCCTATGCATGTTCTTGTTATGAGAAGCTCTTGTATTAGGAAGGTGAAGTGCCCTGCTGACCGCAGATCCAGCCTAAGTTTCATTGAAATTGCAATAGCTCTTACTGCTGTTGCAAAAGCCACTGCATCTGTCCTCTTCCCCTTCCTGCTTCAAGCCCTGGCCACATCTGCTAAGGCTTGCTTCCTCCAGACTCATGCCATTTCTGCCACAACCTGTGCAAGCATGAGGATGCTCAGTCCTATCCAAATGGAAACCCTTTGAACCATAAAATGGGTGCCCTGCATTTTGTTGGTGGAAAATAAAACTCTAGGATCTGAACTCCTAGGGAGTCTGAGAAATGTCAGGGGAGCAGAAGAGGGTTGCTATGGATTCTTAGCCTAGGAAAAGAGGGACCAAATGGATCTTAAACTACCCAGTCCATGTCCAGTCCACCATGCCACTTTGGGAAAAATAATTAGAATATCTCTAATGGTGGGACAAAGTGTGCTAAAAAGATATGAAGGATCAAAGAAAAAACTTTCTAGGCATGGAGGAAAAACAATATTAAGTTTATACATAGCAATCAGCACAGTAAAGAACATAGAGGAGCTATCTGAACCTAAACCAACCAAGCTTAGAAGATCACAGTTAGGAGACTGGATTTTATTCAGGGTACTTGAAAATTCTGGACAGTTTTTTGAAGTGAGTTGGAAAATTTTGTTTCCTGTGTTTTAAAAGAAAATTCTGATGGCAAAGTAGAGAATGTGTTATCAAGGAACAAAGGTAGGAGACACGGCAGGCAATAGTTAAGGATTAGAGTTGGTGATGCACTGTGCGGTAGTGAGGACCACTGCACTGCAGGATCCTAATCCTAACCCTGAACTATAGAACCAGACACATTTGGTTTACAGTTTACCAAAACACATAGCTCTTCATGTTTCAAAGCAAATCTGTGAATCTCTGATGTTGGAAGAAGTCTCAGCCACAAAGCCTCATGTTTTGTTCTCCCAACTGGCCATTGTTATCACTCCCTGGAGTATGTTTACTAGTATTTATTCATTGTTATATTCATTGTACAAAGTAATGAATATCATAATGACATTTTCATATATCATATGCTTTGAGCATATTCATCTCCCCTTTCTTCCCTTTGCCCCATTGATTATTCCCATCTATACCCCTAGTCTGAGCTATTTATGAGGTGCTGAAAAGAGAACCTCAAACTGTATATATGCAAGCTGCTAACAGGGAGAAAAACCATACTTAGACACTGGGATAAAGGTGATAAAATACATGTGGAGCCATGTGAGCAACAAGGAGATTTGTGTCTAATCTTCACAAGGAAAAGATCATTAAAATTACTTGGAGGTTAAAAATAAAAGATGTGTGGTAAACTGTTGTATGAATTTAGAGCTGTGGTGAGCCAAAGTCCTGTGCTGCCATTTTGGTGGAACAAAAATAATTTTCAGCTTTCTGCCCTTCTCAATGTTTCTCTTCCCACCTCTCTCTACAGTGTGAAGCATATGCTATAATTAATGAATGAGAATATTTACTGAGATTTATAAACTAGCAATTAAATGATATCAAAAGTAAAACCATACGTTATTGTCTCTTTATAACCATCAGTGCTAGAAACAACCAGCTTGGGAGTCCCTCTGAGCAAACTGAAGAAGACCACAGCTCTCAACTCTGCTTTAATTTCCTTAATAAAGAAAGAAAAGGAGTCTCAGCAAGAGACAGAAGGAGGGCAGTGCACATGCCCTGCCTCCCTAAGCCCTCAGAGCTCTTAGGATGGCCCTGTTGCTGGAGCAGATGCGAATAACCTTTGGCTCTCTAGAAGCACTAAATCTTCTCATATCTCCAGCACTCTCCATGGGTATTCTGATGCCAAAGCAGAACAAAGATTCCATTTTGTGTTGCTAGGTACTCACTCTTCTACTGTTAATAAAGAGGCAGGTGAAGTCCACTGGGCTGTTAGAAAAGGGAGAGAATTAAAATTGTTTATTGACCCATTTCAGATCTTGCCAAATCACAGAATAAGACAACTCATTACTTGCTCTCAGATTCTGTACCTCAATTGCTTTTAAGGGAAGTCCATCAGTAAATACTTGGTACTTCCAAAGTAAAAATTATTTTGCCAATATAGGATACTTCAAGCCCTGCGGATAAGTATTTCTGAGCCTTTCCTCCAAGAATAAGATATATAAATCTACAGTTCTAAAGTCAAATTGATGACTTGCGGGTGATAGGACAGAGACTCTGCTTTCAAGAGATCAAGGCCAATTGAGTCACCTGTTATATGATAAAGAGAAGTTGCTCTATGTAAAAATAAAATAGTGGGGTTTTTTGTTAAAAGATTGTACTTAATGAAATAATTTCTTCAACCTAAACAATGAACTAAATTTGACCCATTCTGTTATGGAACTGTCAACTTGGGTTTAGCTGCTAAGTCTCGTGCTGTCTCTAGTTATAACAGGGTTTGTGTTAAGTGCTTATACAAAAACGAGGTTAGAAAGGACAGGAAACACAATTTGATATTTTTTTCACCTAATAGGAAGAAGGATTTGTGTATAACTCCTCTTTAGATTCTCTTGGTTCTGAACAGATGGCCAATAGCTAACACACACCTCTGGAGTGTGTCGGTGAATCATGGCATCCATCTGGTGCAGGCGCACTCCATGCTAGGCGTTGTGGCTAGTTCTGTAATGTGTGTCCCATTTCTTTCTTACTGATAAGCAATGGCACCTGTCTGAACACATCAATTAAAAAAAGATGAGTCTGGCTTACAATAGGCAACATCAACTCCTTTTCAAGGGGTTAGTAAAGACATAGTCATATGACCCTACATTCTGGCCAGGAAGAAAAAAAAAGGAAGGCTTCTGAGAATGCTCTTCTTGGGGCTTAGCAAAGAGAAGTAGAAAGATATTTTTTCTCTGCCTTCCTATATGTAAATATGGAGTCTGTGCCCCAAATGCTGCCAGAAGCCACATTTTTAACATGAAAAAGTCAACTTGAGAATGAAGCTAAGGTTCCAGAATAATGAATACAGTGAGAGAGCCTGGCCCTTCATTACATGCTCTGAATCATTAAACCTAACATAAAGACAACTCTCCTTCTGAAATGCCTGTTGTACGACCTAGTATCCACCCTTGTTTAAGGCCTTCTTTGTTTCTTGAAAATGAAGGTATGTGATGAGAGAGCCCTACCACTTTCAGAAAGAGATTTTGTAAGGTTAGCTAATTATTTCAAATGTCTACTTTACCATTATAAATGCATAACCAGTAACGAACATTTTACTGTTAAAATGTCCTTAACAGTCCCTTAATATCAACTTTAAGAATTAAGTCTACAAGGCAGTCAGACTGAAGCTGACAATGTATAGCTTGGAGGGAAATCATCCTTGCATTTGAAAGCAAAACTTACATGTTAAATGCAAATTCTATTATTGCCAATTGGTTATGTTTTATTGGCTTGTTTCCTTTTATATTTTACTTATCCCTGGGTATCTCTAATCAAAATATGCAATAATCATAAAATAGTAGGTAAAAAGAAGGGAAACTAGTTTTTCAGGTAACTATTCTTTCTTCCACACATTTAGTAAGACACCAATTCTGTAACTGAATAAAGACAGGCACAGGACTGATGGTCCAACATAAGATAGGATAGTTACTGTGGTGGCTTGAATATGATTGGCCCATGCATGTGATTTATTAGGAGGTGTGGCCTTGAAGAGGTGTAGTCTTGTCAGAAGAAGTATGTCACTGTAAAGGTGGGGCTTTGAGTTTTTATATATATGCTTAAGTCTGGCCAGTGTGATTCAGACCTTCTTCCTGGATGCCTGTGAAGATAGTCTCCTCCTGGCTGCCTTTGGATTAAGATATAGAACTCCCAACTGCTCCAGAACCATGTCTGCCTGCACACTGACATGTTCCCCACCATGATGACAATGGACTGAACCTCTGAAACTGTAAGCCAGCCCCAATCAAATGGTTTCTTTCATAAGAGTTGCCTTGATTGTGTTGTCACTTCACAGCAATAAACTTTTGACTGAGACTGTTGCTAAGCACATAGACTCAACCTTGACTCTGCCATTTATCAGCTGTGTGTCTTGAAGTGAAATATTTAACCTCTAACCACTTCTATTTACCTTTTAGTAAATAAGATGTGGCAATCATTATATTTCCCTCCTACTATTATTCTGTGGGTCACACGAGCTAATGCATGTGAGCACTTAGCATCCCATCTGCCACACTGAAATCACCTGAGAAATGCTATTAATATTCACTCTGTGGTGAAAGTGATCAATGGGTTCTACCTGGAAGGGAAATATTGGCATTTAAAAGTATAGCTTGATAAACCACGTTCTCTACACATGTGAGGTTTCAAAGAGAATAGTCTGGGGCCCAGCAGACAAGGTAACTGCTCATGTAGCTTTCCTCCTTAGCATGTCCCTCCAATCTGTCTTCCCTCCTCTGTCATCTACTACTTAGGAACTAACCGAGATCCTCACATGGAGCTCAGCAGAATGAAAAGTTGTAACAGGATAATGAAGGTTGCATGGGTTGGTTTAGAAATACCCAAATTGTCTTTTTTTTAACATAAAGAATGTAGACAGTGAATAAAGGAAGGAAGGAAGAAGAAAAAAATCAATATAATTTGTTCATAATGGCTCAAGTCTAAGAAATGCAAGAGATTACTTGAAGTTATGGTGAATAGAACCCTGTGCCTGTGAGGATGTAGGCTTTACTTTTTAATAAAATATTTGAGCAAAATGACAGTCATTTTTCAAGTTCGTATTCATACAATTCTAATTTTCAGCCCTCCAAGCCCAACCCACTATCCCTGTTCCATAAATCCAAGGGGGTATTGTCAACTGTACTGCCTCTCTCAGAATGACCTGGGAACAATGACTTCATGACTCCATCAGGGCACTGAGAGAAATCTGCTAATGAGCACCCCAGAGATGCTGGAATGGGGAAGGAACTGTGTAGACATTAAAGTGAGAAGAAAGGAGCTGGTACCAGGTACAATTCACATTGTTGAGCCTTTTTTGAGGATTTTAGGCTAAGCTCTTTCATGAACCCCACCCCTCAGAGAAGAACATCTGAGAGATGTAATCTGATTACACTAAATGTATTTGATTCACCATGCTTGCCTTACTATCTTCTTTCAGGGCCCCGATGGAGTCTAAGGTAACATTTATTAGACTATTTAAGGGGATAAGTCCTCTCAATGAACCTAGACTTCATTGAGTGGCTAAACTAGGCCCTTGAGAGTCTAGAGTCCTGCTATTTCTACCTTCCAGGTATTGAGATTCCATATCCAGAACATTGTCATGGTCCACTTTTTACTGGGCACTGGGGATCCAAACTCAGGTCCTCACGTTTGCACAGTAAGCACTTTACCTACTAAACTAAGCTTAACACCCCTTTTTTATTATTATTTTTTAATTTAATTTTGTTTTATTAATTTAATTTTGTTTGTTTACATGGGAGTGCATGTGCCATGGAACATGTACGGTAGTCAGAGGACAACTTGCAAGAGTCAGATCTCTCCTTCCACATTATGGGTCCCAGGGATTGAACTCAAATGACCAGTCTTGGCAGCAAGCTCCTTATCTGCTAACTCATCTCACCATCTCTCCTTTGCCTGTTCTTGTGCTGACTTGTGGTATTAGTTCATGTTTTGTCACCAATGACACAATACCAGAGACTAGGAATATTATAAAGAAGCATATTTTGACTCAAAGTTCTGGCCAGAGGTCAAGGGACACCCCTCCAGGTGGTTCCTTGCTGATCTTCTGTTGTAGGATGTTCAAGGTGATTGACAATGGTCTACATGTATAGGTATAGGTATAGGCGTAGGTATAGGTGTAGGTGTAGGTATGCTTTGGTCAACCTCCCTTCATCTAAAAAAAAGCAAGATTAAAGCATCGGCTCCACCCTGTTGGCTTCAGTAAATCTTATCATTTCCAAAGACCCCACTTTTAAAATCTAGAGATAGATTACAATTGTAGCCTTTTCAGACTTCACAATTTGAAATTCAACATGTTATATGCAAATCATGACACTTGTCATATTATTTTTGTTCTTTGTATATATACTTTAGACATCTCTCCAACCATAGTTTCCCATCATGCTTTTTCTTATTAATTAATTAATTAATTTATTTATTTATTTATTTTTATTTATTCAATTTATGTCCCAGTCACAGACCTTCCCCCCCCCCCGTTCTCCTCCCAGTCCCACCCTCACAAAGCCCTCTCCCTATAACTCCCTACCCTTCTCCTCAGAAATGGAAGCTCCATATGGATACCAACCAGCCCTGGCACATCAAGTTGCAGCAGGACTAAGTACATCCTCCCACTGAGGCCCTACAAGGTAGCCTAGCTAAGAGAAAGGGATCCAAAGGCAGGCCACTGTGTCAGAGACAGCAGTCATTCCAATCTTTAGGGGATACACATGAAGACCAAGCTCCACATCTGCTACAAATATGTAGGAGCCTAGGTCTAGCTCTTTCATGCTGTTTGATTGGTAGTTCAGTCTCTGTGAGCCCCCATGGGCCCAGGGTAGTTGACTCTGTAGGTCTTCTTGCACTGTCCTTGAGCCTCCTGTATCCTCAATCCTATCCCCAACTCTTCCACAAGACTTCCCAAGCTCAACTTAATGTTTGGCTGTGGATCTCTGCATTTGTTTCCATGAGGTGTAGAAGAAGCCTCTCAGGAGACAATTATGCTAGGATCCTGTCTGCAAGCATAGCAGAGTATCAGAGGTCAGCTCTCTCCCATGGGGTGGATTTCAAGTTGGGCCAGTCATTGGTTGGCCATTTTCTCCATCTCTGCTCCATCTTTACCCCTGAACATCTTGGAGACAGGACAAATTTTATGTTGAAGGTTTTGTTGGTGGGTTGGTGTCCCAGTCCCTTCACTGGAAGTCCCACCTTACCACAGGAATGACCACTTCAGTCTCTATATCCTCAGCTGCTAGGATCTTAGCTAGGGTTAGTCTCATAGACTCCCTGGGGATTCCCCTATCCCAGGTTTCTCAGTCTATTTATCATTTGTATAAAGGAGGGCTATGATCTTTTTTTGTTAATTTTTGATCAAGTCATGTTGGTAAAGTTGTTTATCAGCTACAGGAATTCTTTGGTAGAATTTTCAGGGTTGCCTATGCAAACTATCATATTATCTTTAAAAAATGATAATTTAACTTCTTCCTTTCCAATTTTTATCTCCTTGATCTCCTTTAGGTCTTATTGCTCTAACTAGAACTTCAAGTACTGTACTGAAGAGATAGGGAAAGAGTGGGCAGTCTTGTCTTATCTCTAATTTTACTGAAATTGCTTTAAATTTGATGTTGGCTATTGGCTTGCTGTACATTGCATTTATTGTACTTAGGTTTGCACCTTGTATCCCTGATATCTCCAATGTTTTTAACATGAAGGGGTGTTGGATTTTATCAAAGGCTTTTGAGGATCTAATGAGATGATCGGTTTTTTTCCTTTCAATTTGTTTATATGGTGAATTTGCAATTGATGGATTTTCATATACTAAACCATCCCTGCATCCCAGAAATGAAGCCTACTTGACAATGGTACATGATTTTTTTGATATGTTCTTGGATTCAATTTGTGAGCATTTTATGGAGTATTTTGCATCAGCGTTTAGAACTGGACAATGTTTGAAAATTGGACTGAAATTCTCTTTTTTGTTGAGTCTTTGTGCAGATTGGCTGTCAGGGTGACTGTGACCTCATAAAATGAGTTTGACAGTATTCCTTCTATTTCTATTTTGAGGAATAATTTGAAGAGTATTGGTATTAGTTTTTCTTTGAAAGTCTGTTAGAATTCTGTGCTAAAACCATCTGGCCCTAGGCTTTTATTTGTTGGGACACTTTTAATGACTGCTTCTAAATCCTTATGGTTTATAGGACTATTTAGATTGTTTACTTCATCATGACTTAACTTTGATAAAATGTCTATCAAGAAAATCAACCATTTCCTCAAGATTTTCCAATTTTGTGGCATACGAGCTTTTGAAGTAAGACCTAATGATTCTTTGGATTTCCTCAATGTCTACTTGTTATAACCCACTTTTGTTTCTGATTTTGTTGTTTTGGGTACTGTCTTCCTTTTAACTAGTTTAACTAAGGGTTTGTCTATCTTGCTGATTTTCTCAAAGAATCAGCTCTTTAGTTTCATTGATTCTTTTTATTGTTTTGTTTCTAATTTATTGATTTCAGCCCTGAGTTTATTTCCTACTGTCTACTCTTCTTGAGTGTATTTGCTTCCTTTTGTTCTACAGCTTCTAGCTGTGCTTTTAAGTTGCTAGTATGAAGATTTCTCTAATTTCTTTATGAAGGTACTTGTATAAAATTATAAAAGGTAATTGTATAAATATTCCTCATAGCACTGCTTTCATTGTGTCCCATGAGTTTGTGTGTGTTGTGCCTTCATTTCCATTCATTTAGAAAGACTTTAATTTCTCTATTTTTTCTCTGATCCAATATAACTCAGTAGAGTGTTATTCAGTTTCCATGAGTTTATAGGCTTTCTGCAGTTTTGTTGTTGATGAATTCCAGCTTTAATCCATGGTGGTCTGATGCAAGGGATTATTTCCTGTTGAGGCTTGCTTTGTGACAAAGTACATGGTCAATTTTGGAGAAGGATCCATGAGGTGCTGAGAAGGAGGTATGTTCTTTGGTGTTTGGGTGAAATGCTCTGTACATATCTGTTACATCCACTTGATTCATACCCTCTGCTAGTTTGATTATGTCTTGGTTTACTTTTGTATTGATGACCTGTCTATTGGTGAGAGTGAGATCTTGGAATTTCTCACTATGAATGTATAGGACTCAATGTGTGATTTAAGCTTTAGACACATTACTTCCTTTGATGAGTATAAAGTGTCCTTCCTGATCTCTTTTGATTATTTTTAGTTGAAAGTCTATTTTATTAGATATTAGAATGGCTACTCCTGCTTGCTTTTGGGGTCTGTTTTCTTGGAAAACCTTTTTCCAACCCTTTACTGTGAGGCAATAGCTATCTTTATTGCTGAGGTCTGTTTCTTGTATGCAGCAGAATGATGGATCCTGTTTTCACATCCATTCATTTAACCTGTGTCTTTTTATTGGGGAATTGAGTCCACTGATATGCAGAGATATTATATTTCCTGTTAGATATTAATGGTAGTAGTGTGTGTGTTAGTGTGTGTGTATGCGTGTGTGCGTGTGTGTGTATGTATAAGTGCATATGAACACACATTCAGCTTCCCTTCATTTGTTTTGATGATGTGGGATTATTTATTTCCTATGTTTTCTTGGGTGTAGTTAGCCTTCTTGGGTTGGATTTTCCTTTTAATATCTTCTGTAGGGCTGGATTTGTGGATAGATATTATTTAAATTTGGTTTTGCTATGGAATATCTTGTTTTTTCCATCTATGGTGACTGAAAATTTTTTCTGGGTATTGTAGTCTGGACTGTCACCTATGGTCTCTTGGAGTTTGCAAGACATCTGCCCAGGCCTTTCTAGCTTTTGGAGCCTCTGTTGAGAAATTGGGTGCAATTCTGATAGGTCTGCCTTTATATGTTATTTGACCTTTTTATCCTTGTAGCTTTTAATATTTTTCCTTATTCTGTACATTTAGTGTTTTGAATATTATTATGTAGTAGGGGAATTTTCTTTCCTGGTCTAATATTTTTGTTCTTCTGTAAGCTTCTTGCATACTTATAAGCATATCTTTCTTTAGGTTGGGAATTTTTTTCTGCGGTTTTGTTGAAAATATTTTCTGGAGCTTGTAGGTAAGAATCTTCTCCTTTTTCTATTACTATTATTTGTAAGTTTTGTCTTTTCAAAATGCCCCAGATTTCGTGGATGTTTTGTGTCATAACTTTTTAGATTTAGCATTTTCTTTGACCAATGTATGGTATTCTTCAACCATATCTTATACGCCTGAGATTCTTTCCTCCATCTCTTCTATTCTGTTGGTAAAACTTGCATCCACAGTTTCTCTTTCCTAGGTTTTCCATCTTCAGGATTCCCCCAGTTTGTATTTTCTTTATTGCTTCTATTTCCATTTTCAGTTCTTGAACAGTTTTATTTATTTCCTTCATCTGATTGTATTTCCTGTATTTCTTTAAGGGATTTATTCATTTCCTCTTTATTTATTCATTTCTATCATCTTTATAGAATTGTATTTAAGGTCATCTTCTTGTGCTTTGGTTGTGTTAGGATATCCAGGGTTTCCTGAAGCAGGATAGCTTAGTTCTGGTGGTGCCATTTTGTCCTGGCTCTTGCTAATTATCTTCTTATATTATCCTTTAATCATATGGTTGTCTCTGGTGTTGGCTGGATATTCATGATGCCAGAAGGACTCCTCCAGGAGACAGGTAAACCTGTGGGCCTGAAAATGGACCTCAAGGAACAGCAAGCTGCTCATCTCTGTTAGCTGTGCCCTGGTAGACCCAACAAACACATGACTAGCAGGAGTCCTGGGCCCCTCCACAAGGCTCTCTGAGAAAGCAGACTAATTGTAGGGGAGACAATGGAGGTCATGAGACAGCTCACATCTGCTGGCTATGCCCAGGTTGACCAAGCAGGCAAGGGAGTTTTTTATTTATTTAATTGTCTTTGTCATACAAAAACTGCCAGTATTTTTTCCTTTACAGCATATGGTTTCCAGGCCTTAGGAAAGCTTTTTCAAAGTTTTGTCATGTATATATATTCAGTCTACTTGAAAACTAGTTGTGTTTTTTTTTAATGAGCTAATGATATACTTTTGTCTTTATCATGTAAAATAATCAGTGATCTAAGCACTTTTTGTTGTTAAGGATTCATCATTTCCTACTAATTTCTACTATTATTATTATATATCAAATATTTATTCAAGGAGTGTCAAGTCTTAGAGGTCTATATTTTATTTCAGTAATGTATCTGTTCCTATGACATACCTTCCTGTTTTGGTCAAGTTAGCTTTTAAGAAATGTTGATATCCAGGAAAGCAAATTTTTCTACCTTCCTTGTTTTACTTTTAAAATGTTTTGGCTATTCCTGGATATTAATTTTTCCATATCAATTTTACAATAAAATTGTGAAAACTATCATTGGTATTTTATAGTGGTTTACAGAGCTTAGACAATTTTAAAATATTATTTCTTGTCACTCATAAACATTATATATATATATTCTATGGAGAGAATCCTATAAAATATATAGAGAGAATATATTATATTATAAAACTGTTAATGGAGTTTTACATTTAAATGCCAGTCACATTTGTTAGATTTATTCCAGGACACTGAAATTATATTGCTTTTGTCAAATAACATCATTACCTAACAAATACTTTTTATTATTCTTCTGTTTGTTTTTGTTTTAAGAAAGTGTCTCCTGTAGCTCAAGATGACTTCCAGCTCACAATACAGCTGAAATTAAAGGGTATTTTCTAACTTGGAGAATTTGAAACTCTGTGGCCAATGAATAGGGATCTTAGTATTAAGTCCTATGAGGCACAACCCAGAAATCCCTTTAAGACTGAAGGACATTTTTGCTGGGCTTTGAGATATACCATTAGCACACAGGACATTCTCTGTCTTCATTAATAAGAACCTTACCTGAAGAACCCCACAGAGAATAAGGACTGGGGTCCACTCTGAAGACTCCTGCCTCCACTGAGATTATAGCCACTTGTTCTCTTCAGCCCTGCTTTTTCTCATCCCATACTCTCATATTATCCCTTAGAATGTTCTGCAATAGGTTTCCAGCACTTTCCTCTGTATGTACAAGTCTGCTCTTTGGATAGACCAGGCTAAGAATGTTGGTCTATGAAAGAAGATGCAAGATGAGATTTTTGAAGTTGCATCATTCTCTGCTTTAATGGCAATGGCTGGAGTGTACAAAACAAAGTAAGTTATTAGGCATTTGAATAATATAGGACAAATAACAACTAGATAGACAGCAAAATCAGGTAGCTACAGCTAAGATTTATTGATCTTTTGAGAAGGATATAAAAAGACCAAGAGAAAGTTTCAAGTAACTACTAAAATAAAAACCAGAGGATACCCATGGCATCACAGATGGTGATTCCCACATCTTGCAGACCGAGCATGGAGAAGAAATACTGAAGACCAGACCCAGGACTAAAGTATATCCTACCACAGGGACACTTGCTCAATTATGTTCATAGCAGCTTTGTTCATAATAGCCAGAAATTGGAGGTAACCTAGATGTCCCTCAACTGAAGAATGGATAAAGAAAATGTATGTTTATATAATGGAATATATTACACACCAGTTTAAAAATATGACATCATTAAATTTGCAGGCAAATGGATGGAACTAGTTAAAAATTATCCTGAGTGAGATAACCCAGACTCAGAAAGACAAACATGTCATGTATTCGATTATAAGTGGATATTAGCTGTTAAGTAAAGGATAATTGTGCTACAATCTACAGACCCAGAGAGGCTAAGTAACAAGGAGGGTTCAAAGGGGACACATGAATCTCCTAGGAAAGGGAAATAGATTTTGTGGGTAGACTAGGGGTTAGTGGGGATGAGAAGACAAGGGATCAGGTGGAAATGGGAGTTTCAGGGGGAGTGCTGAGAGAGGTAACTAGAATTAGGAGGCATTTCAAGATGATGTGGAAATCTAGTACAATGGGAACTCCCTGGAATCTATAAGAGTGACCCTTGCAAAGACTCCTCATAATAGGGGATACAGAGCCTGAACTGGCCATTTTCTACAACCTGGCAAGGCTTTGGTAGTGAAGCTGGACATCAACCCACCCCAAAAAAAAATCCTTTGACCTACAATTTATCCTGCCTGCAAGATATGCATGGGTAAAGGTAGTGCAGAACTTGTATGAGTAGCCAACCAGTGATTGATCCAACTTAAGACCCATATGACTGAAAGGGAGTCAATCCCAGACACTGCCTAGATGTCTAAGAACCAGGAGCTAGATATAGCACAGAGACCTAGGATAGAACCAAATATAACTGGCGAAAGAATGAAATGATTTCTAATGATATTCTGCTATACTCATCAACAGGAATCTAGCCCAATCATCAACAGAGAGGCTTCACCTAGCAACTGATGAAGGGACCACATCCAAACATTAGGTAGAGCTCAAAGAATCTTCAGAAGAGAGAGAGGAAGGACTGTAGAAGGACACCAGGAGAACATGACACACAGAATAATCTAAGCATGGCTCATAAGGGCTCACAGAGAATGAAGTGGCAATCCCAGAACCTGTATGTGTCTGATCTATGTCTTCTGCATATATGTTATGGTTGTGTAGCTTAGTATTCTTGTGGGACTCCTAACACTAGAATAGGATTTGTCTCTGACTCTTTTGCCTATGTTTGGAACCCTTGTTCGCCTACAGGGTTGTCTCATTCAGTCTTGATATGAGGGTTTGTGCCTAGTCTTATTATAACTTGTTGTGCTATGTTTGATTGATATCCATGGAAGGTCTGTTTATTTCTGGAGGAAAGCAGAGGGGGAGTAGATCTGGGGGAGAGGATAGGTGAAAGGGGCAGCCAGAGAAAGTGGATAGAGGAGAAACTGAGGTCAGGATGTAATATATGAGAAAATTAAAACAAAAACAAAAAGAATAGCAAGACCTTGAAGACTAATGGGGAGCAAGATTTAAGTGGAGACAAGGATAGAAGAGGAGGACAGAGCAGGAATAACTAACAGTAAGAAAGTTTGAGAAAGCCATATGGAAACCTACTATTTTATAAGTGTGTGTGTGTGTGTGTGTGTGTGTGTGTGTGTGTGCGCGTGCGCGTGTGCGTGTGCGTGTGCATGTGTGTGTGTATGTGTGTGTGTGTGCGTGTACGTGTGCGTGTGCGTGTGTGTGTGTGTGTGTGTGTGTGTGTGTCTTTACAGGCTTTAAATGGAGTTGCCTTATACAGGCATAATGGTCATTCCAAGAAACAAGCTGGAGTAGCTATTCTAATATATACTGAGTAAAATTGACTTTCAATCAAAAGTTATCAAAAAATAAGGAAGGACACTTGATACTCATCAAAGGGAAAATGTGCCAAGATGAACTCTCAATTCTGAACATCTATACTCCAAATACAAGGGCACACACAAACGGGAGAAGACATGCAACATTTTTCTTTCTGGGCCTGGGTTATCTCACTTAGAATGACTGTTTCCAACTCCAACCAAGGTACAGAGAATGAGATTGCAGAACACTCAGCCCTAAGTTTGATATCTATATAACATCCTCCTCCTAAGAGGAAAGAGGAAGCATAAAGATTTTTAAGAGTCAGAGGTAATAAATGACTACAAATAATCAGTGTTTTCTGGACACAGCATGTTCATATGGATATAACACACATGCAGTTGTGGTACAAGATCTGAGCAAGATTAAGTTACCAAGGAAGAGGGAAATGGATGCAAATTCTCATGCCTTTTTAAAGAGCTCTTGGCAACTGATAGTTATAGGAGAGTTGACTTTCTTTAAAAGATCCCTTAGGATCACAACCCTATAGAAAGAACATCAGTGTTAACTAACCCAGACACCTTAGAACACTCAGAGACTAACCCATAAACCAAGGAACATAGGCTGGTTCGTGGCCCCAGGCACATGTGTAGCAGAGGACTGCCTTGTATGGCCTCAGTGGAAGAGGATGCTCTTAATCCTGTGGAAACTTGATGCTTCTGGGAAGAGGGATGCTGGTGGGGGTAAGGTGGGAGTGGGTGAGTGGATGGGAGAGCACTCTCTCAGAGGCAGGGAGGGAGGGAGAATGGGATGAAGAACTTGGGGAGTGGAGACTGGGAAGGAGGGCAACTTTTAGAGTGTAAATAAATAAAATAATTCAATAAAAAAAAATGCAAAGAGGCTTTTCTATGAATGATATGAGTTATTAATTAAGTAACACTTAATAAAATTACATTTGAACAGGAAAAAAAAAAGAATTGAGCCCTTCGTAGAATGACCATGCCCCAGTGAAAGGCTAGACATCCAAGAATGCATGGGGAACACAGACTGGACTCCATAAGTTTAAACAATCTTGGCTGGGCAGGGCAGAGACTGATCAGGGGAAAGCTAGGGAAGGAGGATGAATGTGATCAAAATACAATGACAGAATTCTCAAAGAACAAATAAAAACGAGAGGGAAAATAATAATAATAAATTCAGCCCCAAGTAAAGAAATCTTAAGGCAGGCACAGTCCTGTGTCTCGGAGGCCTTGGCGGGGATCGGGGGGAGGGGCTGCCTTTTATAAGCTCGGCTTCAGTCCATCAACTCCCTCTGGACAGCCTTCTCATTTCGGGTTCTCTTTCCTATCCTCTCCAGCTACTGCTTCTCATCCCCCGAGTTTCCAGCAGTTATTATGCTGAGTCTCTAGGTTGAAAGGCTAATATCACAAGCAGTGAAAAAAAGAACTATTAAAGGAGAGGCTTTTCCAAACCTACCCTGTCAAAGCCCCTGAGGCAGCCTCCCCTCAGAGAAGGCCCTCTTTCCCTCAAGGCCAACTTGACCTGTGACATAAGGCTGTGAAGTAATGTGATTCCAGAACTCAGGCCTTCAGATGCTCCGGGACATTTTTTTTTAAATCACTCAGTCATCAAAAAGCCTCAGTTGCAGCTGTGTGAAAAGTGACTCTGCAGCTCTCGCTTACTTTGGGTTGCATTAGCTCATTCTATACATCATTCATGACAAGCCAGGAACCACAGGGCTCCCTCGGTGCAGTCCTCCTGTCCTTGACCCAGCTCTAATTTATTTGGACATTTACTTCATAAATGTGGGCAGTCCTGCAGCTGAAAGCAGCTGTGCAGAGTTTTGTTGCAGTAGGGCTCTCCCCTGGTTGTCATAACAAGCAAAGGCAGTCTGGGCAAGTAGGAATCCTGACCTACTACCATGTCCCTCTCCTTCCCACATGAATCACATGGGCCATCACTCTGGCAATGGTGATGGAAAGAGTGAGGCCAAAGAGACTTTTACAAACTGTCTTTGGATGGACTGTTTATGGTTTTCAGCCTGGTACTTTTCCTTAAACCCAAAGAGAGCCCCATGACAGACTGCAGAGTAGCTCCTTTACCTCATGCCCATGAATACATTTGCACTTAGGCAGCTGCCTGTGCTGGGAAGGACCTAGAAGTCCACCATGTGTTATGTGGGCCTATCCAGGTTTTCCAAATGTCATATGGCCTCGGGGTTGAAAACAAGGAGTCCCCTATCATGATGCTCCCGGAGAACAGTCCTATGAAGATATTTATGTTCTTTGTGGACACAGTTCTCCTACCCACTGGTCATCATCAATGCTTTGTAATTCTCTTAGGAAGAATAACATGGAGGCAGAGCTCTTTCTCAACCTGGTGGGATCACAATATTTGGTGTCATGGGCTGTGGGTACTTGAACTGAACTAAGAACTCTGGTCTCGTTCAAGACTCAAATATGATGAGACAAAGGAGCCTTCTCATATAAAGCTTAGGATCATTTCAATTTGCCATGATCCCATTACCCTTATATAACAATGCCTGTTGAACTGGGGGGCGGAGAGGGGCTACAAAATGCTAACTTACCAAAGCAAGATTAGATCATGCCAGGGACTCTGCGTGGACATAAAAACAAATGTACACATTTTAGAAAAAAAAAAAAAAAAGATCTCAACATCAAAGGTCAAAACACAAGGGCTTTCGTACTTACCCAGCGGTTAAGCATAAATTCTGTTTCCCCAGAATTCTAATAATAAAGGTCTTATTTCTAAAATGACTGAGAGCACAGCAGTCTCTGGCACAGTAGGACAAGGAAGCAAATCACAGAAATCGCCATCATTAACTAGACTTTCTCCCCAAATATGCAATGTACTTTGAAAAGCTTTGCAAAAGATAGAGTACTTTGTTTTAAAAGGACTATTTTTACATTTGTTTAAGCAATGAGGAGCCAGAGGGGTATATCCTGTCTTAAGTTCAACACCCAAGTTATCTGTAAATCGTTGCATCTAGCCATGGGTCCTGCTGAGTACTTTCACTTCTGCATTATGAGGACCCTAAACCAATCACTAGAAGAATGTATTGAAGAAAGCCTCAGCGTTAACTTAAGGTTGATTTCCCTTACAACCTTCCTGGCCTTTCTCTGTCCGCACTTCTTCACTGAGTCTGTCTTAGTCCAGTCTTATCCCAGCTTGATCGTTCCTGCTAAGCTTTGCCCTTGGGACTGGCAGAACTGAAAGGAAAGCTCTTGAATACAGGGTTTGCTAATAATAGTGGTGGCGCAGACCACTGTGAGCCAAAGTAGCCAAGCAAGAAAATCTGTCAGCCTGGATAAGTTTTCCAGCACCTGGGAGGTAGGGCTTGTGGATAAATAAAAATAGACATCAAAACTGTCTGGCTCCTCACAGCTTCTGGTTTCCCTAAGGCTTTGAGGATCCAGACCCAAAGGTCTTTTCTAGATGCCCTCCAACCTTGCAGAGAACCTTTGCTCTGCAGCTGGTACTAAATCAAAAGAAGACGACGTGCTTCAGTCTGAATCAAAATCATGTGTTCTTTCTTCCACAGATTTCCAATCATTCCAGCAGGTCTCTAGTGACCTATAACAGTATCTCCTAGGAGTAACTTATCAAAGTCAGTGATCAGCTCCTTGTTAGAAAATGGTGCTTGCCTCTGCATCCTCTGAGCCTCCCGGTCTCCACTGTGGAATGACAAAGCTTCCCACATGAGGAGAGAGCCTCTCCTGACCAGCCTTGGAAAGATCTTCTTTCTCATCATAGAATGGACTACAAAAAACAAACAACATCTTTTTCAAGATAACTATTCACAAAGGAAAAATTCGTTTTCTCCAGCAGGTCCTGCTGGGTATAGAAAGCCCCTTAAGGGCAGGCTCCATGCCCAGATGTAGACAGCCAACACAAAACAAACTCAATGGCATTTTTGAAGGATTATTTTGTCTCACAATGCTCTGTTTGTACAGTTTTTTTTAAGCCTTACAGATCTTTTGCTTATATATTATGGTTTCTGATTTGGGTTTTATGTTTTTTTCTGTGTGTGTCAGCATCTGTATGTGTTTCTTATGTTTTCTCTTTGGCTCTTTTTTTTTTTTTGGTCTGTTTATTTTTCCCTGTTCTGGCTTGTTTGTTTTTATTTTATCTTATTATTATTTTAGATGCCTCTTTATATTCTAATGAGAAAGAGAAAGAAAGAGTGTGAATTTGGGTCGCTGGGGAAGTGAGGAGGATCTTGGAGGAACTGGGGGAGGGGAACCACAGTCAGAATATACTGTATGAAAAATATTTTTTTTAAAAATAGAAAATGAAGTCAGCATTTTAGAGGAACATTTTCTCAGCCCTTGATTTCTTGAAACCAGGATTTAAGTTACATATAGATAGTAGATGCCAAAGTTATGACCACAGAAATAAGTCACTTTGACCAAACAAGAAATTATAAAATATTCACATAGGTCAGGTTCTTGGGGCTCTTTCAGTTAGATCAACTTGGACTACAATGGTGTCTTGGTCCAGAAAGCTCATAATACTATAGTTCAAGAAAATCTCCTTTCAATTATCTCAGATATTGGTATACATAACACACACACACACACACACACACACACACACCCTCGGGGTGTGGTGGTCCTGTTGTGTAAAGAAATACAGCAAAGCCAGCACATTTCCTCACAGTATCCATTCTTTCAACTCCCAACTTTGCTTTTCTGGTTATACCATTCCTGCTATAAATAATTCCTCCACGGTCAATTGTGCTGGCTTGCTTTATATCAACTTGACACAAAGTCATCTGAGCAGAGGGGACCCCAATTAAGAAAATACCTCCTTAATATCAGGCTGTAGACAAGCCTCCTGTAAGGCATTTTCTTAATTAGTGATTGACAGATGAGAGCCCAGTCTTTTAAGGGAGATGTCATCCCTGGACTGGTGGTCTTGGTCTCTATAAGAAGGCAGGCTGAGCAAGCCCTGATGAGAAAGCCAATAAGCAGCACTCCTCTTTGGCCTCTGCATCACTTCCTGCCTCTAGGTTCCTGTGCTGTTTGAGTTCCTGTCCTGACTTCCTTTGATGATGAACAGTGATGTGGAAGCATGAGCCAAGTACCACCTCCACATAATAATAAATAAAAAGGGTTGCCTTTCAGGGTGTCAGAAACTAATAGACTATTGCCATTCTCCCTGTTAGCTATCCATGCTTATTTCTTTTAGTCCTTCCTCTGACCCTATTCCTGAATCCTTACCTACATCATCTCCTCTAAATCCCCTAAGGTTCTCTTGGCCCCTCTCAACAGAGCTTTCCCAAGTCAGGATCATAGTCCAGGTGCTTGCTCACTTAGGACACAGGCCAGCTGCCACCTCCAGTCCCTATTACTCTGCGGTTCTAAGTAGATGTTCCAAAATAGGTCTGGCCTTTCCAGCTGCAATCTCTCATTTCAGGCTGCTTGGTTGTAATCCACTATCACTCCAGCTCCCTTCAGAAACCACTGCTTTCCAGATTTCTCATCTTCTTGAATGGTATGTGTTTTAGATTCTATTCTTCCAAACTTGAACAGACCACTAGTGAGCATGCCCCCAGAAGAACACATCTTCTTTTTGTTGTTGTTTTGTTTTGTTTATAGAACATGATTTTAATATTTTCAACTGTTAATATTCAACAAACAAAATAATTATTTTAAGATGTATTTCATTATGTGTCCATTTCATTTCTGATTTTATTAATTTGGATACTGTCTCTGTGCTTCCTGGTTAGTCTGGATAAGGGCTTATCTATCTTGTTGATTTTCTAAAGAACCAGCTCCTGGTTTTTTTGATTCTGTGTATAGTTCTTTTTGTTTCTGTTTGGTTGATTTCAGCCCTGGGTTTGATTATTTCCTGCCATCTACTCTTCTTGGGTGTATTTGCTGCTTTTTGTTCTAGAGTTTTCAGGTGTGCTGTTAAGCTGCTAGTGTAAGCTCTCTCCAGTTTCTTTTTGGAGGCACTTAGAGCTATGAGTTTTCCTCTTACTACTGCTTTCATTGTGTCCCATAAGTTTTGGTATGATGTGTCTTCATTTTCATTAAATTCTAAAAATCCTTTCTTTCTTTATTTCTTCCTTGACCCAGTTATCACTGAGTAGAGCATTGCTCAGCTTCCATGTGTATATGGGTTTTTTGTTTTATTTTGTTTATTTTGTTTTGTTTTTGGTTTTTTTGTTTTTTTTTTTTTTTTTTTTTTTTTTTTTTTTTTTTTTTTTTTTTTTTTTGTATTTAAGACCGGCCTTAGTCCATGGTGATCTGATAGGATGCATGGAATTATTTCAACCTTCTTGTATCTGTTGAGGCCTGTTTTGTGACCAATTATATGGCCAGTTTTGGAGAAGGTACCATGAGGTGCTGAGAAGAAGGTATATTCTTTTGCTTTAGGATGAAATGTTCTATAAATATCTGTTAGATCCATTTGGTTCATAACTTCTGTTAGTTTCAATGTTTCTCTGTTTAGTTTCTGTTTCCATGATCTCTCCACTGCTGAGAGTTGGGTGTTGAAGTCTCCCACTATTATTGTGTGGGGTGCAATGTGTGCTTTGAGCTTTGGTAAAGTTTCTTTTATGAATGTGGATCCCCTTGCATTTGGAGCAAAGATGTTCGGAACTGAGAGTTCATCTTGGCAGAATTTTCCTTTGATGAGTATTAAGTGTCATTCCTTATTTTTTTTTTTGATAACTTATGGTTGAAAGTTAATTTTACTCGGTAGATATTAGAATAGATACTCCAGCTTGTTTCTTGAGACCATTTGCTTGGAAAATTGTTTTCCAACCTTTTACTCTGAGGTAGTGTCTGTTTTTGTCACAGAGGTGCATTTCCTGTATGCAGCAAAATGCTGGGTCCTGTTTATGTATCTACTCTGTTAGTCTATGTCTTTTTATTGGGAAATTGAGTCCATTGATGTTAAGAGATATTAAGGAAAAGTGATTGTTACTTCCTGTTACTTCTGTTGTTAGAGGTGGAATTATGTTTGTGTGGCTATCTTCTTTTGGGTTTGTTGAAAGATTACTTTCTTGCTTTTTCTAGGGTGTAGTTTTGCTCCTTGTGTTGGTGTTTCCATCTATTATCCTTTGTAGGGCTGGATTTGTGGAAAGATATTGTGTAAATTCTGTTTTGTCATGGAATATCTTGTTTTCTCCATCTATGGTAATTGAGAGTGTTGCTGGGTATAGTAGCCTGGGCTGGCATTTATGTTCTCTTGGGGTCTGTATGACATCTGCCCAGGATCTTCAAGCTTTCATCGTCTCTGGTGAGAAGTCTGGTGTAATTCTGATAGGCCTGCCTTTATATGTTACTTGACCTTTTTCCCTTACTGCTTTTAAAATCTTTCATTGTTTAATGCATTTGGTGTTTTGATTATAATGTGACAGGCAGAATTTCTTTTCTGGTCTAGTTTATTTGGAGTTCTGTAGGCTTCTTGTATGTTCATAGGCATCTCTTTCTTTAGGTTAGGGAAGTTTTCTTCTATAATTTTGTTGAAGATATTTACTGGTCCTTTAAGATGGGAATCTTTGTTCTCTTCTATACCTATTATCCTTAGGTTTCATCTTCTCATTGTATCCTGGATTTCCTGGATGTTTTGGATTAGGAGCTTTTTGTTTTCTGCATCTTCTTTGACTGTTGTGTCAATGTTTTCTATGGTATCTTCTGCACCTCTCCCTTCTATCTCTTTTGTACTCTGTTGGTGATGTGTGCATCTATGACTCCTGATCTCTTTCCTAGATTTTCTATCTCCAGGGTTGTCTCCCTTTGTGATTTCTTTATTGTTTCTATTTCAATGTTTAGATCTTGGATGGTTTTGTTCATTTCCTTCACCTGTTTGATTGTGTTTTCCGGTAGTACTTTAAGGGATTTTTGTGTTTCCTCTTTAAGGGCTTCTAGCTGTTTACCTGTGTTCTCCTGTATTTATGTTTTTCTTAATGTCCTCTATCATGATCATAAGAAGTGACTTTAGATCTGAATCTTGCTTTTCAGTGTTATGGTGTATCCAGGACTTGTTATGGTGGGAGAATTGGGTTCTGATTATGCCAAGTAACTTTCTGTTTACTGTTTCTGTTGCTTATGTTCTTATGCTTGCCTCCTGCCATCTGATTATCTCTAGTGCCCTCACTATATCTGACTGGAACCTGACCTTCCTGTGATCCTAATTATGTCAGAACTCCTCAGAGTTCAGCTGTCTCTGTGATCCTGTGATTCTAGGATCTTGTAATCCTGACATCCTGGGTGTGTCAGAGCTCCTGGAAGTCAAACTGCCTCTGGGACCCTGAGATCCTGGTATAACCAAGCTCCTGGGATCCTGGGATCCTAGGATCCCTGGATCCTGGGCATGTTAGAGCACCTGGGAGTGGAGCTTCTTTTGGATGTTGTGGGACTGGCTATGGAGTTAGTGTCCAAGATCTACTCGGGGCACCAGCCCAGATGAGAAAGAACCTGTGCCACTGATCAGGTGGAGTTCCTGGGTGCCAGGGTCCTACTGGTCCCAGTTACTTTGGGTGTTGGGGCAGATGTTGTGTTCTCTTCACCCCTGATCCTATGATCCTGGGTGTGTTAAAGTGCCTGGGAGTGGAGCTTCCTCTGGGTGTTGAGGGACTGGATGCGGAGTTCATGTCCAAGGTCTGCTCAGGACACCGGCCCAGACTGGAGGGAACCTGTGCTCCCTAGAACACATCTTCTTATCATCTGTTATAGGTTGAAAATTGTTCCCAAGTCTCCGTGAATTTTTCTATCAAAGTTTTATTAGCCTTCCCACTCTGAAAAGGGAAATGCAATAGAAACAACAACAACAACAACGACAACAAATCAAGCATGATTTTATACTCTGTATAAACCTCAACAACATTCTAAAGAGTGTGACTTAGCAAGCCAGATAGGATTTGTCTCATCAAGGACCTCATGAACCAGAGGAAATCAGTGATATGTTATTGAAGCAATGAAGAAGATACTCCTACTAAAGTAAATTCTATTGGGGTTACATGGAACTTCTATAGGTTTCATGAGGCTTTGTTGCCTGTGGCCCCTGCATTCTTCCCTTCTCCACCTCTAGGTTCTATCTTATGATCCTTTCTTGGAGTTCAGATACGGCCAGTAGCAGGAAGCATGTATATGATGACTTAAGAGAGCTCACCCTCCACCAGGTAAATGCAGCAGCCTACCTATGTAATGAGGAGGCCCACTAGGAACTTCTAGTCCCAAAACTTAAATCCCCATTGCTTCACAGAGAAAGTACATTCCTATTTTAAGACTTCTTAGGGAATATTGAGTCAGCCTGAGTCTGAGTCACTGTCCCTTTAACTTGTGTGAAGGAAGTCTATTTCTCAGCTATCAGCCTTGCATGCTTTATTCTGCATGCTTTATTCTGCCCAGCCTCAATGATCAACTAACTGGTTTACCACAAATGTTAAGGAAAGTAGTAAAGCAATGGTAACCAAGGAAGCTCTGGGATCATAGCAATAGTCGGGGGCTAAACTAAGCTCTAAAAATAAGTCACTAGCCACATCCTATTTCCTCTGTCATCCATATACAAGTACCTAGAAAACTACCCACAGTTCCAAAGAATCAATAGCAACCACTATGATTAACCACAACCCACTCTAGCCTAAAATAACACCCATACCTCTTTCATTACATTTTTAATACATATCCCTTTAGTTAACTTTTTTTTATTAGATGTTTTCTTTATTTACAATATCTCCTTCCCCAGGTCCCCCTCCAAAAGAAAAAAGAAAAATAATATAAAATAAGAAAAAAAATAAAATAAAATAAAAACAAAAACTAAAACAATCCCCTGTTCTCTCCCCTCCCCCTCCTCACCACCCTACCCTCTTCAACTTCCTGGCCCTGGCATTCCCCTACACTGGGGCATAAAACCTTCACAGGGCCAAGGTCCTCTCTTCCCATTAATGACTGACTTGGCCATCCTCTGCTATACACATGCTGCTGGAGCCATGAGTCCCCCCATGTGTACTCTTTGGTTGGAGTTTAGTCCCTGGGAGCTCTGAGGGTACTAGTTAGTTCATATTGTTGTTCATGCTAAGAGTCTGCAAACCTTTCAACTCCTTGGGTCCTTTCTCTAGCTCCTTCATTGGGGAGCCTGCACTCAGTCCAATGGTTGGCTGTGAGCTTCTACTTCTGTATTATTCGGGTACTGTCAGAGCCTCTCAGGAGACAGCTATCTCAGGCTCCTGTCATCCAGCACTTGTTGGCATCCACAATAGTGTCTAGATTTGATGACTGAATATGGGTAGGATTCCCAGTTGGAGCAGTCACTGAAATGTCCTTCCTTTAGTCTCTGCTCCAAAGTTAGCTTCTACAGCTCCTTCCATGGGTATTTTGTTCCCCCTTTTAAGAAGGAATGAAGTATCCTCATTTTGGGCTTCCTTCTTGAGTTTCTTATGGAACTGACGAATTCTGAATGGCTGAGAAACACCTAAAGAAATGTTCAACATCCTTAGTCATCAGGAAAATGCAAATCAAAACAATCCTAAGATTCCACCTCACATCAGTCAGAATGGCTAAGATCAAAAACTCAGGTTGTGGAGAAAGAGGAACACTCCTTCATTGCTAGTGGGATTGCAAGCTGGTACAACCACTCTGGAAATCAGTTTGGTGGTTCCTCAGAAAACTGGACATAGTATTACCAGAGGACCCAGCTATACCACTCCTGGGCGTATACCCAGAAGATGCTCCAACATGTAATAAGGACACATGTTTCACTATGTTCTTAGAAGCCTTATTTATAATAACCAGAAACTGGAAAAAACCCAGATGTCCCTCAACAGAAGAGTGGATACAGAAAATGTGGTACATCTACACAATGGAGTATTACTCAGCTATTAAAAACAATGAACTTATGAAATTCTTGGGGAAATGGATGGACCTGGAGAATATCTTCCTGAGTGAGGTAACCCAATCACAAAAGAACACACATGGTATGCATTCTCTGATAAGTGGATATTAGCCTAGAAGATAGGAATACACAAATACAAACCCTTGTTAACTTTTAAGCAATGAGGATATTTCATTGTAAGACAATTCATCACTATAAAACTTGAAACTATAGGACCAACAGATATCTCTACATCAGTGAATGTCATAAGTAAACAATAATGGCACATCAAAACAAAAAGGAACAGTACACCAAATACATTTGGTGAGTGCTGTAGAAACCATTGCAAGGTAAATACAGGTTCTCCCATATTTTTTGGATTAAAGTTTTAGAGCTTCAACATTAATAATAAGATTAATTGTGCACTAATACACTACCCATTTTAACTCAGTTCTTCTAACAACAAAATGAAAGATCTCTTTAAGATGAGGACAGACTAAAAGACACAAAGTCACTTGACTGGACTAGTTTTCTTCCAATCACTGTGATAAAACACCATAACCATACCAATTCGGGAAGTGGAGGGTCTGTTTAGTTTACGCTTCCACATCACAGTCCATTATTGAGGAAAGTCAGTCAGGAACTCAAGACAGGAATCTGGAGACAGGATCTGAAGTGGAGACCATGGAGGAACACTGCCTCCTAGATTACTCTTCATGGTTCTTTCAGCTCACTTTTTGCTTATACAGTGCAGGACCACCTGTCCAGGACTGATATAGCCAACAAAGGTCTGGGCTCTCCTACATCCATCATCAGTCAAAAAATGCCCCTCAAAACTTGCTTATGGTCCAGTGTGATGTGGGCACTTTCTAAACTGAGTTTCCCTCTTCCCAGAGTATTCTAGCTTGTGTCAAGTTGACAAAATGCTAATGAGCACATACACTATTCATGAGTGTTAGACTTTAGACTCAAATTCAGATCTTTCTACCTACCTGGAAATTTCCATTACATTTCTGTACTGTTGTTTATCATCCTTCTGATGCTAAGGCCTTCAAACTTCATATTAATAGAAACTCCCTTCCCCCAGTCAGTCAAGCTGATTCTTCACACATTTAATTACTTTAGTTTAGTCCCTCAGCAGGTACTTATTTCTCACACTTCTGGATGTTCTGGATGTGGTTCTGCAATGAACAAAGGGAACAAGGTAAACACCACGTTCCAGTCTGTCCTTTTTTTTCTTTAAGAAACAATAATAACTTCATCTAAAGGTAAGGACCCTGAGCCCCCAGCTAGAAGCCCCCAAATCTTTGAGAAATTGTCATAGTATTTATGTCACTTTCTAGAACAGCTATTAACAAAGCTGGGTGGCCTAAGGAACAGAAATGTACCTTTTTGACTTTGGAGCATTGATTCTGAGGTTCCAGGGCTGGTCTCTTCAGGGGCCTCTCTCCTATGATTTCAAATGAACGTTGACTTCACATGGCTTCCCTAATATGCTTGCCTATGTATCATTTCCTTTTCTTCTAAATATACCAGCCATATTACATTAGGGTTCTTTGCCATATAGATGAACTCTAAGCCATGAGTTCATTCTACCAATGATCTCTTTAGATGCCCTTCTCAAACACAACATAGAATATTGGATCTCAACATAGAAAACTGGGAAAGACAATCCACTTTTTAAATAGTTTAACAGCATGTGTAAGGTCATGCAGGTTATGCAAATTTCTGACCCTGACAACCAGCCATTTAAACTTTTGCTTTTTTTCTAAATGTTTTTATAATGTTATCCACCTGTGATGACACAGACACAGACTAGCTTTTTTCTGTGACTGAGCCATAGTTTTTAATCAAAATGAATTAAAATGACATTAATTATATTATAGTTTCTATCTTATATGACTGACTTCATTAGTAAAGAAATTTATATATATAATATATATATATATTATTTGCCTATTGTGAGTTGTCACTTAATAAAAACAAATCTAGATTTTTAAACAATTTTATTGAGGTCAATAGTTTCCTAGACCCTTCTTGTTGTTTATCTGGCACTCAAAATGGCACAATCTGTTGTCAGGACAGTGCCAGAGTAACCCTTTGCATGTGTCTCAGTGTGTAATCATTCCACATGAGCACCTAAGAATGACCTAATAAGAGGCACTTTGCATCTCTACCACCACTTATAGGGTTCCCTGTAACTGCACATGTTTAGAAATGTGTACATTAAGTCATTTTTCCTTTTAACATTCCTGAAAGAGACTTATTATTTCTCCTTTCCAAGTGGATTTAATACTGAGATTTAATAAACTAGCCAAGTTCACACAGTTGCTAGAGACAGGTCTTCAATGTAAGTCTGGTCTTGTCTGACTCAAGATTCTATCATTTTATTTTATTTTATTATTTTATCACAATGTGTTGTTTCTATACTTCTTAAGATATGCAGCAGTGTGCTGCTCTATGTGGCTCAGTAACTCAATGAAACTTTTCCTGGGAAATTATACTATCTAATCTAGTTCCATCAACTCTTAGTTTGGGTAAATAAAAAAAAATCACAGCTCTGTTTCTATGTTTTGGCTGCAAAATAAATCATGAATTCCATAATGCTGGACATGCAATCTGGCTGTGTTTGAAAGATGATGATTACAAAGGCTGTGTAAGACAGTAATAGATGCCTTTGTTTTCCTAGAAAAGGTTAGTTATATTGAGTTAACCCAATTCTTAACTACACACTGCTCTGGAACATCTCTGGGACTGTGTTCTCTGTGTTCATCAAAGATCCTTATTTCATTGTTTAATTTGACGTTTGTTACCTGGATTCCTGGTCACAATGTGTCGAAGTCAAGGGTTTTCATTGTCCTTCTTTATGTCCCTTTATGATGCTGAGAAGCATGCCTTACATGTAGAAAATTCTCACAAACATTTCACCATCAGCTCTGAAGTCTTTGAAATGACCAAGAGAAGCTCATGGAGGATGTGCTGCTGAACCTCCCTCTTAGCCAACAAGCTATCTAGGAAATCCCTAGAACTATTACCAGGCTTTTGACTTATGGACCAACTTCCTAAGGAATATCTGATGTTGCTGGTAAGGACTAGGCATGTGATGATTGCAAAATTCTATCTATAAGGGAGGAGAGTAAGAAATCTTAATAGGTCCTAACTGGAGCCTTAAAGACAATCATACATAAAAATAATGTCTGTGTGAGGCATGTTACCCACATGTCTGCCAGGATTGGCTATAGTTTACATGAGTAAAGTTCCCACAGACACGTGTCCAATGCTTGGTCCCCATTTGCCGACATTATTTGGTGATGTAATGGAAACCTCAGGGTGTAGGGTTTAGATGAAGAAAGCAGGGCATTTGCAGCATGGTTGCATATGCCCTGGCCCCACCCTGTTCCCCATCTCTACCCTGTGCCTTGGCTCCACCCCATTCTTGCCTTACTCTCTGCTCCCTATTTACAAGGTCAACAGCTTTCCCATGTGCTCCCAGTACTCTAACCAGCCTAAACACATGGGGTCAGACAACCACGAACTGAACACCCTGAAACTGTGAACCCAAATAAATCTTTTCTCCTTGAGGTTGTTCTTTGGGATATCTCAGAGTCTTTTGTCTAGAAGCACAAAATATAGACAACACAAAGGCACATACAAGCACATTGATGGAAGGTTCACAAGTACCAAGCAAAAATGATGGAAACTATGTCAGGCAGCATTTCTCACAGTAAGTGTTGTCCTTCAAATGTGGGGGCAGCAGTGAGGAAATGATTGGGTGGACACTGGTAGATCTGACCTCCAGGGGAAAAGACTTCTCCAGGAAGCCTGCCACAATAAACAGACCCTTTAGAGTCTGCCGTCTCCTTTCCTTTCCTTTTGGGCTATCTGTCTGAAAGCCTGCCCCACCCGCAGGCCCTTCCATTGCCCCAGAGTGACTTTGAGTGCCCCTTCTCAAGCTCTCACCTCAAAGAACCACAAAATGTATCTGCCTATGAAGAATGGGCTTTGAAAACAGACAGATGGAGATGAGCTACAGATCACTGATCTTTTAAAGAGGTGGAGCTCTTTTGATGTACAATTCCAGACAATTAAAAGCCAAATAAGCTCTAGGGAATCGGGAAGCACCCTTGAAGATGTTCAGTAGCTCATCCCATCTCAAGACTGGATGAAGCTCTCACTCCTTTGCCTGGGAGCCTTGACTATAATGCAGTCTTGGATGAATTAGCGATGTACTGGCATGGAAAAGCAGATACAGCATTGGGAACAGTGAACTATTATTCTGTAATTAATGCTGAAACTCATCTAAATCTGAGTTCTCTCTCCCAAGAAGAGACAGCCCCACAAAAGACTCTGGTTTAGATGCACACAGAAGGTCATAAGTTTTAGTGAATAAAGATCAATATGAGAGGAAATCCGAAGTGCAAGCTATGAAAGGACCTGAAATGTTGGAGTCACCACCACTAATGCTTGGGAATCTATTATCCTAGTATAAATTCATCACACAGCCTAACAGCGGGTATTCAATCAACATAGCAATTCTAGAGAGTGAGAGAGGGTGAGAGAGCTCCTGAGGTGAGTCACACCATAGCCATCACTGTACAGCTACCCACCCCTTTCATCAAAGCCAGAAATGATTCCACATTAGCCACAGCTTCCATGATCTCATTGGCAAAGATATTAAGAAGTATCAGCTCTTCTAGAAGGGAAGATTGAAACTGTGCCACAAATTATCTCACCCAGAACATTTCAATCTGATTGGATAGATAGATGGCAGGGAGAAGGGTCCATCTCCTCATGGCAGCTTTCCTTAATCTTGTTAGGAAGGTACTTGCATGATGGGAAAGAGATTTATCTTGATGTCTGCTACTCCAGGTCAACACTCACATCCTACAGATTGAGAAAATGGCTGTGACATTTTCCCTGCAAGTAAACAGATTAGAGAAAGACAATTCTGGGATTATAAAAACTAAAATAAGGGATAGATCTGCTTCAGCGTATAGATGGATTTGGGACTCAAATAATATGATTAGGATTTGTCTCCCATTCCATTAGTTCTCTTTATGTAGGCTCTGATTCTGGAAACAGCTTACCACAGCTTGGCCAGTACATTGACAGGATGAGAGGCTGGGCAGGCTGGGTTTTGTTCGGTTCTGTGGTTTGTTCTTTCTTTAATTGGATCGTCCTTCCCCAGTTTTAAGTCCTACATGGACAAACGATGACCAGCACTATGAACTTCTTAGCCTGTTATGGGCAGGCTCAGGACACAAGAACAATAGGACTATTCCTGGGAAACATATCAGAGACTCCGACTGAGTCACACGATGACCCTAAGACTAGACTGTGTCCTGAGTCATGGAAATTCAAAGATGGAATCAGGTGAGTACCAAAGTCACATAAGCTGAGTCAGGAAAGGATGAAATCAGACTGTGCCAGCTATAACAAGAAAAGCAAGAACTGTGAGCACCAGGAACAGCAATTGCCCACTATAGTACGTGGGGTGGCCTTGAAGCTAGTATTCTCAGTGATCTTTCATCTTAGCTTGAATTTCCCTCCAGAGAAATGGAGACTGGGATAAACTCACATGTGGATCATTCCTTTACAGAAAATCATCAAGAAATAGTGGAGATGAGAGAAAGAAAGGGGGAACAAAAAAGAAGAAAGACAATACAAGCAACACTGTAGATACATTTTTAAAGGAGGAGATGGGAAGGGAGTATTTATTGACCAGATTCTACTCTGGATTGCTTGAGGATTGTTTATTGATATTAGTTCTCACCTACAGATATACACAAGCATAATAATGACCTCTTGGGCTTTAGCAGGTATCACTCACTGCAATTAGAAAAACATGAAATTAGATATCATAGTTGAGTTCCATATAAAGATCAAAAGTAGGACGTGACTATGTGATGTGCTAAAAAGATAGGTATACCTTTCTTCTTATACCCATGAAGGTTTTTTTTGTTTTGTTTTGTTCTGTTTTGTGGTTTTGGTTCACTTTCAGAGCAAAACAAACCATAAAGAGAAAATAGATAGGCATGGGATCATATCAGGAATATTAAGGAAAGACTAATTTAGACTAAGCTTAAAGCTTTATTCAGCTACCAACAGTGGCATTTCATCTATCATCAATAAACCCGAGATGTCAATAATCCCTACCCTATGGGATTGTTGAGGACAATTTTATTACTACATAAAAGTCACACTGTCACTTTACCAAAATATTATTTTCACTTCCATTGTTCTTAAAAAAAACAATACTCATAATTTTAAATTGAGAATACAAACTAAATGAATTCCTACAAGTGTCCTTTCTAGTATCTACTATTTCTCCTCAATTGATGAAGTCTGCAATTTAAGACATTTAAAACATCAGACTAGAGATGCCACTCAAAAGTAGAATTTCATGTGGCTCTGACTTGTACTCCTAGAAACACACATGCACACACTTATACATACACACACACACACACACACACACACACACACACACGATGGGAACAGAGAGACAGAGGGAACCAAACCATCTCATACCAATAGAAGAGCTGTAAAATGTCACTGAAATTGTTGCAGAATTTGCTATCAAGATTCTCCCAATTATCATCTCTTGAAAATGTATCACCCATCATTTTTCAAAATCCACTTAATCTAAAACAAGAGAGGGATCATTTTCTATCCAGCCAAGTCGTAATGCAGCTTCCAGGAACTTAGAAGAAATGTAAAGTGCATCTGTCGTCATTGACAGCAGCACAAACACTTACGCATTTGTTTTCCATTATTTTTTCTAAACATACTGTGGGGTTTGGGGGGTGGGATGCTGAACCCAAACACAATCCCACACTTTGGATATGACACTACAGCCTAACTGTGCAGTATCGTCCTTGGATAGACAATGTCATTCCACCTTTACCCCATCATTCTAGCTCCAGGATACTGTTTCTTTGTGTTTTCTCAGATATTCTCACATAAGATAAGATGATGCTGAGCATCACTGGCTCAGCCTCATTGCCCTCTGACTGTGGAAGATCTGAACTCCTTAGAGCTAAAAGCTACCTTTTCTCTGTCTTTAAATTTCTCCTCCAACCTGGCATTAATCCTAAAGTGACAGAAAACCAAATTCTTCTTGGGTGAGGGTATATAGAGATAGCTTATCCCAGATGCCTATGAACATCTTAAATTTTCAACTTTCCTTTAGTTCCCCAAATAGCCTAAGGTCTATATCTTATGGCATCATCCAAGGCATCTACAGCCAGTTGCCCAAAAGCATCTTGATTGCAAATCAATACCTTCAGGTATTTGGAGAAAGTGTCCACTGTCCCTCTTTGAGCTAGTCTCACCTATGGATGTTATACAATATGTATTTTAAATTGGATCATCTAAACGCACCCTCCAAGTATAGTGAAAACCACCCAACTGTTCTTGCATCATGTACTAATCTGAAAACACACTTCCTCACAGATTGGAAAGAAACTATTGAATAGCCCACACTGGGAAAAATTTCTGAGCTCACATTTTAGGAAAAGATATACGATAGTGGTGTTAAAATTTCTAAACAGAATCAATTGAGATACAGTGTTAAGCTAAATAGCAAGCTCTAGTGAAGAAGGGAGAAGGAGAAAGAGGCCTTAGACAAGTTAAGTATAAGAAGGCACATGGAGACTGGATTACACTAGAAAACATTTTTTTGCTGCTGTGGCAATGTGGGTCTGCCAGCTCAGTGTCGCCAAACTTGTCTCTGCTGTCTTTAGAATGATAGTCCTGAGTCAGGCAGTTCAAATTCTTCAGGGGGGAAATATGGATCATTTCAGCATAGTCCCCTTTCTAAGAGTACCTATGAACAGGGTGCTCCAAGTGTTAGCATCAAATCCATCCACGGACAGCCAGCTTCTGACCCCAGCGATGACATCATCCCCAGGCAACAGCCCTCCTACATCTGTTGCCATGGCAACTATCACACACCCTGCTCATGTGTTACTTGCATTACCTACATCACCTTCATGTCACCACCTGTATTACCTACGTCATGGCCACACAAACCCTGACCATAGCCCTCTCTCTCTCTTCCTCACTTCTTCCCCTCACCCCACTTCAGGGGCACCTCTGTCAATAAAGAGCTCCCCTATGAGAACTATGCTGGCTTGATGTGATCTGTCCAGGACTACATGCTTTTCATCTAATACCAAGGATCCTCAAGACTGCATAGCCTGAAGGGATGGGGGCTTAGAGAAGACACATGACTCGTTCCAATATATGTAGCTAGGGGATCTGAGGGAGCCAGGCTACTTGATCTACTGCCTATACTGATGAGTCTTAGGAGGAAAGAACTGGATTACAAGAGACTCAGGGCAAAGCCCTCTTTTTCCAGGCCTAAATGAACCAGGCAATGAACCTTTCCCAGGAGCCCCTGTGTACATGTCCACCTTGTATCTGTCTCCTAGTTTTGCACTGCTATTTGAGCCAAGATAAGCATGGAAAATAAGCATGCCCTCAGCCTTGGAAAACCCAAGGGAGTTCTAGGGTCATTACATATAATCCATGGGAAAATGGAGAAGATTTTGCTGTCATGCCTCCCAGTGTTAGTCAGCCAGGACCTCACTCATCAGGGAATACGAAACCCAAAGGGATCTAGAGCCCCATTTTTCCTATACAACTTCCAACCTATGGCTCTGGGTTTGGAATGGAAGAATAAGAAAGCTATATGCAGCTAAATCTTTCTGTAGTAGACATCCAAACTAAAGAAGCTCGTCACTTGTCAAATCTGTACAATCAGGACCTTGCCAAACAGTGATTGAAAGGCAAATGCTCCTTAACTTTACAGAGCCTGGTCATACTCACAACATTCATGGAATCACACTTCAGTCAGGAATTGTGAAAGTGTCCTTCTTATGCTAAAAGCCTACATTAGAATGCTGGAGAGAAGCCACTTCTGGCCAAGCCCCTATCACATATGCCTGTCCTTTATTGAATATTTTTCCTTTACTATGAAATTTCTATGTTTTAGTCTTTGACCAATGGTGACTTCTTGGCAGTCTCAAGAAGTCAAAAGTCTGTCACTCACACCTGAATAGACAACACCATTCTATCTCTAGTCCTATCATCTGTGGTTGAAGAGAGAGTGGCCAAGTCTCATGACCTGTCTTTAGGGAGTTTGGGGACAGGATTTTCCAAATGTCCTCAAGACCACCAAGCCCAGCCTTCTCATTTTGTATGTGAGAAAATGGAGGCTTAGAGAGGGCTAGTTGCAGCCTGGACCTATTGAGATGGGAGAACTAGAACATATCAACATTCAAAGCAAGTGATCATTGTTCAGAAAGCTGTTCAGTGAACTGAAAAAAGACATGGGATTTGGAAATTTCAAATACCTACAGCAGTCATATCACAGAGTCTGTTCTTGAAGATGCCAGTCCTTTCGGTAAACAAGTAGAGCAGGCAGGAGCATAGAAAACTGGACAAAGTGGGGAGAAAGAGTGAGGAGGAGAGAGGGAAGCATGAAAGGTGAGAGGGAGGATGGGAAACTAAGGAAAAGAAGAATAAGAAAGGCCACCCAGGGTCAGTAAGTACGGGAAATGAAATCACACCATATGCTAGGCTCTCTGAGAAAGAAACCCAGCAGTAGAGAAATCTACTTAACGCAAAATGCCTTACCTAAGTCACATCTATTAATATCCTACAGGCCTGGTGTTCTAGGAAACATATATTGGGCATGCTGACTTAGTGAGGAGAGATTTCAAAATAATTGAGCTGGAAAGTAAAGAAATTGAAACAGCCTGGCCTGTGTCAAACAAGAGGTCAGAAATGGGTCTCGTGGCTTTTCTCTCCCGGGTTTGGAGATGAGGGGAGAGTATGTCCTTGAATAAGCAAGATAAAGAGAATACATTTTCTTCTTGGGTTTGCCATTAGAGGTATGTGCAAAAGAGAAGAACACAGATCTGTCCTTGCCACTTTCCTTCATGGGTATTTAAATCCCTACCAGAAATACAGAGCTCAGAATAGTATGCCCATATGTTTTTAACCTCTACAACAAACTACCATGATTTTCCCTCTAAAAGCTGGTAACATTACATTTCTACCTCAAAAACTGTGAGGAAAAAAAAAACTGGCCTTTAAACAAACTAATTTGAAACATTTTTAAAAAGTATTAGAGACTTTAAAAAAAAAAGGAATACAGGACTTAAATATCCCAAAGTGTGAAAATGCTACATTTTTATATTCAAATGATTTGAAATAGATGAACAGAATGCTTCCAAACTTGCTAAAAATATGCATCTTCAGGCAATAAAAAAAATCAGCCTAAAGGGTCATTTATTTCAAGCACCTAAAAGGATTGATTTAGGTTATCTGTGAGCCGCATAGCTGACTGCACCTAGGACACACGAGTAAAGAAAGGCCCTTCACTCTCTTCCCCAGATCCATAATATGTTTAGTGGAACTAATTTTAGACATGTCGGAAGCTTTGGATTTAGTATAGCAGAAAGTACTGGTAACAAGGCTTTGGTCAGTGTCTGTCAGACATGGGCACTGGTCAGTGTCAGGCATGGGCACTAGTCATGTTGAAGTTGGCTGGTAACTTATTCCTAAAAGGACAGTGGTCACAGGAAAGCTCATGGCTCGCACATATCCCTAAGAGGTCTTCTTTCCCTGTTGTCTACCCTAACCCCAGGCAAGAGAGTTTTGAAACCATCAGTGACAACTCCACCTTCTTCATTATTCCCGTCCTACTACAAACTAACACTTTGGCTGATCCATTAGAAACTGCCCTATCTTTTTTCCTTGACTCATAGTTATTTTGGGTTCAAGCGGAAAGCAGCTGGCCTCCAGTCGGCCTGCACAGACTGAGATTGCTATCCTTGGTCAGAGGAGGTACAGTAAATACGTCATAAGGTAGACCCCCACCACAGCTCCTTAGGGATGAAAGCTCACTGACTGGCCTGCAAACAGCTGCTTGAGCATGGACAGTAAAAGTCTTTTGTCAGAGAGTTGGATCTGCAGGAGCCTACAGTAACTTAAAAGAAACAGTGCCTGCCCTGTCCCTCTGGTTCCCCTTGATCCAGCCACCCTCTCCTCTGCCTTGTTACATTTTGCAGGATTGCATTGCCCTGCTTTCTTCAGCCTGGTCTGCTTTGTGCCATTTCAATGCAGATCCTTTTTACCACTTCACCCCCCAAAATTCAGCATGAATGGGTTTCTGCTCCAGGACTCTTCATCCGGAGTAAGAGGATGAAAGCCTTTGGTGCTAGGTCTTTCTAGAGACATTCCAGTGCTGGAAGAAAAATGCCAAGTAGGCGGCTACTGTTCTCTCTCATCGTATGTAATGGGAAAGCAAGAGTCAGATTTCCCTAACGTGCATAACAATTCAGCCAAATCAGAAGCATCTCAGCGCTTGCTCCCCAAATGTCAGCAGTCAATCATGTTCCTCACCGATCCTCCCTATTTCTCACCATGAGTCAGAAAGTGTGGGGAGGGGGCAGGAAGACAATGGGGATGAGAAAGAGACAAAGGGGGTGGGAAATGTAAATGAGAACCAGAAAGCCAATTAGTGAGAAATGCTGATCGCACTTTTCTTTCCAAGTGTTTTCTTTGATCTCTTTGGCCTCCCAACAAAACAGTCAGATATTATCAACTCGGAGCGCACATAGCCTGAGGCATCCATAGTCCAGGGACAAGGTAATGCAGATATGAATGTGGCTTTGTGAGCCTCGCAGTTTCACTCTGTGGCAGTAGATGCTTCAGCAGTCGGTATTGTGAGTATGGATTTTAAAGCGCTCACCCATCTATTCAGCCGTCATCTGCCGAGCATCTGCCATAAGCTGAGAACTCTGCTGCACACTGGATGGCGCATGAATATGAAAGAGACGTAGCTTTCTCACTAGAAACTTATAGTTTAATAAGACAAAAATACCCCTGCAAATTCCAGGAATGTGATCTCGCTCAGCCGAAGCTGTGACACAAGGATGGCTCAGGTGGGGGTTTTTAGAGTAAGTCAAACCAAGTATTACTGACGGAGTTACAAGAAGGGTACGGTAAAGCACTTTCAGTTGAAGGGTCTAAGACCTTGTTACAGACACGGCACCCTGAGCTTCACCTTTAGGGCAAACTCAGATTTCCTCGCTGTATGTAAGAATCCAGCAAAACCAGAAAAGCTCAATGAACAGAGAATCTAAGGCTGTCTTCTCAAAATGTCACCAATCAATCTCATTCATCACCATGAGTCAGAGAGTGAGACAGGGATGAGGAGGAACAAGGAACAAGGAGCTATTGCCTTGACAACAGAAAAGACACAAGGGCAAGGGAGAAAGAGATCTGCTTGGCAAGTACTGATTGTACTAACACACTAAAGAAGGTAGCTGAAGGGATGGAAGTGTGTGTAGAGCCAGCTAGTGGACTCTAAGAGGAGGAGGCTAGCAAGCTCAATCTGAACTCTCCAGGTGATGAGCTGCCACTTTAGACACATCCACTGAGTCCGAGTGACAGAACTAGGGGTAAAAGAGAAAGAGATAAAGACTGCTATGTGAATGGGAAATTGACTGACGTGTGGAACACCGGGGATGCAGAAAGGAAAGGTCAGGAGTCCTTTGCTATAGAGACTGAAACAGCAAGCCTCGGGTCCTTCTGGTGGACATAAAAATCCACATCAAGAGACACTTGGAAGTGTGAGGCGTTGAGTCTGCCACTGAGATGATCTCACTGTTGCTCAGTATTGATTAATTAAAGGGATATGCTTTGTTTATTGTACATTATTATTATTATTATTATTATATTATTATTGAACACACATGGTATGCACTCTCTGATAAGTGGTTATTAGCCCAGAAGTTCAGAATACAGGAAGAACAACCCACAAACCACAAGAAACTCAAGAAGAAGGAAGTCCAAAATATGGACATTTCATTCCTTCTTAAAAGGGAGAACAAAATACCCACAGAAGGAGTTGCAGAGACTAACTATGGAGTAGAGACTGAAGGAAGGACAAGCCAGCCTAATATAGCTATCTCCTGAAAGGCTCTGACAGTACCTGACTAACACAGATGTAGAGGCTCACAGCCATCCATTGAACTGAGTACAGGGTCCCCAATGAAGGGGTTAAAGAAAGGACCGAAGGAGCTGAAGGGTTTGCAGCCCCTTAGGATGAACAACAATATGAACTAACTAGTACCCTCAGAGCTTCCAGGGACTCAACCACCTACCAAGGACTATACATGGTGGGACTGATTGTTCTGGCAGCACGTGTATAGTAGAGGATTGCAAAGTCAATTATCAATGGGAGGAGAGGCCCTTGGCCCTGTGAAGGTTCTGTGCCCCAGTATAAGGGAATGCCAGGGCCAATAAGTGGGAGAGGGTGGGGTGGCAAGCATGGGGAGGGGGAAGGCAACGGGGGTTTGTTCTTGTTGTGTTTGTTTGTTTGTTTGTTTTTGGGAGGGGAAACTGGGAAAGGAGAAATCATATGGCATGTAAATGAAGAAAATATCTAATAAAAAAAAGAATATTTTACCCATTGATACCTGCGCACGCGCGCACACACACACACACACACACACACATACACACACTTTTCCTTGCTTGCTGGTTTTGTTTGTTTGTTTGTCTGTCTGTTTAGACAGGGTCTTATTACATATCATTAGTTAATTAGCGACTTGGTCTCTTAGTTCAGGATGACATCAGACACACTCAGCTCCTTCTGTCTCTGCCTCTCAAGTGCAAAGCTTATCAGCATGAGCTACGATGTCTGGTAAAATTCTTTAATTTCATTAGCTCTTCTGTGTATTTTCAAAATATAGAAGACTCGTAATAAGCAGAGACACCAGACATCACAGATAGTTCAGACATTAAAAAAAAAACCAAGCAGCATGGTCCCAGAACCTCCTTGCTGGTGTATAAATATAGTGCATCAGGCTACTGACTGTAAAGGAAATAATCTATCCAACATGGCCTCCCTAGTGTCTACATGTGCTCCTTGCTCTCCTTCACTTTTATGTTAGAGATGTCTTAGGAAATGGCATTATTGAATTTAGGAAAACCTATCTATGAAGGGTCACAGATTAATAAATAATCCCATCTGCACCTAGCAGTCCAGGGGCACAGGGTGTGGTTCAGCACTAGGCCACATACTTAAGTGCCATGGGTCCTGGATTCAATGCCAATCACAATATGAGGACAAAGAGTAACAATCCCCTCCCTACCCCCTGACAGACATATTGCCCACCATCTTCTTCAAGTGGTCTTCCCTGATAACCACTTGAAGAACTAGAAGCAACAGGCCTCCCTCTCATTTGGGGTGCCCTCCTCTTCCCTCCTCTCCCTTTCAATATAATATGTAGCCAGCACTTACTGAGCACCAGCTGTCTTGCAAGCACTGGAGCCAATGATACAGATGCAAAGCCTTCGTTTTAGGCTAACACAAAGAACTCATTGTCCTTGAACACAGAGGTCATCTCCACTCAAATCTGGTGGGTTCAGAGATGTAAGAGAGGGAAGTGGCGCCCAGTGGCCAGCTTCTTAGCTACAGAATCAAACCCACAAGCTCTGCTATAAAATGGAGATGATCAACTGCCTCAGACGTTTCTGGTAAGGGTTAAAAGAGATATTAATGAAAACATTTTAGGGTGACTCTTCACTAGAAAATCTCAATAAAAGTTATTATCATGGATAGTATTAGTATAATGAGAGAAACCGGAAGTTGACCTCTGGTGGCTGTGAGGACCACTATCCTTTTAGCAGGTGAAAATAAAACACTTGCTGGAACTTCACAGAAAAGTCTAGAAAGCAATATCCACGGCAGCTGACGTGTTGCCAGGAGCGATTCTTCTTCAGCACGGACATCACATCATGCTTCTGGTTTATTTTCCTCATTTTCTTACACCAGAACATTTTCAGCTGTGCCCAGTGTTTATTCCCTGCTTAAAGATACAGTGTTCCTTTGGCCGAGCCCCGGTCAGCTGCCAACACTGTCACAACCCAGAATTGTGAGCTCTGAAGTCCTCAGCTGCATCAAGCAGTGAATCAAAACCACTCCCTGTCCATTCAATGGTTCTCAACCTGGGGGTCGAATAACCGTTTCACATGGGTCACCTAAGACCATCAGAAAATACGGATATTTACATTACAATTCATAACGGTAGCAAAAGTACAGTAATGGAGCAGCGATGAAAGTGACTTTAAGACTGTGCCATCTGAGGAACCTGAGGACCTGTACTGAAGCATCGAAGTGCTAGGAAGGTTGAGAGCCACCGATGCAGAGGGAGCAGCTGGTATTAAGCCCAGGTGAAGATTAGCACAGAAATCATGAAAGAAAGCAAACAAACAGAAATGGGCTCCTCCTGTAAAAGCTCCGAGCAATTAAAAATTAAATGAAGGAAAGGAACAGACTGAGCAGGAGAGAAGTGCAGGCAGCACAGGAGAGGGAGCAGTGAGCATCCCACTGCGCTTCTTTCCCTGTTCTCAGAGACTTTCATCGATTGGATGAATTATGGCCGTCCTCAACCTTTCTATTGAAACACAACCAAGAGGTGGACTCCGGTTGCCTGTTGCTGGGCAGGCTGCACCCTAGGAGGTCAGAATGTATAATTAATCAAGGGAGGCAGCAGGAGACTGGCTATCTGGACGCTCTGGCCCTGGTGCACAAACTTCCACCAGCCGAGTGAGTTGCCCTAATGAGTTTTTCAAGGTGATCCTGCCTTTCCTCCGTGTTCCTCACCTCCAGTCCCTTTGGGGCATTTCCAACCTAGTTACTCCAACATTCCAGGAAAGGCACAATCTCCTTCAAACGCCACGCCCTCTTCCCAAACAGCCTCTGCAGACACAAACTGAGCATTAGGGATGACATCACCACCTTACTGCAGATTATAGACCCAGACACTGAATTCCCATGTGGGCCACGGTGATGGGCCAGCCTGAAGCAGTGCACTGTCTGGATTGAGAGTGAGCGGACTCTTCCTAAGAAGACACTTCTGATCTAGGAATTCTATTTTATTTTCTTTTTTGCCTTTAAAAAAATGCAGATAGGCAGATGAGACCTAGAATTTATCCGTGCTACACAATTTATGCTAGCTCATTACCTCCTGCTAGACTCCAAGGCTTTGTAACAGAAATTGGCTCTGATCTCCGAGATGGGCATTACATCATAGTCTTCTTTTAGCACATTATGTCATCCCTGCTGAGACGCATTATCTATGGTTGGCTCAGCAGTAGCGATTTTTGTGGGCCGACTGCAGTGTTCCCAAAGAACTGCTGGGAACCACAGATTGAAATCTGAAACATTTATCTTCTAAAAAGCTGAAAAGGGGAAAAGATGTTCATGTTGGACCCCATTTCTTTTCCTTAACCCTCTCCTTTCTTGGCTACTAGATCGCTTGGCTATGAGCACCAGAGAACAATGTGCTGAGGCTATGCAGGGACTAACACTCGGAAATAACTGAAATCAAGGGGGACTGACACACTGTTTCCAATCTGGGGTCCATACACCTGCACTTACCATGATCACATCTCAAAGGAGGCTACAAAACTCTCAGAGGAACCACCTGTACTCACACCAAGCAAACAGAGAGCATCATTCTGCCAAAGTCTTAGGTTGCCTCAGAAAAGAACACACAAATTGAAGCTACATGTGCACGCATACACCTGCTTATCTTCCTGACCATGCTGTGGCCACACAGAGAAATTCTAGATTTGTATTAGAAAAAAAAAATGTTTGCCAGGAACTGCACCGATATTATCTCTTCTCACTTCAACCATGAAATTAGAAGCCCATTTTGTATCTTTCCATCCTAGGTGGGATAAGAAGAAGCCATTGCACTGAGGGAATAGAAAGATACTTTTAGGATAGAGCAAAGATTCCCAAGCCCCAGAGAATCCCTATACCTTTCTTGTCACAAAGGTATAATTATGGGATTGTGGTGGGGGAAGGTCTCTAAATACCAAAAGGAAATGGAATACATTCAACCATGACGAAATTACAATTCCTCTCTTATACACCAACTAATGAGATTCATTGGGCAGGGAATATGTGAGGGAGGAGGCTCTCAAAGAGGCTATGATAGTCCTCTTCTCCACCCACCTGTGCACTTTTCAGACTTTTTAATAGTGAGTATTTATGCTCTCAGTTACTCTCTATGATATTTAAATGGTAGCTCCATCAAAGCGAGCAAACCCAGGATTAATGGGAATGAACGTAAAGCTAGCATTTGTCCTGCTCCACAAGCCTAGTTTCCTTCTACCCTCAGTGATACTTTGTCATGTTCTACCCTAGGCTACACATACACACACACACACACACACACACACACACACACACACACCAGCCTTGGGTTACAAAGCAAGAAGTTACATTTCATTCATTTACTTGCTCCACAGTGAGGCCATGTGCACAGTCCAAGCATCCCCATAGGGGTTGGGACTCTAGAACAAGAAAACTACCTGGCATGCTTTCAGCAATCAACTGTTCTCATCCTTAGCATCTCTTCTCCTGTATTTCATGTCTGTTGCCATTTGTCTTTATCAACTCTGATGGGAAATGTGGGGATTGATTGAGTGATCCACAGAGCACTCTGAAGGAACTTTCTGATCAACAGTGGACTATAAAATGCCATTAAACAGCTAAAAAGCATTTTCAAAAATTCCTCTCCCCTTCCTTTCTCCTGCCTTTCTTTTGTCCCTTTTCTCCACTCCTTCACTCAAGCTCTTAGAATTTTATGTTCTGAAGGCCAAAACTCTTTAAATCTTAATAACTCTGCATGCCACTCAGGACACTGAAAGGAAACCATGTATGCTCTGGCTAGTTTCAAGCTTTTACTGCAGCCAAAGTAATTGCTACAGCATTTAAAACCTACTGAAAAGAGCAAGGAGTCTTCACGCATTAAGCTGATTTTCATGGAAGCTGTAAAATATTAGATGACTATAATTTCTATCAACAGCAGAATTAGCTGGCCTGACCATTCTCTTTTTGACAAAGAGTAGATTCACGAACCCTGGGAAAACGTGCCTCTGCCCTGGATTTTGGCTGACAGGCATGCTGCAGAGGATACTAAGTATCATGTTTTCCTCTTCTGATGACCTGTATACCCCTGAAGGCTGTACCCAGTCCTACAGAAAAGTCTTCAGGGTTAGCTAAAACTCTTTAATGCACCCTTAGACAAGGCCAAATGTGGAACAGAGCTACTGTGCCCCCAGATCCAGAACAAGACAATTAGCCTTAATAACCACGGGAACAGCAGCACCTGCCACCCTGCTACAGGGATGAGGAAGACAAGCCCAACATCCTCATGGCATCTCTGGGAACAGATATGTAATGTGGAAATGAGATGCCTGGTGTAAAACTAGCTCTCGTGCTGGCTGGCTGCAAATTAAGGTGGATGTCCGGGGTGGTGCAAACAGGCTGAGACCAGGCACTAATCATATTGGCTTCTGACATTCCAGCAAAACCAATGCTTAGGATGACATGGGTGTTCTGATGGGAATTCTGGCAGTGTCTTTGGCTTTTTGTTTGGTTTTTGTTGTTTTTGTTTTTTGTTTTTGTTTTATTTTGTTTTTGTCCACCTGTTTTGATGCTTAAGACATTGGCAGACGGCAAGTGCTGGCTGACAGGAGCTGTCTTCTGAGAGGCTCTGCCAGTACCCCACTAATCCAGAAGTAGAGGCTCAGAGGCATGCATTGGACTGAGCACAAGGTCCCCAGTGAAGGAGCTAGAGAAAAGGACCCAAGGAGCTGAAGGTTTTGCAGCCCCTTAGGATGAACAACAATATGAACTAACTAGTACCCTCAGAGCTCCCAGGGACTAAACCACCAACCAAAGAGCACACATGATGGGACTCATGGCTCCAGGTGCATCATATGTAGCAGAGGAGGACCTTGTTGGTCATCAGTGGGAGGAGAGGCCCTTGGTTCTGTGAAGGTTCTATGCCCCAGTGTAGGGGAGTGCCAGGGCCAGGAACAGGAGAGGGTGGGTTGGTGAGCAGGGGGAGTGGGGAGGAAACAGGGGTTTGTTTGTTTGTTTTCATTTTTGGTTTTTGGGGGTTTTTTTGGTGGTATTTTTTTATTATTTTTTCTTTTTTTTGGAGGAGAAACTGGGAAAGGACATGTAAATGTCATATGACATATAAATAAAGAAAATGTCTAATAAAAAAAGACATTGGCAGAAATAAAACAAACCAATACATACCTTTCAATCCAACCTGAGAAGAAGATGCAAAGAGAACTGAGATACCCAGAGTAAACAACTCTGTAGAAAGTAAATACTTGCTGTATCATTGAAAATCTTGATCCTGCTGTCTACCAGCACACCAATGTCCCTCCCTACACTTATCTGGGAGTGTCTGGGAGCTTGCAGCTTTGCCTAGACTGCAGAGTCTTGCCTACTTCTCAGAGAAAGCCCTCAACAATGAACTTTCTGAGCAGCCTCCTCGACAGTAGCCACACATTTCCATAGCCAGAGGCATGGTAGGATGATACAGATCACAGAGACATTGGAACCACAATGCAAACACATATAGGTGACAGAGAAGTCAGATTTCTGTATTTGGGGGGAGATCACACTGGGATGTTGATGCTACATCTGATGGGACCCTTCTTATTGTCTGGAAAGTTTGTATTCCTTTCATCCCAATCCTGGCCCATGCAGTGTATCCTGCCTCTCTCTAAGAATCCTTTTCCCTCTACAAAATCCATGTCCTTATTTCACTTTTCTCTGCCGTGAAAAGTGGCTCTGCTTATCTTTTAACAAAAGACTATGTCTTGATTAATTCCAAACAACAAAACTAGATAGAGATCAGCCAGCCATGGTGTCTCACACCTGTAATTTCAGCACCTAGGAATCAGGAAGATCATGAGTTCAAGGCCAGCTAGGATACCTGAAAACCTGTCTCAAAACACAGATCAGGATCATTTATTTAATCTGTAAATATCTTTGAGCAGTAACAACTATATACAAATGTAGGAAATATGAGGAAAGATCAAACATGGATTTGGCCTTTCAGAAGAAGTTTTATTAATAAATTTGCCATAGGAGTTGCTGGCTTTGATCCAAATTTTTCTGTTCCTGTGCGCACAGTTAGACATTCTGCCTAGCTTCTTCTATAGTTATGTACGGACATGTATCAGAGTTCTGGCTGCTCAAGACTGGATCCATATGGTGGACACTAAGCCGAGGTCCAGCCTGTTTGCTTCTGAGTGTTCCTTCCCTATTCTGGATAGCTTGGACAGATAGATCGCCAGCATTTGGAAGCCACATGAACACATCATAGCCTCAGACAGCCAAGTCCATGAACACCCACTCAGATGAAAGCTGTCACCATGACCCAGTCACCTCCAGGACCACTTCTATAAGAACAAGAAATCAGTGTCTACTATGAGGATCCAACACAGATTTCAACCTCTTATGACAGCCACATGGTTATTCTAATTAGCCTAAACCATGAGACAAGGCACTGAAATTACTGAACTAGAAAGATGTTTGTAGTATATCATAAAATAGATTGGGATCTATAATTATTACGTGATGTTATTTTAAAAGAAGATGTATTTATATATATATATCTCTAAACATTCTAGAAGAATGTACATCAAGGTGTGGATATTTTCTCAGTCATAGAAAAAATGACTATGGCATGTCTATATTTCTGTTACTGGTGATGAGTGTGCCCTGACTTTATAATGAAAAATGAAAAATATGTTTAACATCAGAAAAGGAATGATATCTTGAGGTATATATATTAAGGCATGGCATCTCAGAGTGGATGAAGCTTGTCTGTGGGAAACTAGGAGGGTTTTCTAGAACTAACCATCTATTAATGGCACATCAACACTGAAATCCATAAATCATCTACAGCCTGGGTTTAGATTAACACATCTGATTCCTAGCCTTCCACATCTTAGGTCTCATCCAGAGAAATAGATTTGTCAGAAAGTATAGAAGAGGAGCTTTTTGTCTTTATGACTTGTATGAAGAAAGTAAGAAGAAACTAGTCTCTGGTTGTTTGGGGTGGGGAGCAGGGAGGAAGAGAAAGAGCACTACTGTGGTTAGGGGGTAGTTCCCACCCTTCTTAAGCTTTTGAATTTTTTATCTGTATTTATTACTGGTCAGAAAGCTCTCAGTTTTAGGAGCACTTGTAAACATAAATGAGGATATTCTTCCTGACTTGGTTAAGGGAAAGCCACTGACAAGCACACAAATCATTTCCAGTTTCCAAGTCCAACTGGTCATTGAAGCAAAGCTCTCTGCTTTATATGGGAAGAGCCTAAATGTGTTCTTATTATACCCCGGAGAACAAGGGGTGTCAAAGAGTCACTCCAGCTGTCCTTTATTCAACTTCCAAAAGTACATGTAGAAAGAAATTGTTATACAATGAGAATCAGAAATGTCACAAAATGTCAGGCACCAAAATCCCAATAGCCGTTTCCTCTTCCACAAAGGCCTTGAGGTATGGGGACTAACCCAAGAGGGAAGGACCAGGTCACCAACTTTTCAGAAGGAAGAAGGGCATTGGAGGCTCAGGACCCTGTGAAACATCGTAGAGATGACTCCATGTGGGGGAGAATGTGACAAGGGAGCAAACAAAGCAGAATTAAGCCAAAGAGGACTTCAGTTGTAATACAGTTACAGCAAAGAACTCAGAGTCATGGGGCACTCGGGAGATGGATGGGCCCTGCAGAGTTTTTCCAAGTTGGGCTAAAGATACCATATTTTCTGATGACATCCTGGTCTGAGGAAGGCAGCTTCTGAGGAGGTCATTTTCTTGGAAAGACTCAAGACTGTAAGTCATTTGAGGAAACACTGTTAGAATCAGAAGCATGAGTACGCAGAGCCAACAGACATTCAACAGTGTCTGCTCTCCAGCAGTGGGGAGATGTTGACTTTCTTATACAGTCTGTATCTAGTTACCAAGTCACACCTGTATGAATTGTTTGTACATTGCTGACAGCAAAGCAGATGATAAAAACAACTCAAAGAAGAAATGGTATGCTTTGGTTCATGGTGTCAGACAGTCTCAGTACTTCGTGATAGGGAGGTAAAATGGAGTTTATGACAGCAGCAGCATGTGGCAGAGACTTTTCACAGAGCAGAATTCGTGTCTAATAGGTACTGGTCTATAACATTCAATTGCTCACTCTTGGTGACCCCACTTCTGACAGCCAGACTCTACCTCCTACATGTTCCACAGTCCCCCCAAAACAGCATGGCCAGCAAGAGAACAGGTGCTTAAAGACTGAGCCTTTTGAGGCTGACAATATAGTAAGATGGGCAAAGGCCCTTGCCACCAAGCTTGATGACTTGGGTTCAATTCCCAGGACCCCAGTGGTAGAAGGAGAGAATCAGTCCCCAAAAGTTGTCTTTTGACTTTCACATGTATACTGTTTTGTGCACACACACACACACATATACCACCTTTTCACTATACATACATGTACACACACACAAGATATATATATATATATATATATATATATATATATATATATATACATAAGACACACACAAGATATATGTGTGTGTATGTGTGTAAAGATTAAGCCTGCAGGAGACATTTCAGATTCAAATCTCAAGACCACAAAACTCTGCTCCTGAGATACTCTAAGACTTTTTACTAGTTTTCTTTCCGGTCACTTATGGGATAAATGAACCCACCTACAGAAACCTTCGGGGTTCTTCTGAGTCCTCATATACAATGGTTGTCAAGCTCATTGGATCTGGAATCAACTAAAAGACATGTCTGGAAGCACTCACTGAGAAGGGAAGACCTTTCACCAGAGTGGGGAGCACCTTCCAGCAGCATCCCAGATATAAAGACATCCAAAAGAAGACATTTGCTCTTTGCCTGCTTTAATTACCCCTTGCTTACGAGTTCATCAACTCTGGTGGTGGTAGTGGTGGTGGTTCTCTGGCTACCATTGCTGTTACCACCATTGTCCTTTGCCCTGACATAAGAACCCAGCTTCTTCAGCCTTCCAAAATGGACGGAAGACCGATGGCTCTTCAGGAATCCTTTGGCATTCAGGGCAACATTGGAAGTGCTTACTCATCCAGCCTCAAGGATTGAGGAGCTCTCAGGATTCTCAGCCTCTCCAATATAAAGACATTCATTGCTGGACTACCTATTTTGTACTGTGTAAAGCAATCTAACACATCTCCTTTTTTATATGTTAATTTTATCAATGTAGTTTCTCTAAAGAACCCTGACAAATACACCACATAACAGTCTCTTCTGTAGAGCCTGGGCATCCCCCACGGGGGTATACACATCAACTCAGAAATCGCCATGTTATCGTGTCTCTGAGCCATGGTTTCTGTTGCTCCCTCATGCTGGTCTCCACTCTTATTATCATAGAAACTCTCTAATCATCCCTCAACCCCCACCCAAAATCCCCATTGAGAAGCTTCTTTGTCTCCTTCTGGGAATACTGACTCAGTTTCCTCTATTCCACCATTTCCTGTACTGCTACCTGTCTCTACTTTTGTAAGTTACAACATTTCCTAAAAGACTAGGGGGTCGGGGGAGCTCTGGCAAACTGTTGGATCCTTTGATCCATCTCATCTTTGTATCCTTGAGTCACAGGAAATTTTAAATGTGGTTGTATGTTCCATGTGTAGGAACAGTAGCTATGTTTTAATAAGTTGGTGGGAGAAGCCAGGAATGAGTCACACAGAGAAGCAAGGTGTTTTCAACCAGCCATATGTCAGAAAAGTGTGGCCTTTGTGACAACGTTGATATCCATTGTTCAGCATGAGCCTTAACAGACTGGAGAGTATATTGTGTGCCCACTTCAAGGCAGCAAAATTGCTTTTAGGGCAACCAGAAACTCTCCCATAGGTAACTTCAGGAAAAGAGCAGAGATCTAGATCCCTGGCCAAGGCTTTTCATTAAACCACCTGGTCCATCTGAGCAGTTCCCTCTCGTGTATGTTCCTGTGGTTGAACCTCTATACACAAATAACATATTCCCTGTGATTTTCTATGGGACGCTGTAAGATAGGGTGCTAATGAGAGATTGAGAGCTGGGGCAGTGGGAGTCACGAGAGTCTACCAAAGGAGAACAGGATCCCAGGTAAGCCAGTCAGAAGAACAGGAGCTTAGACCAGGCTGGGCTGCTTGAAAGGGGAAATCAAAATGCCCTCTCCCTCCCGTCTTTCTCTTAAGCTCACCTTCATTTCATTTTTCTACCCTTAAGCAAAAATAGAAGTAACCCAAGCTACATGAACACTGCTCAGGCCTCAGGCACAGCCTAAGCAAGGAACTTTTCAGAACAAACTATGGCTAAGTAATGAAACAAAACTGCAAACAAGAAGGCCAGGTTGGCATTCATGGATGTGAATTTCACTCTATCTATATTTATCTTTAATTTCAGGTCCCACTGCCTAGTAGAACCAGAGTACTGTTTGTGAAAGAAAGAAGAGAAAAAAAAAAATTTGTGTGTGTGTGTTCTCAGGAAATGCCAATGGGCCACAAGTCTTAATCTTCTCAGAGTGGAGGCTGGGGGCTTATTCAAGCACACAGTGTACACTGGCTCTCATTTCCTTTGCAGACAAGCCAGGCATCCTTCTAGTACAGGGTTCAGAAGCAGCTTTTGGTAATATCCAAAAGGAAGTTTGCCCAGTCAAGCAACTGCTCCACCCACCTGAAAAGCCTTCCGTTGGTGCTCCCATCTGAATGTAGGAGTCAGCCTCTAAATATAACCTGTGGAGCAGCCTCCACCATCTTCCCCAAGAGTACAGCTTTTCTTTTTCCAAAATAATGAGAGGGGGTGAGTTAGTCTCCAGAATTTTCCCTAGGGAAAGGGCAGCCTGAGACACAGGGTGATGACTCTCTGCACGGGGTAAGGGGAATGAAGAACAGCAGCTCTCCCCTCAGAAGCTGGCCCCTCCCACTTCCTGCTGGGTATCCTACCAAGGAAATGGTACCTGAGGTTGTGCAGTGGTCTCAGCGCAGTGACTGGTGTCAGGGAAAGCCTCAGAAGTGTGCCTTCTTGGTCTGTACAGTTCCGAGTGTGGTTGTTATCAATGGACTTCCTCCGTGCTTGACAACATTTTCCTCTAGCCGTGATATGGCTTGTGGCTCTAGATGATTTCCTAACAAACAACTCATACCTGTTCAGTCGTCAATCTAGCTCACTAATTGATTCACCCGTCATGGCAGTCCTACATTATCCCTCATCCGTGGAGTGTCAAAGCAGCCATAGTGCTAAGCAAACTGTAATGCCAAGGATAAATGGGCTGTCTTAGTTAGGGTTTCTATTGCTGTGAAGAGACACCATGACCACGCCAACTCTTATAAGGAAACATTTCATTGGGACTTGCTTATAGTCAAGTGCTTTAGTCGGTTATTGTCCTGATGGGAAGTGTGGCAGCATGCAGCCAAACATGTTTCTGGAAAGGTGCCTGAGAGTTCTATATCCAGATCCGCGGGCAGCAGGACTGGCTTGAACATCTGAGACCTCAAAGCCCACTCCCAATGACACACTTTCTCCAACAAGGTCACACCTACTCCTACAAGGCAACACCCACTCTTTCAAGGCCACATCTCCTAATAGTGCTATTTTCTATGGGACTATAGAATCCATTTTCATTCAAACCACCACAATGTGTGAATGCAAAATCCCTCCAGTGCTGCAGATGGAAGGGTGTACAAGTGAGAAGCTGATCAACAACTTAGCATGATCCTTGAACCCCACACCAACATCAGGAAAGAATGATGTAGAAAAGGATAAAAACAGGTAAAAATAATCTTACTGCGGTCAGGCAATGCTTACTCATGGCTAGAGTGCCATGAGACACATACACCCCAATTTTGTCTATTGTTATGGTTTGACTCTGTCTCTCTCTATGATGGAAACTCAGTTTCAAGGTTAATAAGCCAATGATATTTTTGGAGGTGGAGAATCGGAGACAAATAGGATCAAATGACACCATGAGGGTGGAACCCTCATGGAAGTAATTGTCAGTTTTCCAAGAGGAGAAATGTAGCCCTGAATTAACAAGCTTGCTTTGCCATGCCATGTGCTTTGTGCAATGTTAAAATACATCTAAAAGGCCCTTACCAGAAACTAGTATCATGCTCCTGGACTTCCCAGACTTCAGAATTGTGAATCAAATATACTTCCATTCTTTATAAACTACAGAACATAGCAATAGAAAATGATCAGCCGGGCAGTGGTGGCACATGCCTTTAATCCCAGCACTTGGGAAGCAGAGGCATGTGGATTTCTGATTTCTGAGTTCAAGGCCAGCCTGGTCTACAGTGTGAGTTCCAGGATAGCCAGGGCTATACAGAGAAACCCTGTCTCGAAAAACAAAAAAAAAAAAAAAAAAAAAAAAAAGAAAGAAAGAAAGAAAGAAAGAAAGAAAGAAAGAAAAGAAAAAGAAAATGATCTAAGATACCCACCATAATCCTTCCTGATATGTAGGAATCACACTGGCTCCTTCCTATTTCACAGAGAGCAGCTCTGTGGTCTTTTATTCTAGCTTTGTGTTGAAATGAATGATCAAGAACCAAGAAGACACCAAAAGAAATTGTATTTTACACTGTCTGAGGCCCTGAAGTTTCCTGGCAACACCGACACTCCGTAATTTCAATTAAAGTCAAAGCCAGATGTTTCAGTTTCTTTTGTTGGTTAATCATTTATTGACATGAAGTATAAAATTATGTTCTATCATATTATAGAAAAATTTTCTGGTTATACAAACAGCAAAAAATTATTTCCATCTGAGGAGAGCAAGAGAGTACAAACAGGGCCTGATTTTTCTTTTCAACTAATCCCAAGGTACCTGCCATAAAGCATTTCATTTTATTTTATCTTCCTAACCACCAAACTAAGTATTTGTTCAGTTTATGAGGCAGCCAGAGTTCACAGAGCAAGCAAAGGAGATTTTGACCCGTTTTGTCCCAGCTGTATATAACACCTGAGCAGAGTCATCTGAAGAATGAAAGTGTCTAAGTCTGAAACCCAAAGCATCACTGATAGAAAATAGGTGCCCCAGGGGAGGAAAGTCATCAGCAGTGTGTCCCAGATGTGAACCATATGACAATACCTGTCCCTGTATGAAAGATACATGTGTACAAGGATGGCAAGAATACTATGGTAGTAACCAACTGTTCTCTGGTTAGATTTAATGCTGTCCAGTTCCACCACATGGAACTCATGCCTAGTCCCATTAACTAGGTCCCAAACCCATGCCTTATTAGGTAAAGGCCATAGGGAAGAGCCTAAGACTATTACTTGACTAAATGTACATAGCAATAAGCATTCTAAGTTCTTATCTTTTTTTCCTATAGATTAGAGCATCTCTTGGCTCTAATGAGAGAAGCTCTTAAAGAAGTAGATGGCAATTAATACAACTATCCAATGTGCAGAGAAAAATAAACTGTGGGATGCTTGGTTCCAAATGGGACATCTATATCACAACCCCTTGGGCTCAGGAAACATCCAGCTAAAGTGGAGAGAAAGATTGTAAGAGCTGGAGATAGTAGATACCTATCATGAAACAGTATTTGCCAGATAGAGTGGGGTCATCCACAGAATCCATGGCTGTACACACAAGATTGAGCCAGCTAAACCCCAGCATGTTGGGGGAGAGGCTCATAAAGTTCCTTGCTCTCCTCCTAGCTGAGGAGCTACTGGCAGCCGATGGTTACTGAGGCCTGAGAGGCAGTTTTCTTCGGGGAAGTAGCCCCCAAGGAGCTATCTGTGATGCAGTAGAGGTTCCTACACACATGTATATACCAGTAGCACTACAGAGTTGGTAGGTTTTAAAACAAAGGACGTGAAGTTGAAGCGGAAAGTGTGGAAGAATGGGAGAGTGATGAGTGGGTGGGAGGGCTGATCAAACCACATCATATGAATGTATGAAATTCATATCCTTAAACTATAAAAAGGTGAATCCAGTCATTTCTAGTGGGGTTATCACTGAATTACACTAGGTTAGAATAAAGGGTATCTCATCCCCAAGGAAAAACATATTTTATCATTTCCATGTCACCTTTACCCTAACCCAGGGAAGTCAAGCCACATGACTATTGATTCGCTATGCGACTCCCAGCAAGAATACAAAAATCAGGCTAACAGCTAAACATTGTCACGGCTTGTAAAGGTTTTTAGCCTTAGACCAAGTCTCCTAAGCAACTGGATTTTTTTTCATCAAATCAGAAAATAATGAACAAGATGAGTGACACCGAGTGCATTAAGATTTGTCTACCTTGTAACTGGCAACTTGTATGTGCTGGATCTGGGGGTACCTGACCCATTTAATGATTCCAAAAGCTACCTTAGGTATAGATACAAGGAGAACAGAAGGGAACACTGAGGAGCCTGGCAGGGAAATATGGAGGCATGGATAAGTTATCTCATGGTTGCGGGTGCCTTGGGCTCCTTGAAGAATAGTGGAATACCAAGACCTGGTGCAGTTACAAGTCCTAAGATGAATTGTCCCTCTCAAACTCGGTCTCCAACTAAGATATACTCCATGCCTATCCAAGTCTCTTTCCCTGCCCTGACAAGGAACAAAGGGGTTGATTTTTTTTCTCTGCATGGAAGAACAGAGGTGTGAATCCTACCAGCAGAAACAGCCTGAATCAGATCTCTGCATGCCAGCTCCAATCACAGGGTTAATCCAGCCTCTCTCTTCATCCCCCTTTTCGTCTTACCAGGAACTTTTCTCCTCATGGTGGACTCATTTGGGTTGGAATCCACCTGCTGCTAAATCCTTGGCATTTGTTAAATAGACCGAGGAACTAAATCAAAATATAATGCTACAGTCAGGTACAAGCTGTTCGTTCTAGACAGCTTCCTCTTATAAAGCAAAATTAATTTTCAAAAGAATTAGGCAATCAAAACCCCAAGTTACCAGTTGAGAAGAATCACTACCTTCCAGCTGCGGCCTCAGCCCTTAGCATCGTTTCCCCTGGGGCTTCAGTTTCAGCATAAAATCAGCCCTGATCACTTGCTTTTCATAAATGAAGTCATTCTGCTCTCAAAGTGTGACTTCCTGAACAAAGAACATAATAACAACCAGCTTTTCACAACCCTTGAGAGTCTTGGAATGAGCCTAGCCTTGCTGCGGGATGCTGTTTGGGGAGAGAAAAGCAGTTATTGAATGTGTTTGACAACATATAGCTTTACATTTCAAACGATTGGGCATTTGTCCTGGTCCCAGCTATAGAATCTAAGAAGGTTAAAGCAAGAGAGCAGGTTAGAGGTATAGACCAGGCTACATCACTGAGTTTGAGTTTGAGCTAAATGTCTAGGAAGCTAAGGTATAGTGCAAGATGATCCAGATGCCCGTGTGCCTCCTGCTTCAATGTCCTCTCTTCTCTCTCTAGAGCTCTCTCCCACTCCCATGAGTTCAAATGCTTTCTGCATATTGCCGCCCCCAAACCTCTCCACAGACCTGTTGATTTTCTACTGCAATCCTCTTCCCATTTCATCTGCTTGGCATGTGCCTCCTCTATCTCTGTGTAATAGACCAGCATCATAGAACTGCTCAGGTCTAAACTCTTGCTATTATCATTTCAGTCTTCATTCATTACATATCAAACATCTATGCTGGCCTCAAGCTTAAACTTGGTTAGTACCAGCTCAACTTTCAAGACAAATCTCAGATTGGCTCCCTTCTGTGATCTTCACTGCTAGAACTCAAGTTTGCCTTCCTATGCAGTCACCTCCTGTTTTATTTCAAGACTCTTTTCTTACCCATTTAATTTCAGTAGCTCTATCTTTCCATCCTGTCCAGTACATCAATCATGTAGTCAGACCCTAAACACGTCATCCTATATCCCAGGTCCACTAAACTCCCCACCTCTTCTTCTCCTCACTGTGGTCTGGCCACATTGGCTAGCCGCTCCCTCAGCAGACCAGTCTCATTCCTGGTTCTGGCTCAGCACCATAGCTCTTGCTCAGAGTGCTCTCCCCAGATTTGTGCATGGCTATCTTCACTTGTTGCTGCAGTCTCAGCTCAGAGAGCTAATCTTTCTCATTCCTACTTTCTCTGCAGCACCTCTTTGTGGCTGCCATTACTAACTTCCCTGTTTGCATGTGTATTATCTATCCCTCCAAAAGACTGTAAATACTTACAGAAAAAAAATCCCATTCCACTGCATCCTTCCCTTCTGAAAAACGCTGGACTCACCAGGCACTTAGCAAATACTGGAGACTTACTGATAAGCAATAGGAACAACCAGAATCAGATGTCTGCATGCCAGCTCCAGTTGCAGTGCTGATCCAGCCTTAGTCTTGCTTTATGTCTTACCAGAAACAGACCCATTACCAGAACCCTTCCCTAATTCACACACACATAAAATGGTGTGTGTGTGTGTGTGTGTGTGTGTGTGTGTGTGTGTGTGTTTTATTCTTGGAATTGGTATGCTTGTGGTGGTGTATGAATGTGTAAGTGGTATGTGGTGTGGTGTATGGGTATATTATGTGGTTTGTGGTTGTAGTGTATGTGTTGTATGGTGTGTGTATGTGTATGTATGATGTGTATTCTGTGGTGGTATGGGAGTGAAATATGTAGACTATGTGTTGGATATGCTTTGTGTAAGTATGTGTGCTTGCATGTGTGTGTGTGCATATGAAGTGGCATGATATAGTGTCTCTGAAATCCAATAACAGAAACTAAGCATTGGACTGAAACCAGACCTACAGAGCTCTTTCAAAGAGAGCTTCCTCTTGGCCTACCATTAACCCCATTATTCTGGACTCTGTGACTTTTTCTTTCTATATTCCATTCCAACAGCATCTGGCCACTCTTCAGTGAATATTTATCAGAAGCCAGCATATGCTATGGCATACTTGTTTTGCTTGTTTGTAATTCCTGTTTCTCCTTCAGTTCCTCTCGCCTGTAGCTTTGGTCTTCCATGTCTCCATCAACTATTTTTATGGATTTTTTTGCCTCAATTATATTAGTGAGAAAATTTTTTCCAGGACTGTAGTTGATAGTCCCAAGAGAATATCTAATTGGACTAGTTCACCTATTTAAAGCATGGTCACACATTTTCGGTCACAAAATAGCAGCCAGTGGGTCAACAATCCAACTCACACATCCATCTGTTTCTGCGCATGCAGCTGCTCCTGTGCAAAAGAGAGTTGGCAGAGCAGACATGCTCACACTTCTAGGAGAAACTTTAAGGGAGTGTTGGTCCATTTAGGTCATGGAAAGAAATACATTTGGATAATTCAGCTGGAATTTTGCTATGGGATATTTGCTTATGCCAACAGGAAGTTTAGTATCACTGAAGGTTTCATATGCAAAAATTGATATGCTTTCAATTAACTTCTGAGAAAGGTATGGAATGGGTTATAGCAGGATGAAATTAGAGATAGATGTCAGAGGCACATCAAAGTGCCAACTCTATGCATGAGCAGCGCTTAGGAAAATTGATACCACTGAGAGAGACACTGATTTGAAGGAACATGAATGCAGCATCCACTTCTTAAGACCCAATCCCGCTCCATACCAGCCCTCCACTGTGGCTCTTCTGTGTGTTGAGCACCAGCATCCACTTCTTAAGACCCAATCCCTGCTCCATACCAGCCCTCCACTGTGGCTCTTCTGTGTGTTGAGCACCAGACTAGGGTATTGCAACATTGCCATGTGTGGTTCAGAAAGATATTATGATAGACACAATTGAGTATGCATTTTATAAAGAGAGGAAGCTTCCCACCAGAGAACAGAATACCTTTCCAAAGGTCACATAACCAGAAATTGCCAAGCCATGATTCAAGTTCATACTGTAAAACCTGCAAGGTTTGGAAGCAAGGACCTGAGGAGATTGTGAAGTGAAAAAGCATTCAAAACCAACACTCAGCTTAGTAAGAGAGCACACGCATGCGCAGGAAGAAGGACTGAGCAGGGTTTAGTGATGAGACAGGTCTAACATGCAAGGTCAGATGATCTCATCATTAGGGGACAGACAGCCTGATAGTCCAGGGAGGGAAAACCTGCCTGTCCCTATGACACACCCTGAAGCTAAGTGCCTGCAGCTGGAAGAATTACCAAAGGGAGCCCTTGGCAAAAGGTAGCATGCCTCAGAGCAGGGGGTGGGGGATACCACAAACTGAGGGGAAGCCCCTCAGAGCCCAGAATCCAAGCTTTAGACATTAATCTGTCTCCTGAAAAGGAGAGTTAATCCATACCTATGAGTGGGAAAACTCTTCAGCTCCCATTTGTTATTTTTAGGCAGCAATATTTTGAATCCAGAGCCCAGTCCTGCTCCCTACAAGGGACAGGATAGCTTGAAGAACCACAGGGATCCTCATGTCCACATGTGGGAACAGAGTCAGTCATCAATTGTTGCACAGGGACCTTGATTTCCCAGGCAGCCTGAGATGAGATCAGCCCCAGTTAAAGATTAAAATATCGGCCATACAAGTGTAAAGCCAGCTCTCTGTTGTAGATTGCACCTATTAAGGTTTTGTTTTCACTTTTAAACTTTACTCTGTGTATGTGTGTGTGTGTGTGTATGTGTGTGTATGTGTGTTTGTGTGTGTGTGTGACACATATGCATGGAGGTCATAAGACAATTTGTAAGAGTTAGTCCTCTCCTTACATTATGTAGGTTCTGGGGACCAAACCTTCCCATGTAGCCATTTCACTAGCTACCAAGTTTCCAATGAAATTGTACACCAGATAAAGGTTTCCTATTTGTATCCCTATGTACCAAAAATACAAATACCCATCTCCAATACACCAAAAAGCTATGTCATCTGAGACCACCTTGTCCTCCGTGTTCTATGTCAGAGAAGGGTAACAACATAGCTTGGTGTATATCCTAGTAAGGCTACTATAACACAATATCAGAGACTCTGCGAAGGGAGTTTATAACAACAGAGCTTTAGTCCTTACCGTTACAGAACTTGGGATGCCTAAACTCTACTGAGGGCCCACTCAGATGCCAATCTTCTCTGTCTGTCCTTTCGTGTTGAAAGGAGTTAAAAAAAGGGTGGGGTCTCTTTGGTAAGTGAGCTAATCCTATTTATTATGGTCCCACACTCATCGCCTAATCATCTCCCAGAGCCTGGCCTCTGAAGCTTTCATTGTGAGGCTTAGGTTAAACCTGAGCATATGAATTGGAGGAGACTGAACACAGTCTGCATCAGGACCCCCATTCTGAATCTCCTCACTGTCAGAGCAGAAGCCATTGGAGTAAGAATGATTACCCTTCAAGGGAGCTGTTAGTTTTTTATTCTAATCAGGGCTTTGGATGATGAAAAAAGTGTCCTCAGAAAGGAGGCTGAGGGAAGAAGTTGGCAGAATTCCAGCAAACACAGGAATTTAAAAGAAACAAAAAAAAAAAATAAATTCTTACAACATAAGTCTGTTCGCTAGGAGAAAAGAAGATAGACTGCATTTTCAAGGCAGGGTGGCAACATTGCATAACTTGAGGTGTGGAGGTTACCATCTAATTCAGTCTGCGTGAGCCGTGCTCCCTGGCTTTGCACCCTGCACAACCTGTGCATCCAGACTTGGACAAATAGGGTTTAGGGTTTCCAAGTGAGACAAGGCACCTACAGTGATTTCCACCTAGGAGTAACAAAGCCAAACTTCTCACAAAATCACGCTCTAAAGTACAACAATGTACTGATTACATCCAGGCTCCCATTTTACGATTTTGTAAATGAGGAAGTTGAATGCCTGAAATGTAATGTGTCTTGCCCAAAGTCAAGAGGCCTGCGGTAAGAAGTGACACATTTTCCCTGCTTCCAGCACATGCATAAATGAGCCACTTTTCTGTACATGCCTTTAGCTTATCTGGATCTCAGAGTGAGTCTCCTTTGCCTTTAACATGTGCTGGGCCCTTTCTAAATGCTAAGTATGACTAGAGAATAAAAAAAAGAGTTTCAAAGGGACTGGCCTGTGAGCCATATCAGACAGAGCTTGCTCCTATCATACAAAAACTTTGGTCCAGGAAATAGAGACTTTGCCAGGTCCCTCCCAGGCCCTTCTCCAGCCAGCATGTTTACAGCTTGCAGAACAAATGTGGTTTGTCCCTGCTGGAGTTGACTGACTTAACCTGCCTTGGTTTATTGGTTAAATATTTACTCATCAATATATTTAAAAGCCGTATTATTTACACAATAGGTCTGGCACTATTCTGGTCTGTTGGTAATAATTACCTATTTGAAATCAGGCCATCCAAGGTGAGAAAAACCAATTACCGTTAGCAGAAAGAATGGGAAACTTACAGGTTACTGAAGTGGGCCTTTAATTTAAGTTTTATTTTTAGCACAGTGCTGCTACTCTTCCTGATGGGAGTTTTATGTATATTTGAATGTGTGTGGTAGAGTCAAGTGGAAGGAGAGAGAAGCCTTTTTACCAAAAGCCAATGCAATGAAACCACTTTATGAACAAGCTCCCTGCCAAATTTCTTACTGAAATCAAAGACACCTTTGAGTTCGTTGCCCAAGAGCAGCGCAAAAGGCACCTGCAGTCACGTCTGCTTCTCATTTGGTCCCCGTGTAACTCAGATGCCCTGTGGATTAAATGAAACCTGCTCCCGAGTTGAAATCATGTCCTCCACGTGTCAGCTCAGCTGGAGTTTGGAAACAGGCGCTGAGAGAGTGCCATTCAAAGAGGCAACTCTGGTTTCCCCCCATGTGTAACCTGAATGGGAGAGTCAGGTTCTAAGAACCGTGCCCTGGCTTCTCCGTAAGGGACACCACAGGCAGGACCCTGTTTAGATCAGCTCCTGCTGAAGCTTCCCAAGAGGAGGCCACAGCATGCAGCACAAAGTGTTGAGGATAATTTGTCAGCAGCCCTGGACCTTTGTCAGTGCAGGAATTTGCAGCCATGACACAGCGAAAGGATACAAATGGAGCCCACCATCACACCCCAAGAAGCTGTCACGGGTGACTATGCTATGTAGATGCTGCTGTGGGATGCTTGAGAGTGAAAGGGATTATGGGTAGACTAAGACCCAGCTCTTACATGAAAAACCCAGACCAAATTCTTCCCAGGTTTAAACCCAAGCAGCCTCTTAAATATCCATCTTGATTGTGAACCCTGAATCTTGTCCCTTTGGTCACATTGTAGACATTAATGTCTCTTTTGACCCTTCCTTCCTCCCGTGGATTCAACAAGCATGCCGAGTGCCTACTCTGTGCCTTCCAGTTTCTGCCAGCACCCAGAAACCAGTAAGGACACTGTTTCAGAGGAGTGTCACTTTAGCTGGGGGGAGGAGGGCGTTCTGGCTTAGAACTAGCTCTGTGAATGTGTGCTCCAGATAAAGTCAAGCCACCATGTGGTATTCCAGATTTAAATGGGATAAATTTGGGATGTGATAATGTGCTTCAAAAAAAGATTCAATATTTTACTTTAAAAAAAATCACAGAAGGAATCCCTTTTAATCTAAACAGCCTTCAGCTCTACCCCCTTCTCACCAAGTATATTAGTCAGGGTTCTCTAGAGAAACAGAACTGATAGAATGGAATATATAGATAGATGTATATACTTATATTTGAAATAAATACCTATATTTCATTCATGTGAAATATATATATATTTCAGGATCCAGGATATTTAAGAGGCTACTTGGAGTTTAAACCTGGAAAGAATTTGGTCTGGGAGCTTCATATGTATACATATAGAGATACACACACACACATACACAGGTAGATTTATTAGAGTGGCTTACAGGCTGTGGTCCAGCTAGTCCAACAATGGCTGTCTAACAACAGAAAGTCCAAGAATCCAGTAATTGTTCCTTCTTAGCTGATCTTCAGGAGACACTGGAATCCTGAAGAAGTGGGCTCTAATGCCAGTGAAGAAATGGACTTGCTGGCAAGGTAAATAGGCAAAGAAAGCAAGTGTCCTTCTTTAAGTCCTCTGTATAGGTTGCCACCAGGTGTGGCCCAGACTAAAGGTGGCAACACCTCAAAAGCTCTGAATTAAAGTGATCTTCCTACTCCAAAGGATTTAATTCCAAAAAAAAAAAAGTCCTCACAACTGTGCCCAGACACTTGGGTTTTAGTTAATTCTGGATATCAAGTTGTCAAACAAGAATAGCCATCAACTAAGTCATTTTACTTAAACTCTCAATACTCCATTATTTACCCTTAAATAAAGTAACCCTGCACCATGCCTGGCTCATTCCTAATCACCACCACAGGAGGACCGCCAGTTCCACTGGGAGAAGGAGAGAGCATACAGGAAGAGCCTTAAGATGGCACCATCCATTCCCACCCAGAGCAGGACCAGCTCTGGGAGATCGCCCAGCAGGGGGCCACAGGCAGGTTGGAAAGAGTCCAAGGACTTGGCTACTAATGGCTTGCTCAGAGCTTCTGTGTAACCTCTCCATTAAACAGCTGAATCCATTAAAGGGTGAAGAAGAGCTAGAACATTGGTTCTCAACCTGTGAGTCCCAATCCGTGAAGTTGCCTTAGACCATAAGAAAACACAGATATTTACATTATGATTTGTAACAGTAACAACATCATACTTCTGAAGTAGCAACAAAAAATAATTTATGGCTGGGGGTCAGCACAATATGAGGAACTATATTAAAGGGTCACAGCATTAGGAACGTTGAAAACCACTGCTCTAGATTGAAGGGAAATTGTCTTTTAAATGTTTGTTTATTTGTTTGTTTGTTTTTCTCACTGGCAAGAATGGGGATAAAAGAGAAAAAAAACTTCAATATAATATGTTTAAGAGTTAGACTTGGTGAATTAATGACAACTCTTCTCTCTCCTGACAATTTCAAATTTTCATCTGCTTAGATACTTAATTATCCACTCCCAGCTCTCTTCACACCTATGAGCAAGCTGGCCCATTGCCAATTAGTGAGAACAGTTACTTCACTGAGCTTTTGTGTGAGAAAAAAAAATACATAGAAGGTTGTTGCCACGTGCAAACACAAACCAAGGAAAAGAGAGAGAAGCAGAATATCCCTGAGTTTACAACAGACCTCTTGTTCATTTTGTCCCCATTGGGCTTTCATTTACCGGTGAACACATTTCTCCTCCGGACCTGTATTCTGCTGGGAAGCCTCCTGGACCAGCTGCACAGTGATTTAATTGACATTAAAAAAAAATAAGTAAAACTAAATAAAAAATTTAAAACCAGCCCTACCATGCTGTTTAGAATGTGAATGTCGTATCAGCACCACAGTTCACTGTCAGCCCCACTGAGGCAGAAGCAACTGAAGCCAACCTTAGGTATTCTCACAATTCATTCATGGTCCTGGAAGGATTCACACCAAAAGGTCTCATAGCAATGAGGTTAGTTCAGCATCCAATGCTACCAAGGGTCCCAGAAGTCAATCAAAACACCCATCCGTGTGAGAGCTTTGTTTCAGAACAAAGAAGCATGTGCAATACTGCCCCTTTACTCAGCCATGGAGGCAAGTCTTCTCAAGAAAGAAAGGAATAAAGCTACAAAGAGAATTATCTCACAGTGGAAATAAATGGAGTGAGTCTTTTCCTCTCCAAGGATAACGGTCTGAACCCATTACAGCAAAAGACCCTGTCTCAACACAGGTCTGCCTTACTTTTGCAAGGTCTCTCCTGGCCTGAGCAGTTGGGTTTTAGCATGCTAGAGGTCTAGCACCTATTCTACCCCACTTTTATAACTAGAGGCTTTTGGTTCTTCCAGGAGAGTCTGAGCCACTGACCGTCAAAGGGCTGCATTTGATGTACACAGGACAAAATTCTTTTGACTTCTACTTAGACACAGAACCCAAGTTCAACTTCAGCTGCCACTGAGTTAAGAAGTAAGTTGTAGATAGATACCTTAGCAGAATGTAAGCTACAGTACCAAGGTCTGGATCAGGCAGAAAAACTTGCTTTGCACTAATCCATAGCTAGCCTCCTTCCAACAGAAAGCACTGAGCTGTATACTGAGGTGAACATCTGCCTGAGCTCCTGATAACAATTTACCTGCTCCCACACACTCTCCATTCACGCTCCATTTTCCTCCTCTTTAATTTATGTAAATGGAAAGAATTCATGGAAAATTTTCACAGAATAGTTTCCTCCAGAACACTCAAGTTACTAGCAACTACCAACACAAAAGTTAAGCCTTGAACTCTTGGAAGCAGATAAAAAGCCTTTGGGGGAGAAATATCACTCATCAAGGTCACCGAAGAGTTGGAGTCCATCTGTGAAAATGTAGGTTGGTTAGCTAAATAACAAGTTATACCAACGAGCTCTATGACAACGCTACTTCATGATGCCCTCTTGCTACCCAAGTGGAACCTAGCACTCTACTACAGAATCCTGCATTACAACTGACCACGGAAGTCCTAGGGTAAGAACAGGTCTGGAAACAAACACAATAATGCAGGAGGTAGCTATCTGACGCCAGTTTGTTGCTGTAACCCTTAGGGAGACCCACTAAATGAATGGCTGAGAACACTCCCCCCCCCAATATACCATACGAACCATTTGGAATTCATAAAGAATGTACAGAAAAAAGAGCAGCAGCTCAGATTTGGAGTGGAACACACGGATGTGCACAGCAGATATACCGGTCTCCACTTTGTTTCCTCCTTCCTGCATTTCTTCTTTGTGTGGTGGCCACTGACTCCTGAAGCATCCCAGAAGTCATTTGAGCCTTGGGCTCACCAGCTCCATGCACTGTTGTATGTCCCTGCCCCCCATTATTTCAACACTGTTTTTTTAGAGTCAACGCAGCATCATCAACTGACATTGAAATGGTATCGTTGAGTTACAGTTGGCTGCATTCTATAATAAAGGAGTCGCAGGATCCTTTTCCTTGGTGAATCATCCCAATGTAGGGTAACTATACAACACCCTCCCAAAAAAATTGGAGGTTTGGAACACTATGACAGAGGTTTTTAACATGGGGGACATTACCCCTTTAGGAGTTCAATGACCTTTCACAGGGGTCACCTAAGACCATAGGAAAACACAGATGTTTACATTGTGATTCATAACAGTACCGAGAGTACACTTATGAATTAGCAATGAAAATAATTTTATGGTTAAGGGTCACTACATGAGGAACTCTGTTAAAAAGTATTTCAGTGTAGGAAGGTTGAGAACCACTGTGCTAAGACATTCTTAAGAATGAAATTCTGTTCACTCTCCCTGTCTTCTCTCACTGGCTCTCCCTACACCTGATCTCCCTCACCTTACCCCGTTTTTCTCCCCATCCTTTCACCAACCCAGTTCCCTCCATCCATCCACCTCTGGTGACTATTTTATTTCCCCCTTTAAGTGAGACTCGAGCATTCTTGGGAAGGGCTGTGGGGGGGGGGAGCTGGGAGAAGAGTGGGGCTGCAATTGGGATGTAAAGCAAATAAATACATTAATGGGGGAAAGAAAGAATGAAATTCTGGCCAGGTGATGGTGACACGAATCTTTGATCTCAGCACTCAGGAGGCAGAAGCAGAGACAGATAGATATCTGAGTTTGAGACCAGCCTGGTCTACAGAGCAACTTATAGGACAGTCAGGGCTACACAGAGAAACTCTGTCTTGAGAGAGTAGGGGAGAGAAGAGAGAGAGAATATCCAACTCTATCTATTGAGTGCAATAACCAAAACCTTTTAGAAATACTGTGAACTCTACTATCCACATTTATAGAAATCCAATCTGATACATCACTTAGCTAAAAGATCCATATTCCCGTGGTTACAGTTAGTATCCCCTTCCTCCACCTGTCTACCTACCTACCGCTCGCATTCCCTGGCTCTAGTTTTCTGACTCCCCTGGAAATAAGGACAAGCATAATTGTATGGTCTGGATCATTTTTACTTTCCTGGGAAACTTCATGTTCACAGTGGGCATCATTCCCAAGGACTGTGAACACCATCTGAACAGCCAATCTCTTGAATAAAAAGCCCCTGCTTCCCAAGCTCTATCAGAAGGGGTTCTGGCCTTAGCTAATGACAGCCTAGGACAGTCACCTGCCTGCTCTCTAGAGGTCATGACACTATTTACTTCACTTTTTTTTTTTTTTTTTTTTTTTTTTTGGTGTTAACGTCTCTAATTTGCTTCCCACACTCAGTAATGTTGCCTACAGATTTTAGCAGGTTACGGTAAGGTAGCAGTAGTTCCAGTGTGCACGTGCAACTTTAAATTTTTTCAAAGACCTACTTTTAATATAAGTTCTTAAATGCTTTAACCTCCCTTCTAGCCCACCACCCACCAGAGATAGTAGAAAAGAAAGGTTATTAAGATATTGGGGAAATGGACCTGTTTAGAAATGGTTCTTAGGAGGAAGTCCCATATGTGTTGTCAGGAAATTAGCAGTTCAGTTCACAGGACCAGCAGCAGCAGCCCTATCTACTTGCAAATACAAATTCAGTAGTGTCAGGAAAGCAGCCGCAGCGGCAGGATCTAGCAGGAACAGGCAGAAGCCAAATTGGCACAAGTCAGCAGGAGGACCATTATGGATACAAGGAGAAGTTCTTTGCAAAGCTAGCTATGCAAACAAGCCCAGCCCCTATCACTGTCCACTGAGTTCTATTTATTCTTCCTCCAAACGTCACATGTCCTCCATGGGTCTTGCCTCACCCAGTGACTTGCCTCGACATGTGAATCTGTCTTTACAAAATCCCAGGTAAGTTTGTATCAGCTGATATCACTCTGCAAATCAGACTAAGTCTGAGAAAGTGGCAAGAAACCACCAGCACGCCATCAGAAGTATTTTTGTTCATCTCTTTCTATGGAGTCCTAACAAATGGAGCTCAGAATGCATGTAAGGCGAACCAATGCATGTGTGTTGTTAGCGAAGGTGTCCTTTCATGTACTCGTCTGAACATCCTTTCACTTGTGTTCGCTCTAGGAAAACACTCCTTCACATGTTTGCCTCAGCAAAACACCACCCATCACAACTGACTTTCCAAAGAGCCCTTAAGTTTCCACTTCACACTTGTTTGATGGTTTTGCCCTCAGTCCATGAACCCTGAGTGTAATGTATCATGAATAATTCCAAAAAATTCAAACCTGCTAAAATTTCACACATACTGCTAAAAGTCTCAGAATCTTACTCTTAGATTCAATTTAGCTACATCCCAATTAGGTTTGGCATTCTTAGCAGACCAACCCACAGGCAGACCAAGGAAACAATCCTCCTAGGCTTCCTTCTTCATTTTCTTAAATCACACTTCATTAATGCCAGGAAAGTTTTCAATATTTTTATCCCAAGCATGAAAACATTAGATATATGCTAAAACATTTAATTTATGCTAAAAATCACACCAAGTAATGCAGTTCCTGAAGGCAATGCATATTGGTACACAATCATTAGTTTCTGAGAAGGCAATGGTCATTCTCACAGAATGGTGGCAGTGTGGGAGACCCAGTGCTTAGATGCTCATGCCTGCTATGAGGCCTCCAGACCCTGTGGCTGGGGTCAGCCTTCATGCCTGCTTCTTCAACAAGCTTCCAAGGGGTATCCCACATGGCATATTCTATTCATCCTTCCACTCCCTGAGTCCACGACATGGGAATTATCGGTGGTTACATCTCTTCTAACTGGCAATTCATGTTATGGAAATGGCAGCCCTTGCTTTGTATCAGGGCCTCTGGGAGGTAATGGTGTGAGTAAAGCTTGCCTGTTTCCTTTGAGATGCTCACAACACCATGTGCATAACTAACTCTAAGACAGTGAATGGAATAAGTGAAAGAGACAGGAGGGAAGAAGCAAGTGCATAGTATGAGCTAAAAATATAATCAGCCAACTTTGAAATCCCCACCGCACCCACAATGCAAATGCAGTCCACAAGATTCTGCCGCTTTCCTTACACATTTGCTGAAAAGGAAGAAGCTCTCCTTGGGTGGGGGTGGGGCCTGAGGAGCTAGAGCATTGGTCTGCAGATATGAAAATGACAGGCACAGCAATAAAACATAGATCCACTTGTATAGAGATTATGAGGTCAGTTCTTTTGAGGCCAAATGCCTCAGCTTCTAATTTTGCCAATGTCTGATGTACAGCTATAAAAGCTCAGCACTAATACAATATCCCAACTGTAGAGATGAACTCAGCAAGCATCGGTGGCACCATGCCATGCACATGCCAATATCCTTACCTAAGTCTAATAGCTTCAATTGCAAATGGCATTCTAATTTAGAAGGCTTTTTATAAACTTACATAAAGTTTCAGGGATATTTCTTCCTCCCTGGGAAAGTGTTTGAGAATGTTCCTTTTAGAGACTCTTCCATTTTCCTCTAAACATAAGAGGACACTTAAACAAAGAAGGATTATTACTTGTGACAGTACTATTGATATATCTTTATCTAAAAGTCAAAAGGCTGAAGGTAAGAAAAAAATAACTCCAAATAAGTCTCCAATAAGTTATATACATCTCCTAAAAACATGATTCTGAAGGTTTTTTTCATTTCACTAAATGTAAATCAAACAGCTCTATATATCATTAGGAGCAGAAAAGTTGTCATTCCTTCACCTCAATCATTCAAAATAGAAGACAACTGCCCTAAAGAATAACATTTGAACGGTTTAACTAGCACTGAATGTTCAAGAGTAATAGTTGTGCTTAGAAAGAACCTTCATTCATAATAGTCAAAAAGTGGAGACAACCTAAGTATCCATCAATGAGTGAATGGACAAAGATGATAGTAAGCCACTCAAAAGTGAAGCCTGGACATGGGGAGGAGGCTCAGTCGGTAAAGTGTTTGCTGCACAAGCCTAACACACTAATTCAGATGTCCAGCATCCATGTAGAACTCTAACACTGGGAGGCAAAGATGAGAGGATCTCTGGAGTTTGCTGTCCAGACAATCTAGCTAAATCAATGAGCTCCTGGCTCAGTGAGAGATTGTCTCAAAAAAGTAAGGTGAAGATTAATTGAGAATGATACGCAGTACAACCCTCTGGCCTCCAAGCATTCATTCAGAGACATGCACTTGCAAAAACACATACAAGAAGATGTGCATGTGCATATACACAGACACACAAACACACACATACATACACAGAATGAAATTGTATCACTTGTGACACCATAGATAGAACTGGAGTCATCACTAAATGAAGTAGCTAGGAACAGAATGACAAGAAAGAACTACATACCTCATATTGCTCTCTTAATGGCTGACAGTAGAACACAGCTTGGGAGAGTGGGAGTGGATGGAGAGAGGTGGATCAGTAAAACTAAGTTATGGTTTAAAAGGAGCAAGAAGTTCCAGGGTTCTTCTATACAGTGGGAATTATAAGTAAGCAACACAAGATTTATAGTTCAGAAAGTATAAGAAAGGATTTTAAATGATGTCACCATAAAGAAACGATAAACCTCTGAGGAGAGGGATTCATTTAACCTAAAGTAGACATTACATAATGTATACATGCATTGAAACATTACAAGATACCCTATAGGTAGTACATTTTTTTATGTCTTATGTATTTAATTAAAAATAAATCTAATTTATATTTTAATAAACAATAAATGAGTCTAAATTTCACCATAAGAATGAAACCAAAAAAGTTGATTTAGCTGTTTCTTCCCAAGAAAATGGTGACTTTTTTTTATCATATATTAAGTCAAAACATAAATTTTAGAAAGTGTTTTTCCTAGATGATAGGTCAGACTGCACATGGAAAGATGAATGCAAAATGGAACTTCTACTTCAATTTCACTGATCGCCAGCTAATGAGAAGTCTTGGGATATGATTGAGCTTTTATTTTCCTATGTCTATGGTGCTAGAACAAATCACAAAGAAAAACCATCAAAATAATTAAGCATTCAAGTAGTAAAAGATATTACTGAAGAAGGATGGGGAACAAGGGGCAAGCAAATGCACACAAAGGGTAAATCACAGGACTACACCATGACATGGCACATCATCTAGCTTTTCAATCTCGAGTTTTAATGAGACTAATGTTCCCGCAAAGAGGGACAGGGGAGATCTCTATGGGATTCTCGTTTCCAAACTGCTAGTGTACAATCTATTTGTGGTAGGAAATATAAAGTCAAGTTTCTAGTGTTTATTTTTAATAAAATTGGAATTTGTCAAGTTTAAACTGATGTCCTTCATCATGCCTAAGTCTATCTCATGTATGCTCCATATCACTGGGCTATGTTCGTCTGAAAATAGGATCTGCTATTCTAGTAGTTGAAATCAACTATACTGTTAACTCTCAACTACATTTACAAATGCTATCAAATGAAAAAAAACTTATGAAAAGTTCACTAACATGAGCACAGAATTCAACAGGTTCCCACCATGTTTGTGTTTGTAAGCCACTTAACTAGGACTAGATGTATGGCTCTCTTGTTTTCAGTCTAGTAAGGTGGCTCAAGCAGTACCATGACCTGCCCTGTGAGCTTGCCCCAGATCTTTTGTTAGACTGACAATTTTTCAATTATAACTTGAAACAAATGAGCCTGTTATATTAACCTTGAGCGTAACTTTGTTACATAGAGGTAATTGTAATTGCTTTTGTCATAACTGGTTTTGCTCTGCTTTAAATGGAAGAATGTTAGAAGACTTTAACTATTGAAACCCCAGAAAAATGTCTGAGAAAGATGAATGCTTACCTTAAAACCCACAGTCAGATAGATACAAGACAACATGTTTTAATAACCACCAAAAAAGCCTACTAATTATTTCACACATTGAAGGGGAAGTGTATACATCAATCACATTAGAGAACAACAACTTCCCAGTGCTTCAGATGCAGAGCTCAAAACAATAATGAGAGTTTCTTCCACATTTGGCTGTCATCAAAGGCTCAAATGCAAGCCAAAAATGACTCTATAGCAACCCTAAATTTTGAAGAAGAAAATAATACCTCAAGCCCTTGAAGACATATAAGACAAAGAGCTTTGGGGCTAGAAAAAAAGAGCAGCTGACACACGAGAGAAAGGAACAGGGTAGGGCTACAGTCCCTATGTTGCAGGCATGAGGGCAGGATCTCAAGAGGTAGATAGGCAGAAATGTGCAAACTCTGGGGAGAAGGATCGCTGACCACCTATATGTGGGGAGATTCCAAGATCTCTGCCACAATGAAAGAACCAGGAAGCTGGAGCTACTAGAGATGGCAAATGTAGTTTTTCCCCAGTTAAGTTCATTTTCTGGCCTAACAAAAGAAATCAACTCCATTCAAGGAAATAGGTAATACCCAAAGTTTCAAAGAGATCAGCATACAGAAAATATAACCCAATCAAAAGCTACAAACAAAGCATACAGACAATATGACCCAATCAAAAGCTACAAACAAAGCCCATGTGAGGCTAGCCACAAGGTGATCCAGATGTCAGACAAAAAGAAAGGGACTTGAAAACTGTGCCTGTAACTGTGTTTGGGGACATAAGTGAAGGCGTATATTTTTGGAAATGGTAACATAGGAAAGAGATAGAGACACTTGCCACACAAGCCTGGTGACCTGAGTTCTATCCATGGATCCCACAACAAAAGGAGAAAATCGATTCCTGGAAGTAGTCCTCTGACCTATGCATGCACATGATGGCATGTGTAGTCTGTACTCACAAATATACCACACACATACACAGACACACACACTAATAATAAGTAAAGCTTCTGGAAGTTATGAACCAAGAGTTTTGTGGGGTCCATAAACGACACAAATTTACAAGTTCAAGAAGTCTGATGTATACTTGTAAAGATATTCACAATTAGGGAGAAATCTCAAATTTTAAGATTCAGCTTAGCCTTTCTGCAATAAGCATGTGCTAGATGTGTGTTATTGAACAGAGCATGCAATATGTGCCAGGCTTTCTGCATTTAAAAGAAGCCATTTTAGGCTGGGCGGTGGTGGTGCATGCCTTTAATCCCAGCACTTGGGAGGCAGAGGCAGGCAGATTTCTG
>NW_022196914.1:61651590-61670221 GCF_008632895.1 Mastomys coucha | reverse complement strand
AAAAAAAAAAAAAAAAAAGCCATTTTAATTTCCAAATGAAGTTGATAAAAATTATCAGTAGAACAAAACTTCTTGAGACTTTAAAAACAAAATATAAAATGACTTCAAACTATTAAATAATCCAATTTGTACCTCCATTCTAAAAGACACCTCCAAACTCCCAGTTTTAGAGAATGAATATTTTGCCTGATTTAAGTCTTTAAGGAGCTTATCCTTGCAAAACAGTGCAATGCTTTGTGCCAGCCTGATTTCTGTGTAGCCTACATTATGAAGGTAATAAAGTAAGGAAATTATAGGGATTTATTTATGGTTACTAAACTATCTATCTCTGTGACACAGCAAACAAAACAGAGTGTATGAGTATTTAAGGATAGTGTATAGAACAACATTTCTCAACCTGTGGGTCATGACCCCTTTGGGGATTGAATGACCCTTTCATAGGGGTCACATATCAGATATAGTGTAGATGAGATATTTGCACTACAATTCATAACAGTAGCAAAATTATAGGTAAGAAGTAACAACAAAAGTAATTCTATGGTTGGGGGTCACCAGAACATGAGGAACTGTATTAATGGTCACAGCATTAGGAAGGTAGAGAATCACTGGTATAAGTACAGACAAAAATGTGAAGCTCTCCATAGCTCTGAAAATGTTGATACTGGAGGAAATGTCAAGCTTAGCTACAGGAGTAGTTCTAACATCTTTAACTTTCCCATTCTTTCTTTCCCTTCCATGTCAAAGTCAAACTATCTCTACCCTTGCTTGGCTCCATACCCTGACAGATTGAGGTCAGAACTTACCAATGTTCCATACAGACGTTTCTTTACCATATATGACTGAAATGTCAGCTAAGTTAAAATCATGAATATTAAATGGAAAAGTTTTATCCTAAATCCTTCTTCTACTCATTTTGGTTCTGATGTCTAATCTGTCTCTATACCTTCCACCAGGCCATTTTCTGAGATGGAAATTATTTTAGACCTCATATTTGTAGAATATTTTCCCATCCTGACTACAGGGAGAATTTAGGACCAATTCAGCACTTGCTGTAATTAATTTCACCAGCTACTTACTACCTCTTACCTTGACTCAGTGCCATTTAGAATCAGACATTATTTGCATTTGGAGTTGGTAGTTCATGCATTATAAGAGGAAGCAAAAGAAGTCAGTGTAAACACAGGTGCCTGTCACACCCAGATTGTTGATCTAGCTTGTTCATATCTTTGGCAAGCAGCAAAGGGATATTTATGGGCCATGTGGTCTTTGAATGTACTAATTTTGCAAAATAGTGACTAGATCCATTCAAGACAGGCCAAATTATCTATCTTGGGACTTTATTTGGCCTGCAAGTCCAGTGAAGATGTGACCCCACCCAAATCTTTTGTATGTTTTATATAAAGGTGTTTTTAGACAGTATTTAATCTGTCAGTGTCCTTTCCTAAAAAGCCCCTTTGAATTTAACTTTGGCAAATTAAATATTTCTGTAATATTTCCCCTTCATGTTTTGAAGAGCCAGCAGAGCTGATTGATCATCGTCCAAGAGAAACAGACCCAGGCAGCCCACTTTGCTTGCTGGTACTCTCAGCTAGAAGTATATTAGTGCTGGTAATTGCCCAGCCGGCTGGGACTGAGGGGATGGATTGCAGTGGGAAGCCTGCTTAACAAACATTGCAATTAGCACCACCTAAGTGTTTGAGGGTTAGAAAGGTAATAAACAAAAGAGTAAATTAATATGCATGTTAAGTCCCCAAAGATAGCCAGATGGCTGGCTGCAACATCAGACGTTTCCTCTCTGTCTTTGCAGGACCACTCCTCTGTATAGGGAGCTGTACTGTTGACATTTTCTGGGCATCTGATGGAGAGTTATAGGACCCACGATGCAACCTAGCTAGGATGCAATTAGAATATTGAGCTCAAAGCCACATCAACGTCCCCAGAAACAAGAGGGACACGTAGAACAGCAGTCATAAATTGAATAAGGAGCAAATTTCACAAGCATGATGCTAAACACATTACCAGAACTCCCGTTTCCTTAGAAGGGAGAATATGGACAAACCACAGGGCCAGGAAAGTGTTTTCTCTTTAATTCTAGAACTCAGGGTGGACAATGCATCCCATGCTATGTGGTAAGACTGTGACCTGAGCCATATGTGTGAAGACGGTTTGTTCCCACATCACTACCAGAAAATAAATGTGCTATTATTCCCAGTAAGGAACCACACCCATAGATTTTGTCATAGTCCAAAACCAAAAGTTGGTCATTTAGACTAAGCCCCAGTCACTGAAAGAAAATGTCAATGCAGATGTCTGGGCCTTCACAACACACTTACCATTAGAAAGCCCTTTTTATCAGCTCAAGGCTCAGTGTTCTGTTTGTGTTCTCCAACTAATGCCAGGTAAGTAACTCCAAACCAAAAAAAGATCAGAGAACATCCATGGTAGGATAGGAGGCGAAGTCTCTAATGCCCACAAAGACCTGGAAGACAAGTAATGAACATGTTGTATACTGACCACAGCACTATCCAGACTTCTGATGTACACTTTGACCTTAATACCCTTTTGTGACTTGGGAAGACACTCTCCATCAGGAAGTCCCCATAAGCCATGGAAGGCAAGCACAGTATGGCCAGAAGACCTGAAATGCATGATAGATGTTCTCATCTTACTCAGTCTGTATTGTCCCTTCCGGTTTTGAATAAACCAACTTGAGCTGAAATCCCTGGGAGAGCTCTTCTTAGCCCACAGCACCATGACAGCATGATACACTGCCGAGTGCCATTCTTTAAAGGGGTGTTTAATTCATGCCCATGGTCCCAAAGCTTTTGTAGATAATGTTCTGAGTACATGATTTTGGACATGAAAACATCTGTCATTTTCAGTAATCACTCGAAGGATACTTTCTTCAGTGACATCTCTATGCACAAGCCACAGTATTAGAAGTAGCAATAATTTTGTCACTAATTGAGATCCCAAATATTTTCAAAACACTTTTCAGTTGTTGCAGATTATCTCAAAATATCACATAAGCTCTTCAAGTTGAGAGATATTATTAGGCCACTGGAAAATCTTTTGTTGATTGCACTGCTAATGAAATCTAGCTATTTCTAAACTGTAGGTTTGTTTATTTTGCTGATTTTATTTCAGTATAACTGGCTTCTTATGCCATCACAGTATTTTGATTTATATACCTAAAATACTCTAAGGATTTCATGGGATTCTCTAAACTATCAAACACACTCTTGGCACAAAAAATAGAGAAGAAAATAAAAGGATTTAAGAAAAACCTGAATGGTTCTCTCACTCTATCCACCAACAGTATTATACATTTTGTACTATGGTAATTTTTTTTCTCTTTTTCCCCTTTTTAAAAATATCTTCTTCAGGGCAGTGGTGGTGCATGCCTTTAATCCCAGCACTTATGAGGCAGAGGCAGGCAGATTTCTGATGAGTTTGAGCCCAGCCTAGCCTACAGAGTGAGTTCTACGATAGCCAGGGCTGCACAGAGAAACCCTGTCTCGAAAAAAACAAACAAACAAAATCTTCTTCATTTCCTTATAACTGCAAAAAAAAAAAAAAAAAAGGACTTTTCCTGTCCTACTACCTCCTTAAAACCATTTCCAGATCCCCTTTAATTCATCTAAATACCATTTTCAATCCTTCCTGCCATATCATTATATCCCAAACTGTAACCATTTGTAGACAGTGGATGCTTAATTCTAACCACCTAGACCGAAATCTGGTATCAGTAAGCACCAGGTAGCCAAAAGCTTTTTGGCTGCTTAATTATTTTTATATTATTAATTACTATATAATTATAGCCTTTTAAATTATTTTTTCAGCAGTAACCCCTCCCATAATGTTTACTAATTACTCCTGTGGCAAAATGCTTAACAAAAGCAACAGTAGTGATTTGAATAAAAATGGCTCCCTAAGCTCCTATATGTGAATGCTTAGTTTCCAGTTGGTGGAACTGTTTGGGGAGGATTAGAATGTCCCTTGCTGGAAGAGGTGTGTCACTGGGGAGTGGGTTGGGAGGTATCAAAAGTCTGTACTATTCCCTGTGGGTTTAAATGGTGGCCTCGTCCACTCCACCACAGGGCTAGGGCCACTGTGGAGGCAGGACATGGAGTTTTAACTGCGCAGACCCAACGCTAGCATGGACCGCACTCTGGGGGTGGGGGAGCACAGTCTGAGGTCCTCAGGAATGCTGGAGTTGGGCTCTAGAGTACCCAGACCTGCACAGAGGCAGAAGCCAGAACATCAGGTTCTCAGATTCTTGGGGGGCCCCCAGGCTGGATCTAGCCTGGGAGGAAAGGGAAAAGAGGAGAGAGAGCTACAACTGGATCTAGAGGGGATGAGTATCCTTGGCAGTTTGGCTTGGTGGAATCCATGGCCTGGAGCACAGAGAGGCCTTCTGTGGGAGACAAGAGACGGCTCTTTAAACGAAGGACTGTTCCATTGCTCCCCAGAGCGGATCGCTATGAAAAGAGACCGTCCATGGTTTTAAGGAATTTATTGTCATGGCAGAGAGTGGGGATGAGAAAATCATACCCCACTTTCTCAGGGCAGGCCTGAGGTTAAATACATTTTGCAGGGAGGAGTGTCTGGGAAGATCTTACTTGACTAAGCCCTTCAGGCCTTTAGGTATCTCATTAAAATGGAGATCTGTGGTCAAGTCCTCTACCTGTGCATTGCCCTTAAGTGACTGATGCCACGGACCAATGGAAGTTGAGACCTCATGTCAGGAGCCTGGTGTCTGGGAGTGTGACAAAAAATACATACCATCCCTTGCAGCATCACCTGCGGGGTCACCTGCTGGGTCACCAGGGTTTTAAACCTAACTCAAACAGAAACCAGGCTGCCTTTGATGGTCCTACAACTCCCAGTTGGTTCTTTACTTGCAAAATGCAGATAATGATGTAAGCTCTCAATCACTGCTTCATCCCCATGCCTTCCTGCTGCCCCACCATGATGGGCATAGTCTCTAACTCTCTAGAACTATAAGGCAAATAAACTTTTTCTTCTATAAATTTCCTTTGTTGTGATGGCTCTTCACAGCCATAGAAAAGTAACTAAGAGCACAACTTAAGGAAACAAGGGTTTTGATTGGCCATGGATTAAGGGTACAACAGTCCATCATGGTGCAGGAAACAGGAAGGAGGCAGCTGGTCACACTTCATTCACATCAAAAAGCAGACAATAAATCCTGGTACTTGGCTCACTTTTTATTTGATCCAAGACTAACTCTACAGAAAGGCACTGCCCCTACTAGGGTCTTCCTCCCTCAGTTAGACGTCTAGACACACTCTCATAGATACACCCACAGATGTCTCCATGGTGATTCTAAAACCCAGCCAAACTGCCAGTGTAGGTTAAATGCATATAGCCTAAGTTTTTCTACATTTTTAAACTATTATGTGAAACGCTATTGATTTCACAACCCCATTTGATCTGTAAAACAAAACCTAATTCCTAGATCTGACATTCAAGGCCCTTTCTGAATTAGACACCATCTACCGTTTAGGTCTTTGCCTCTTTGATTGCTAAGCCCCACACTCTAATTTTTCTCCAAACTTTCACACAGTTTCAAGCCAGCATGTTTTCATTCTTGATAGTCCTTCTTAGGATGTTCTGTATCCTTTTTTTTTTTTTTCACAGAAAAATGATGATCCCATTTCTGAAATAGCATTGTTTTTGAGAAACCCCTGCCTGAGTACACAGAGATAAGTAAAACTGACTAAAGAAATTAAACCCCAACACTTGTTTTATTATTAAACTTTCATTGCAAAATTCCATTCTGAAATGCCATGATTTTGACAGAACTATGACTATTTCGGAACCATAAAACAGATTGAAGCTACTCCTCTCCATCGCTCGCCATGAACTTAAATTCAAAACTGTTATTAGAATATCACTCATCTGCTCTGGTCCCCCTATAATCCTCCAAAGGCCTAACCACTGAAGTTGCTCTCCCTTTGGTTCTTGCTTCTGACTTATATAGAACTCTCTTTCATACAAATGTCCCTATCACCAAGGGTTCACATCAGAAAATGCAAGTGCTAGTCCCATATGACCATCTCCAAGAGCTACTGGTAGGTAGAGGGTCACTGTAAGCCTTCTTCCAGTCCACCATTGCTCCTCTTGCTTTCAATTAAACCCCTTCTGCCTTGGAAACACATTGCCATTTAGCTTTGTCACTCGCTACGTTTTCTTGACACCATCTATGTTCCTGTGATCCGTTGACATCGGGTGCTGATGAAGGCAGCTGCCTCACTGTCTCCATCAGAACTTGCACCTTCTTCTGAGATATCTCAGGTTCCCCACCCCTTGTCACACTATCTTAAACCTGCTAGACTCCACCATTCATCTGATTTGCACATCTACAACCATTGCTTTGGTTCATAGAGGGCTCCATGTCCCTTAAATCATCTGCCTGATCTCCTATTCTCTGAACAATCCTATAGATCCTACCTGCATTACCACTTTATCACTGCATCCGACTACTCTCTTCTATTTCATGGGATCCACTCACCTGTGATATCCTTGCCTACTTTGAATCTCCAGAAGGAGAAAAACCAAATTACTTCTTCAAAATTCTTCCCTACAAAGCAAAACCTGTGCTCCCATCTAACCGCCAAGTCTAACATAAGCCATAAGAAACCTTGAGTCCTTGGTCCATAAGAAGGACTAAGCTGGATCCCGGGGAAGGGGGACTATATCAGGAAACGAAATGCCTATATCTAACCCTGATGCTGTCACCCTGTCTGTGCAGTCATTGAACCCTTTCCTATTCCCCCACTAGAAGGTCAGAGCCCTGACGCTTGGGGGTTTCCAACCTACTTCCTAGAAAGTAAGACCTGTCCATTGCACCTGTAAGAGCTTGCTCATGACTGGTGTTGAGTAGTTACCTAGTGAATGAATTAACAAGGACTCTTCATAAACTTGGGACAATGAGAAACTTTAGCATTTGGAGTATCTATTGCTAACTCTTGCATGTGTTCCCATTGAATCACATCATCCTGGAGGACTTTTCTTTCCTAAAGGAGCTTGAGATCCTAACAGATTTTCTCTCTCCTATAAATATCCCAGAGTCACAAACACAATCTGCACTCAATAAATATTTGTTGGGTACTTCTTACAAGCCACCCTCATTAACATACTGGAATTTTTATTATTTCTATTATCTCAGAATTTGCATTGTGACTCATCACGGCCCAAATGGTAACAGTGACTATTAGAACAGAAAGCTTCAGGGAGAAATAATAACAGTTGTTAATAATATTTTATTTTTCATTTAAAAAAAAATACTAGCCTAGCTATAAAGCAAAATAAGTACTGCTTAGAGGTATCAGGGCAAACTAATAGTTGAGCCTGGGAAAGAAGATAATTTTTTAAAAAGCATTTATAAAATAGTACTTGAGAAATCAAACTCAACAGTCACTAATAAAAAATTCTAACTAAAAAAGGAATTAACAGCAATCCTCATGCCATGATTTCCGACAGGAAGGCTGAGGAAAGATTTGAAGAGCCCATCAAACACAAGCAACCTCTGATGCTGGAAGAGGTTCCCCCTTTGGATGGAAGCATGGAAATGTTTTCCTGGTGATACATGCATGAGCTTCATGAATTTGACATCCTATACCACAGAAAAGTAAACACCTTGAGGGCATTTATACCACTGACATAGTCTTTTGAGGTTCCTTGAATTTCAGTAAAATCTATAAGTCACCAGAGTGAATCCTTCATTCCAGGAGAATCAGGAGACATCTAGCAGATGATACACAAGCCTGTTCTGTCCCTGAATGTTTTTCACAATGTAATTTACATAGTAAACAATCAACCCATATGCACGTTATTATCCACTGGGTTTAATATGTTCACTGGGCTGTACAACTATTTTTAATATATTCTCATTTTTGAGTTTTGTGTCCCATTCACAGTCACTCCCCCAACCCTCTTGCTCTAGAGCCCTAAACACTAATCTCCTACAGATCTGTCTGTTTTGAAGCATGGGTAAGTGGAGTCATTTAGTGTATTGTCTTTGATGACCGGCTTCTTTCTCTTAACATGATGTTCAAAGTTCAACTATGTTACAGCATTTGTCAGCACTGCAGAATGTGTCAGTACTACATTGCTTTTTAAGGCCAAATAACATTCCACTGGATGGATGTAACACATTAAAATCATGTTTTGAGAATAACTACTCTGTGCCTGTTAGCACTCCCACCTAAATCACTTTTATAAGATCTCTGTTTTCCAGATGTTTGGATAGATGATGGAATAATTTTTGTCGGTGAAACTGACAGGTTATTTCTCCTCACTTACATTTCCTCACTTGGAAAGTAGATAGATTTGTACTTACTTATAGAGTTCTTTGAGTTATTGTAATTTATGTAAGAGCAGCACAGTGATTTCCCATAGGAATAACTAAATATCCATTATGTGTCACAAGGACATAAAATCGTTAACATTTTTCTTTTAAATTTGATTGGATTTTTAATTGCAAGGGCGATTGACATTTATTATAACCAATAAAAAATATGGAGGTGAATTTTTAAGTTCTTCATCTTCCTCTTAGATTTCTATCTGCCCTCAGTCCTTACAAGCACAAAGCATGGTATGCATCTTTTCAAACTATTTTGAGTGCTCACAGCAATAATTACACAAAACAAAAATGAACATACAGAGAGGCTTCCTTCACATTCTTTCTGTTAGAAGTTACCTTTCTCCTCCTTTGTTTGGTTTGGTTTTTGTTGTTGTTGTTGTTGTTTTAGGGTTTTTTGTTGGTTGGTTGGTTTTGGTTTTGGTTTTGGTTTGAGACAGTCTTATTCTATATACCAGGTATACTACCTAGAACTTATTATGTAGCCCAGGCTGGCCTCAAACTCACATCAATCTTCCTGCTTCAGCCTCCTACCTATTGAACTTTAGTTATGAGCCACAATGCCTAAATTTATCATTTTTTAAAATTAAAATGAAAAAAGCATGTAAAATTAAAATGAAAAAAATAACATGTAATCCCCTTTAAAAACAAATGCATATGTTGCTAAGTCTTTCTTCTTAGCATCATGTAACACTCTATAGCATGCATATGCTCTAGTCAGTATATTCCACTCTTCAACAATTGATACGAGTTCACATAACATCGGCTGACCAATATAAAATAGCTTCAATAAACCTTCTTTTAAGAACATGAGTAATTATGTTACTCATAATTGTTATGTTGTTACTCATAAGAACAACATGGATCTGTTGTTACTATTCTGCCCATTTTCCATTCTCCAAGCTCTACCTGGGCAAACCGAAATGTTAGAACAAGTATAAAGGATGTATGATCTATAATAAGGAATTTCAGGAGCTGGAGAGCTGGCTTAGTGCTTGCTGTAGATTCATGAGGACATGAGTTCAGATAACTAGCACCCACATGCAAGTCAGGTATAGCAGTGAGTACTTGTAACTCTAGCCCTGGGGAAGCCGGGGATTCACCAAAAGACCCAGTCTCAAAAAAATACCAGGGAGAACAATAAAGGTGGACTTCTAATGTCGATCTCTAGCCTCTGCACAAGTGAGCAGCCACCCGTCTTACCCCTGTTCCCACACATCATAAATAAGGAATTCCAAACAAAAGAAATCTGAAGGAAATTAATTCAGGGAGTGAACAAGAGTTGACCAACCATTCTGGACAGGGAAGAGAAGACAATGAGAAAGGAGAGTCTATCACTCCTGTGACTGTGACCAGACTATCAGACTTGAAGGAAGAGTTGGGAGCAGTGTGCTTCCTCAGGAGACTCTGTTCCAACCAGACAGGTGGTTGATGAACCAAGCTCCCTTTCCTTAAATGAAAGAGACAGCATTGTCCTTTCATAAGCATCTCTTTTCTCAAACATTTTTTAAGATTTTTTTAATTAAAATTTGAATATAGGATTATGGCTTGTTACGAGATTCTAAATTAGTGCAAACAGAAACATAACACAGACCAATTTAAGAGCTGGCTATGGGAGAATATGGTAAAGCCACATGACATGCTGATGGGGCTTTTGGATCATCCTGGATCCTCGTGACTTACGCAATGGTTCTGTCCATTTCCTGAGCAAACTGCCTGCTCAGTATGTCTGTGTACTTTTGTGAGGTATGCTCCCGCCAAAGGATTTTAGTCATTATTGTTTTGCTCTGGTATGTCTTTTGTAGATTGCTTTGTGTGTGTGTGTGTGTTTTGTTTTTGTTGTTGTTTCATTTTATTTGTTTTGTTTTAAGATGTGGTCTGGCTTTGTAGCCAGGGCTGGTCTCAAAGTCTCCATTCTCCTCTTCAAACTGCAGTGTTAGGATTACAAGTGTGCCACCCAGTTTACCTCTCCACTAGATTTTAACTTCTAATTTAAGATCAGGAAACCCAATTGATTGGTAGGTATTGTAGATCGGCATTCTGCACCACGGCTTCTGTGATTCAGTTGGTCCCTGTGCCCATGGCTGAATTTACTAGACACCTCGCATGTGACTCCTCCTTCAGAAGAGCCAGATCTATCTGGAAAGAAGACCCAGAAAACGATTTCCTTGATTTTGTTTTTTCTGGAAATTCTGCATGGAAAAAGATTTTATCCAGAGGGAAAATTTCTGGATATTACTGGCTCACTAAAATATAAACCATTTAGTGGCAAAAAGAAAAAAAAATTAAGACCCTTAAGATTAAGCTTTCTTTCATCTGTTTGCACATGTCAACCAAAAATAGCAAAGTATATATAAGAAAGGAAAAAAAAAACCCACTGTATAAAAAGGAAAATTTATATCCAAGAGCCATAGTCTTCGGTTGCTAGTGTTAGTTCATAGGGTTTGCTTTTTTTTTTTTTTTTTTTAAGGCAGTTTATCTTATTTCTACAACAACGTGAAAGAGACTCGTGGTTGCCTGTCAGCCCCGAAGAATGCTTGCATATTTAGTGAGGGACAAGTGAACTGCTGAGACTGCACAGAAACCCAGTCTGGGAAGCAAACATGCTTGCAGAGACTTAAGATTCCGTTACAGGATAAAAATTTTTTATTAATTCCCCTAATTGACAGTCTCTTTATTTCCTTTTACCAAGCTATAGATGGTCCTCAAAATAACCTCAAGATGCATTCAATCTGGGCAGCACACAGCTATTTCCTCTGTGGCCTCCAGGGTCCCATTGCCCTTCATCTTCTACAAGGGAGCACATTTAAATCTTTCAAGGGGCCTTTTATAGTTGGGGCCACCCTGTTTCTCTTCCAGGGAGATCCTGAAAGCCTGTTTGTCAAGAATGAGGAGGGGCCTATCAGGTCCTGCCACAGGCCCAGAGGAGGCCCACCTGCTCTGATCCCAGAGCAAAGGTGCTATTCCTGTTTCTCCCGCTCCTTCCAACAGTGTTGAAATCAATATGTTTCACATCTGCACTTCAAAAATCTGTTCCACTTTTTCTGTCAGTGCTAGGCAAGCACTCTACTACAGAGCTGCATCCCTAGCTCTCATCCATCTATTGCAGGGAGAAATGGATTGTCATTTAGCAGCAAGAAGTTGTCAATTTGACACAAATTCACATTTCATTAATGATGTCTAACAGAGCCTCTGTTGCTAGCCCAATATCATGCATTATTTATTCAAGTCAGAAGTTGGAGGCAGTTTGGCCTGCCTTATGATCTAGCCTGTGATTTCAAAGGCTGAGTAACTGCACAGAAAGCAGTGGCTCACCCCACGTTCCCTGCTTCTCCAGTCCCTAACAGAAGCCATGTATGCCTGTGCTGCCCAATCTGACTTCAGTACTCTCCATCCTCAGCTAAGAGCCTGGTATTCCCTTCACTGTTTGCAGAATGAATCCATCTCACAGCCATCTGAGCTTGGTCATTTTTCCCAAACACTGGGTTCATCTGCCATCCGTCCTTCCTTTCTTCCTTCCTTCCTTTTAATTCATTCTTTTCTCATATATTACATCCCTAGGGCTAGGGTTAGGGTTGTTAGAATTAGGGATAAGGTCTTCCCACTCCCTCTCCTTCACGTCCCCTTCCCCATCTAAGCCTTCTCCTTTCCCTTCAGAAAAGGGTAGCCTTCCCAGAGATATCAACCAAACATGGTGTATCAAGTTTCCATAAGATAAGCACCTTCCCTCATCTTAAGGCTGTACAAGGCAACCCTGTTGGAGGAAAGGGCTCCCTAAAGCAGGTAAAAGAGTCAGAGATAGCTCTTCGTCCACTGTTAGAATCCCTCAAAAAGACAAATTACATAAGCATAACATATGAGTAGAGGGTCTAGGTCAGACATCAGGCTCCCTGATTATCAGTTCAGTCTTTGTGGGTCCTTGTTTGCCCAGGTTAGTTTTCTCTGTGGGTTTTCTTGTGGGGTCCTTGACCAATCTGGATCTTTTCTCCTCCTCTTCCTTGGGATTCCCTGAGGTTCACATAATGTTAGGCTGTGTGTCTCTGCATTTGCTTCCATCAGTTGCTAGAAAAAGCATCTCTGATGATGATTATGCTGGGCTCCTGTCTACAAATATTGCAGAATGTCATTAGGAAACTTTAATTGACTGGTTGGCTGGTTGGTTGGTTTTGGTTTTGCCAACTGTGATTGGTCCTATCCTAAGTCTCTGGGCTATTCCACCTTCCATTCCTGGCCCTCCAGGCAGTGGTCAGGGGTGGACTACCTCTGGAAGCATGAGTTTCTAAATATCTTTGTTCTATAAGTTGTGAACTCTTTGATTGGGAGAACTGAATCTAATTCTTCTCTTTTTTTTTTTTTTTTTTTTTCAGCCTCGGTGCTGGCAAGTAGCATGGATAGGAAATTCTCAAAGGAAAAAAATTAACCATAGCACAGGAGTACTATGCTCCTACCTTAAAAACCAAGAAACTGAGGTTCACATAACTACTCACCATCACATGCAAATGGTAGAAAATGAGTTGAAGTAGAGCTTCATTGAATACCAGTGCCTAAACCTTATTACATATCTGATAAATGGGCATAATTATTCAGAGACAATACTAACTCCTTAGTGCTACTAGCAGTAATCCTACAGAAAATGAGATGTACAGCCAAGCCCTTGGAATTATTTTAGGCTATTGTAGTTTCTCCTTATCATGGATACTTTGTATGTCAGAAGACTGTAGTACCAACAGATAATGCTGCTTCTGAGACCAGAATTTACCTGTTCTGCTGCTTGCAGGAGGACACAAACTCTGAACTTGCAGTTTCACATTTTGTTCCTGGGAGCACCAACTTAACCCTATGCTTAAGGGACCCAGGCAAGAAACATGCGGTTCTAACATGGTTCTAATTCTTTCAATAATCATGAGGCTTTTCACATGCTGTTTACTTGGCTCCCATTTAACGCTCCTACACAATCACCATCCATTTAGCTCCCAGCAGCTCTACACGCTGAGTAGATGATGAACAATTTCCAGGCGCTAACTTCAACCTGCAAATGGCCCCATCATCACCAACCCCCAGCACACGCAGTCTCTGATGTTCCCAGGTATTATGTAAAGTTCAGTTACTAAGATTTCTGGGCTGAGAGCACCCTGCCTTCCTGGAACTGTGTAAGCAGCAGGAAAAAAAAGTAAGCCATTAGCTTGCCTCTAAGGCTTGGAGACATGAAGCTTCACCAGGCTTACTGGCAATTAAGTTTGTTCTTATTCCAGCTCCTTCCAACTCCTGCCTGGGGTAGGTTCCTTTGAGCACACCCTCTTCTTTCCCCATTTCCCAAGTCTACTACAGTTTCCTTTCTGAGACTGAATCATAAATTACAAGGTGCAATCTGAAGGAAAACATTTATTTTGGAGTCTCATTAACAACTCAGAGGAGAGCTATAGTGTTTATTCCCAACATGGTGGAGTAGACACCTACAGATGTAAAAAGGGCCCTCATCCTAATCCTTAAACACACACACTAAAGGGCATACGCATAGGTGTGAACACACACACACCACCACCACCACCATCATGCTTACCACCATCATTAGTACAACAGTAAAAGTACCACAGAGAAGCAGAATTGAGAAAAACTTCACTAAAGACCATCTGGAGTGATATTCTTCAAACCCTAGGTTTGAAGCTCTATTTAATGATTTGTTGACCCTGGCAACTGTACTTTATTATTTACCCTATAAACTAACTTGTAAGATATCATCTCTTCAGCCCTTTCTGTGGTTCAGGGGCTCAAGCTCTGCAAACCACATTTTGCTTTTGCCAAGTGGTTCTAGAGTCAGCTCCATCCGTAGAGGATACTAGAAGGAAACTGCAAGGTAGAAAGTGAAGGACTCAACATCTTTTCATTCTCATTCAGATCATCCTGGTGATACGTCCTGAAACAGGGAAGTGACCACTGTACCGGTATCCTCCAAAGTCTTGCCCTATTTAGCCTTGTCACAGCCCATCCTGCCTGCCTCTTCCCTTAGCTACTGAGGTGCCCACCCCAGCTGAGTGGTGGCTCCTCCCCCCGAAAGGTCTGAGCCTCAGCTCTGTGCAGTTGTCCTCTGATGTTCTAGGCTCTCCCCCACTGCTATGTGCCCCCAGCCTGCCAGTGGGGGTGCCTTCATAGAATTATTTACTGTGTTACCTAGCCCCCTCATTCACCTTCCTCAGAAGGGCCTCCCTGCCAAAGTGGGGCTAGCCAACCCCCGTGTTCAGTATCCCCTTTTGAAAGAGGTATTTGAGTCTCTATTATTCCTGCCGATGCTGACAGGAAGGTACTCCCTGCCTTAATCATACCTTCCTGCCTCATCCTCTAATTCTGACTGTTTTGACTAAGCCTGGTTGAGGTATTTTCACGTCATCTCTGAACCTATCTTTTCTTTGGTTTTTACAAATCAGGCCCAAAGCCTTGTTTCTGGCCATCATTTCCTCTCAAAGGCCTCTAGCACCCACCTGGGTCCTGAAGACTCCTGTCAATCATCTTCTAGATTGACTAGAAAAGGAAGCAGACACCCCAGCTCTCTTGCTTCATCACAGCTTCAAGAATAATCCTGCAGGGTCTGAACAGTACACAGGAACAGGCACCAGAGAAAGCAAGATTAACAAGATGGCAGCAGATGGGGATTGGAGACCGTAGGATCCTTCCTTTGGGGTTGATAGCATCTGGAACAATGACCCTGGTCTCTGCCCTCCTGCTGTTCTACCTGTGACAAAGGAAGTATGGGGTAACTAATACTCTCTCCTAGCCCGAGCCTCTCAACCTGAAGAGGAAAAGCAGCATACATCTATCTGACCTCCAGAAGAAATGACCTCTCTAAGGCCCTGTGGCAGGATGGTAGCCAATCCTATCATCAGGAAAGAATTCGGATGCAGAAGGAAGGTATAAAAGTATAGCAGCCAAAGGACATTGAGAGATGACTAAGAGTCACTTTAAATTACTTCTAAGCTTCATATGGCTGCCACTTGTACAAGGACTGCTTGTCCCCTACTTCTTTTTTTTTTTTTTAACAAAAATGCCTTTATTACAAGATGTGTGACATTCAGATTCATGTGAATGACTTAAATTTACTCAAAGAATGAGTCAAAGTATTCTGTGAACTTTAGAAGCCTCAAACTGGGGGCTGAGAAATAATGTGAATAGAATTTGGAGTGGTTTCGTTTAGAAGATAGAATAGATTTTTTGCATTTTCCAGTTTGCAGAAATTTCCCCCCTACTTCTTACTTACATGACTCCTTTTTAACAAACAATGCACCAAGAGCATGGTCCATGTAACACTCTGTGTGCTGCAGGCATATTCTAAATGCCTGCTTGCATCAGTTCCCACCACAACCCAGAAGGCAGTTATGACTACCCATTTTAAAGATGAAGGAATTTAGATTTCAGTAACGCAAATAACCTGCCCATGATCCCAACAGAACTGGGATTTGAACAGAGCCTTCTGACTCACAGTCTACACTCTATTCCATTTTATTGTGTTTTTCTAATAAATCACTTTTCCCATCCAAAGAAGTTCCTTCCTAATCCTTGGCAGGATATTAGAATTTTTGCTATTCGCTGAGAAAGGGATGAGAATTCCCCCAACAAATTCCCCAGCTTTCTTCTCATTCTAGCTAGAACATGGTTTTAGTGAATATGGCTACATTTTTAGACGAAGCATTTGGATGCCAATGAAGAAATATAATCCATAAAGACTCATGTATCTTGGAATGTAAGTCAAATTGGGATACAGAGAGGTAAACCAAGGTTGAGATAGTTGACTCATGTCCTCTCCACTCTCTATATGATGCATTATGGGCTTAGACCCCTGCATGGAACTCTCTTGCCTCTCAGCTGAAAAATTGATAGGAATATTCCCTTAGAGCAAGAAGTTACAATACTGGAATCTTAACCTTTGTTTTGTTTTGTTTTTATTTATTTTTGTGCCCCTTAACCACATAAATTTTTATTCCTGTGTTGTCTTTTGGGTACATATACTTTAAATGAGCTAACAATATTGTTTAGTTTTAATTCTCTTCAAAATTGGCTTGAAAATGAGGTAATGGATGGAAACTTCTTTCAACTCCTTCTGTGCCATGACCTTGGAAATTAAAGGGGAAATGGGCATTAGCTGGTATAGCACCCCATCTTCTCACAAATTCCATGTCAAATAACAAGAAGAAAGCGTAAAGAAGCTTTCCTCCATTTTAACCTGCCTTTGTTTCCTACTCTCAGTCAAAGATGAACCAGGAGCTACAGGGGGAAGGAAGCTCTTGTTTCTGCTCCTATGGAAATAAATTGTTCAACTTGTTGATATGCCAGCCATATCAAACTGGTGCTTTAATTCTGCCTTCACTTTGTCTAAGGTCCTTTCTCTCCTAGCTTAGGCAGCTCACCTCTCAGCTGATGGTCCAAGTTAATGTCATTGAAAAATGGGTATTTACCCATTAAGATTTCATCTGCTTTCCCAAGCTCTTAAACTGAAGGTACTCTCATAAAAATTTGCCCAACAGGACTAATCTGATGCAAAAAAATTGACATTATGATTTTCTCAGGCTTTTCTTAAGTCTCTTTAATTAATATTATTAACTCCTATGAGCTTAATTTCAACTATTTGTTGAGTACTGAGTACCAAAGAAAAAGGCACAGACTATAACTGAGAGAAATCAACTCAAAGTAGACAAAAGGGTACATGGATAAAGAATCCTCACCACATACAGCCTGCCCGTTATCAATGTCAGTCCCTAGATATAGTGAAGCATTCCTATAGTAAGACATTCACTTCATCCCACTTTGTGGGCCATATTTGTGTTGCAGGATATTTGATCACACTGTGAACCCAAAATTGTGTTATTTACTGAAAAGACCTGTTCTAGGTGTGGTGTAATTCAGCCCTTAGCACACTTTTAATCCCTCTGGTTAGAATACAGACATTCCCTTAGTACACACCTTTAATCCCAAACAATGAAAGTAAAGTTAGTTGGTAGAAGAAAGCACCTGTGTTTGAAAGTGATGTCGAATTGAGTGGCAGACAAAGTGATGAATCAGAGAAAGATGTAACAGAATAGGATATGTGCCCAACTCTCATGAGAAGAAAGAAAAATGGAAAGTTACTCAAAGGGCAATGCAAAAGAGGTTGGCAGTTTTACTAGAAGAGTTTTACGGAGACAGATTAAAGTTAGAAGAAGCTAGACATAGGTGAAGACAAAGAATAAGAAGGAGACAGAATATTAGAACATATTGCCAAAAGTAGTATGAGGCCAGGCAGAAAAATTCAGGAGAAGCCCATAGAAGTCATATTGAGACAGTCAGTTTAGAGAGGAGTTTGAGCCAGAACAGCTGAGTTGAACCAACCAGCCAGAGTTCAGAAAGAACTATGAAGGGGTAAAGTTACTCATCAGTAAGCTTCAGAGACTGAAAACATTCTAGGCTTAGATAAGATTGTATGGAGTCTAGAAGCTTCCAGGACTAGGTGTAGGTTAGGAGACAGAGACAATAGGCCTTTGGAGACTACAATTTATCAGGAGAATAAGAGTTATTTTTACATATTTGTTCACCCCCGGTCTTATCTGTTGACATCCTCACAAGTCCAGAAGCCAAACATGGCTAAGAATGATGTCTGTTAAGACAGCCTAGTGGAGTTCCCCTCCCTTCTCCAGTAGAAAGTGTGGAAGTGGAACCCTTAGACATTGCACACAGGAGCAGGTTTTGTTTTGTTTTGTTTTTTATACAAAGCAGCTGTGGCCCTAACAATACTGAGGGCTGTCTCAATTTCACATCAACACTAACAGCCTAGCCTTTGTGATGCCAGCATTGGCACTGTCCCCTGTGTCTCTCTCACTGGCACTTTCTCACATTTCCCTGTTCTGTTTGTTTACAGACATCCTCATAACAACAGAAGGAGACTCAAGGTAAAAGGCAAATCCAAATCCAAATAGCCTAGGAAGCAAACACCAGTAGAAAGGCTCTCCAACCCTTGAGTTTCATTTAAGTATCTGTCCTGTAACGACTTTGAATTAATCCAACCCTTCCTTTCATACAGATAACAGGCTTTGTATGCCAACCATGAGTCCCATGAAGGAAGAGGAAGGAGATATGTCATTAAACCCACTTCTAGACCTTATAACAATCTAAAGTTGGGGAGTCAGGAGAAAGTTATTTTTAAACTTTTATTGCTTTATGATGAGAAAAGTTATATGATTTCAATTTATCTGAATTTGTTAACATTTAAAAACATATTTTAAG
>NW_022196914.1:61612426-61648981 GCF_008632895.1 Mastomys coucha | reverse complement strand
TATGCTTGCCCCCCCCCCCGCCATCTGGTTAATTCTAGTGCTACCTGCCCTTGCTAAATCTGACTGGAGCCTATCCTTCCTGGGATCCTGGTTGTGTCAGAACTCCTCAGAGTCAACTTGTCTCTGTGATACTGTGATTCTGGGATCCTGGGATCCTGGACTTGTTAGATCACCTGGGAGAGGGGCTTTCTCTGTGTGTTGTGGGACTGGCTGCAGAGGTTGTGCCCAAGGTCTGCTCTGGACACCAGCCCAGACAGACCAGAAAGAACCCGAGTCACTGGGCTGGCAGAGTTCCTGTGTAGCACAGAAGTATTATAACATTATTAATTGTTCTTCTCTATGGAAATCTTACATTGTACACTTTTCTGGCTAAGTCTAATTCTGAGGCCTGAACTGAGAATCTAGAAATAAAATTCTCATTTTAGTACTTTAGTGCTGTTACTATGGCTATTTAAAGTGTCAGCATTTATGTTATTGTAATACATAAAACAAACACCATGCAATCAGATAAATAGAAAGTTCAAAATTAATATCCATGAGAAAGTATTTCTTTAACAAGAATTGCAGTATACTATACCTTACCCACTCCTCATCAAATCCATGACAGATGCTTGAAGAGAACTATTTGAGAACTTCATCTGTACTCTCTAGAGTCTTGAAGATATAGAGACTAGTCTATTAGTCACTATCCCATTAAGGTACAGTCCAAGCATATGGTAGATGCCTAATAGGTATTTGTTAAGTAATTAAGATATTAAAGAATATGTGCATGAACGAGTCTTGCTAGTTATGTTTCTCATTGATGCAACAATAACTGACAAGAGAAGTTAAGGAAGGGAACATTTAATTGGCTTGAAAGTTATGGGTATAGTCTATCATGACAGGAAAGCATGGAGGCAAGACTGTTAAGGCAGCTGGTCTTTTTAGGTCAACATTTAGGGAATAGAGAGCAATGCATCCTGGTGCTCATCTTTCTCCCTTTCATTCATTCTGGAAAACCGGCTAACAGGGTGGTGCCATCCATATTCAGGATGGATGGTCTGAAAACCCAGAGGTATGTCCTTGGTGATTCTAAATCAAGTCAAGTTGACAATGAAGACTAACCACCACAATGTGTGAGTGAATATCTGAAAATCATAATAGAGTCTACGACTAAAATGAAAGAAAAAAGTACATTGACTACATAGCAATGAGAGTGTACACAGAGGCACAACTATACTAATGTTTAAGAAATGAATAGATGCACTAAATGAACAAGGTTCTACTAGCCTTTCATCATATTGGTTACTTTAGCTAATAGATAAATTCCAAGTGGCCCAGGACATCATCCTGTCTTCCTATATGGGCTTTAACCTTGCATCAACCCCAGTGAAACTACAAACAACACTCTAGAAGGAAAAAAGACTCTTAAATTAGAATTGATAGAACTCATATACGAAAGAGAATCTGGTCCCTGACTGCTGTCTGTACCTTTCACCATCTTTCATCCTTAATAGTTCCACCTTGATCTCAGTCCATTTCACACTTACCACATATAGGAAAGTGATGTTGCTTCCAATAAGCAATAAGCATCCTTCATATCAGCTTCTCTAACCTTGTTAAATCCTCTGTTCTGACTCACAAGTGAGATACTTATAGGTACTTTAATGTTCCAGACATCGAATTCAAGGTCTTGAATTACAGACCTGTTCTGTACCAATTCCCCACTATACTATAATGAACAATGTGCTTCCACAAACAGACTCACATTAGACAAACAATGAATGACAGTCCATGCAGACATGCATTTGAAATACTAAATCTAAATGAGAATAACAATGGATTCTGAACCCTCTTCACCCACAGAGATCCCCTAGGCCTCTACACACACCTGCAAAGGAGACTCAAAGTAGGTTCTGAACCATACTCTTCATACTTCTAATATCCAAGCAATCAAATGAAAGCAGCCAGAAAAAACAATCCCAGCTATGTGCGTTTTCATATCTATTTACTCAATCCTATTTGGTATAGGGAGGGGTTCCAAGGCAAGGAAATTCCAGAAGGCCCTATATGAGGAGCCAAGTCTTTTATATAAAGTTTTGCTGTTCCTTGCTTCCCTGTGCAAGTCTTTCATCACTCCATCCAAATAACATTTCAGAACCACAACTTCCTCTGTTCTTCTGCAAAGAAAACCTGTACAGTCACAGAGGGATAAGCTTGTGTTGAGTACTACCCTCCTCCCGGCATCTGGTGAAAAGGAGGTCTGAGTCCATCAGTAAGAAACTCAGTTTGGTTTGCTACTGAATGGGCATACAAAGATCAAAGAGCCATAAATATCAATTTATGATGGTAAAATTAAGAGAATTAAATATATAGAGCTTGGCCAAATGATGCCTCAGGGGAATACAAATATCCATGTATATTTGAAAAGTTTAGCTAAATACCACAAAGTGGACCTTTTTTTTTTTTTTAAATTCCTTACATGGATGTAACTGTTGGAAACTAAAAGAAAGAAAAGTCTGATCTGAGTGTTATATGGACTGTGCTTTCATCAAGGGCTGCTATGCAGAAGGAACTGTTCCCAACAAGTCTAGAGGCTGAAACATCTACATTCTAACTTATGTGTGGTGGTTTGGATGAGAATGGCCCCATGAGATAGGAAGGATTAAGCCTCGTGGCTTTGATGGAGGAGATGTGTCTTTGGGAGGTAGGCTTTGATTTTCAAAAGATTCATGGCATTCCCAAATGTCATGTTTTCTCTACCACATGGCTGTGGACCAAGATGAGAGCTCTCTACAATTTCTTTGCTACACCATCATGAACTTTAACCTTCTGAACCCTGCCAAATTAAACACATTCTTTTAAAAGTTGCCTTGGTTGTTATATTTTGTCTCAGCAGTAGAAAAGTTAACTAAGACAGCGGGCAATGTTCCTATTTCCAATCAATTTCCTTTGTCTGTGCTTGGGCTTACAAATATATGTTTGGGCATTATCTCTTATGTTTGTGTTTTCTACATGCCTTTTGCAAGTATTCTGTTGTCTCTTGGAAGTTTCCTCTATACTTCTTTGTGGTTATTCCCTTACGCCATAGTAGGGTAAGCATGCCTCATTTGTAGGGAACAGGTAAAGCTCAGTGATGCTTACCATAGAAATAAGACAACACCAGACCAAAGACCCACACTGGATCAGCATCTGAAGCAGATCTCAAGTTCTGCAACAACTTCAGTGCTTCTTGCTCTTTCTGAGTCCTCTGGAGGGAAGATGGGTAGAGTCAGAGAAACACAGTCAGAAAGTGCATTTTACAGTTTTCTCTTGAGTCACACTATATGACAAGTCTTTCTTGAATCTCTAGATGAAAATAAGTATTAGTGGTGAGAACAGCTTCATTGAGAATCTTTCAACACATTTATTCCCAGATGGTTCCAGTGTAAACATGAAAATTTTATTATTATTGTTGTTGTATTGTTGTTGTTATTATTAGGAAGATCTTGGATAAGTCAGCTCTCCTTCCCTAAATAATTCCTTTATGTATAAAAGAGGGAAATAGATCAATAGGTTTTATTGTTAATATTTTTTCTTGATCTGGCAGATTCCCTTTTTATATATATTACCAAAAAATGTCTATTAATTTATATCAGATAAAAATACCACTGGGGCTAGAGAGATGACTCAGCAGTTAAGAGTGCTGACATAATTCCCAGAACCCACATTGGGCAGTTCACAACCCCTTGTAACTCTAGCTCCAGATGATCTGATGACCACATCAAGACTACCACAGGCACCCCCCAACACACACACATGCCAGATACACAGGTATATACACGAACTTAAATAAATGTAAAATAAATCATTTTTTTAAAATGCTGTAAGTAATGCAAACTGAATAGCCCAGATCTTGTGCACCCCTACTCTTTATGACAAGCCCTTGTGGAATACTACCATCGCCAGGCAACACACAATGAAACAAACTGGCCAGCCATGATGCAGCTGATCCTAAAGACCATACTACTAGCAAAGAACACAGTCACATAAATTAGAAATTGGTGGTTCTTGCCTAACATTAAAAAGACTATAACACCATTATTCATCTACGAAGATAAGGAGAAAGGGTTGTGGGAGCCAGAGGGGTCAAGGATACCCCAAGAGAATGGCCCACAGAATCAACTAAGTAGGACTCATAGGGGTTCACGGAGACTGAAGTAACCATCAGGGAGCCTATATGGGTTTGATTTAGGCCCTCAGATGCCTCTGACTCTTTTGCCTGCTTTTGGAACCCTTTTCTTCCTACTGGGTTGTCTCATTTAGTGTTTATATGAGGGGATGTGTCTAACATTATTGCAACATGATATGGCATGTTTAGTTGATATCCATGGAGGCCTGCCCTTTTCTGACGGGGAGGAGGAAGAGTGAATCTGAATGAAAGAGGAAGGGGGTGTGACTCAGAGGAGGATGGAGGGGAAATCACAGTTATATGTAATATATGAGAGAAGAATGATTTCTTTAAAAAAATTATTCAACAATATTAGTAATAATAAAACAGATGTTCTGTTCTTTAGAAGAAAAGAAAGAAAGAAAGAAAGAAAGAGAGAGAGAGAGAGAGAGAGAGAGGAAGAAAGAAAGAAAGAAAGAAAGAAAGAAAGAAAGAAACAAAGAAAGAAAGAAACAAAGAAAGAAAGAAAGAAAGAGAAATTGGTGGTACAACATTCTACCTGACCTAGTTATACCATTTCTATTTAGACACCCAAAGATTCATAGTCAACATGGAATAGAAGTATGTGCACAGTTGTATTTAACAGATGAATAGAAAGAGACTGTAGAATGTAGCATACATACAAAATATAGTTTTACTCAAACATAAGGAGAACAAAATTATTGCCATTTTCAAGAAAGTCTATGAAACCAGAAATTGTGTTATACAAGAGAAGCATGACTTGGAAGACAGAAGCAATATCTTTTTAAACAAAAGACATGAAAGGATCTGTGCCTGGAGCTGATCCTGTGCCAGAAATCTCCAAACCCAAATCCCACCAGGAGAGAGCTGGTCTCCCAAGAGTGCTAACACACCTGAGAACATAGGTGAGACCACCACTTCTGCTCAAATTCCTGGCCTAAGAAAGACCCACCCAGAGCCATCAGTACACAGGAAGAGCTGGGAACAGGATCCCTCTGGTTTCCATCTCTGTCTAGAGCTGACGTTGTGCCACAGCCCTCCATACACAAATTTCTCCTGGAGAGAATTGGTCCCAGGAGTGCTGACACACAGGCTTACAGGAGGGACAAGCCACAGTCAGAGACAGCAAGACCAGCTAACACCAGAGATAACCAGATGGTGGGAGGCAAGGGCAAGAACGTACAAACAGGAATCAAGGCAACTTGGTATCATCAGTTCGTACACCACAGCAAGCCCTGGATACCCCAACACACTGGAAAAGCAAGACTCTGATTTAAAATCCCATCTCATGATAATGATAGAGGACTTTAAGAAAGACATAAATTACTCCCTTAAAGAAAATCAGGAGAGCACAGGTAAACAGGTAGAAGCCCTTAAAGAGGAAACACAAAATCCCTTAAAGAACTATAGGAAAGTCGGGTTCCTTCAGGTCTGTCTGGGCTGCTGTCCAGAGCAGACCTTGGGCACAAGCTCTGCAGCCAGTCCCACAATACCCAGAGGAAGCTCCACTCCCAGGTGCTCTGACACACCCAGGATCAGAAGTGAGGAGGAACCAACATCTGTCCCAACGCTGGGAGTAACTGGGACCAGAGGGACCAGGCATGCAGAAACTCCACCAGCCCAGTGACTCAGGTTCCTTCCGGTCTCTCTGGGCTGGTGCCCAGAGCAGACCTTGGGCACAAGCTCTGTAGCCAGTCCCACAACACAGAGAGGAAGTCCCACTCCCAGGTGATCTAACAAGTCCAGGATCACAGGATCCCAGAATCACAGAAACACAGAGACAGCTTGACTCTGAGGAGTTCTGACACAACCAGGATCACAGGAAGGACAGGCTCCAGTCAGATTTAGCAAGGGCAGGTAGCACTAGAGATAACCAGATGGAGGGGGTGGGAAGTATAAGAAAATAAACAACAAAAACCAAGGTCACTTGGCATCATCAGAACCCAATTCTCCCACCATAGCAAGCCCTGGACACACCAATACACTGGAAAAGCAAGATTCAGATATAAAATCACTTCTCATGATGATGGTACAGGACTTTAAGAAAGACATAAATACCACCCTCAAAGAAATACAAGAGAACACAGGTAAACAGCTAGAAGACCTTCAAGAGGAAACACAAAAATTCCTCAAAGAACTACAGGAAAACACAATCAAACAGGTGAAGGAAATGAGCAAAACCACCGAGAATCTAAAATAAAATAGAAACAATAAAGAAATCAGAAAGAGACAACCCTGGCCATACAAAACCTAGGAAAGAAATCAGGAGTCATACATGCAAGCATTACCAACAGAATACAAGAGATAGAAGAGAGAATCTCAAGGGCAGAAGACACCATAGAAATAGTCCTTGGAGGACCCTCCAAGCAGAACCATTGTTCATTGAAACAGTTGGTGAATGACTTTATGGATAGACCATCTTAATACCTACACCATTTCTTAAATGAATGTAACCTGTTCTCTGTGTGCTGAGAATAAATTCACTCACTCAAGTCAAATAGCTTTGATCATAGCAGGAAGTCTGTACCCAAAAATCAAGCCGACAATTCATTTCTTGGTGCAGCAGAACTATCAACTCTCAGTTTAGCTACGATGGAGGTAAAATCCTTTGGTGATGTGAGGGTCATTGAAGTACAGCCTTATTACAATGAAATCCGATGTCTAAAAATTGTTCTTATTTTGGGCTTGTACCACAGTAAGAGCCAAGATTTTAAACTCTACTAAATACAAAACAAACAAAAAGACTTTATATATTTATGTTCATTTAAGAAAATGCTAGTAGTGATGTATTATTTTGAAGTATATAGTTAATATGTTAAGAGTTATTTAAAATTTATATTGAGAAAAATGTATTTTCAGTATTGCTATAGACAAACATCTACATAACTGTTAAATTGATTGTTGTTTTATATCAAACAACTTTTATAATATTTATTTTCATTGTTATAATATTTTATAAATTTTAAGGAATATGACAAAAAAGATATTGTAGGTATTGACAGGGGGTCTCTGGGAGGAGTGAGGGTAGAAAAGGGAAACAAGAATGTGATTTAATTCTATTTACTTAAAATATGTTTTTAAATGTTAACAAATTCAGATAAATTGAAATCATGAAACTTTTCTCATCATAATGCAATAAAAGTTTAAAATAGAAAAAAAAAAAAAAAAAAAAAATTAAAAAAAAAAAAAAAAAAAAAAAAAGAACTATAGGAAAACCCAATCAAGCAGGTGAACCATCCAGAATCTAAAAAATGGAAATAGAAACAATAAAGAAATCACAAAGGGAGACAACCCTGGGGATAGAAAATCTAGGAAAGAGATCAGGAGTCATAGATGTAAGCATCACCAACAGAATACAAGAGATAGAAGAGAGAATATCATGGATAGAAGACACCATAGAAAACACTGACACAACAAAGAAAATGCAAAAAGCAAAAAGCTCCTAACCCAAACATCCAGGAAATCCAGGATGCAATGAGAAGACCAAACCTAAGGATAGTAGGTATAGAAGAGAGTGAAGATTCCCAATGTAATGGGCCAGTAAATATACTCAACAAAATTGTAGAAGAAAACTTCCCTAACCTAAAGAAAGAGATGACTATGAACATACAAGCCTACTGAACTCCAAATAGATAGGACAAGAAAAGAAATTCCTCCCATCACATAATAATCAAAACACCAAATGCACAAAACAAAGAAAAAATATTAAAAGCAGTAAGGGGAAAAGATCATGTAACATATAAAGGCAGGCCTATCAGAATTACACCAAACTTCTCACTAGAGACTATGAAAGCTAGAAGATCCTGGGCAGATGTCATACAGACCCTCAGAAAACACAAATGCCAGTCCAGGCTACTATACCCATCAAAACTCTTAATTACCATAGATGGAGAAACCAAGATACTTCATGGTAAAAACAATTTATATAATATCTTTCCACAAATCCAGCCCTACAAAGGATAATAGATGGAAAACTTCAATACAAGGAACGAAAGTACACACTAGAAAAAGCAAGAAAGTAATCTTTCAACAAACCCAAAAGAAGATAGCCACATAAACATCATTCTACCTCTAACAACGAAAATAACAGGAAGCAACAATCACTATTCCTTAATATCTCTTAACATCAATAGACTTAATCCCTCAATAAAAAGACATAGATTAACAGACTAGATATGTAAACAGGACCCAGAATTTTGCTGCATACAGTAAACACACTTCAGTGACAAATACAGACACTACTCCAGAGTAAAAGGCTGGAAAACAATTTTTCAAGCAAATGGTCCCAAGAAACAAGCTGGAGTAGCCATTCTAATATCTACTGAGTAAAATCAACTTTCGACCAAAAGTTATCAAAAAAGATAAGGAAGGACACTTCATACTAATCAAAGGAAAAATTCTACCAATATACCCATGATACAACTTTCAGACCACATGAAGCTCAAGAGGAAGAAAAACCAAAGAGTGGATTCAGTCTTACTCAGAAGGAGAAACAAAATAATCAAGGCAAGTAGAGGGTGGGCGTGACTTGGGAGGAAGAGAAGAGAGGGAGGGGAAAATGGGGGGAAGAATCAGGTATGGGGAGAGATGGAAGAAATTACAGAGAGGGTCAGGAAATTGAACAGAGGTGTATAGTAATGGAGGGTGGGAGACTGGGAGTAGCCACCAGAAAGTCCCAGATGCCAGAAAAGCAAGAAACTTCCAGGACCCCTCAGGATGACATTAACTGAAATATCCCACAAAGGGGAGGGAGAACCTGTCAAGACCATATCCACAGGTTAGGCATGCCCCTGGTAGAGGAATGGGGCCATCCACAATTTTAACGCAGAATTGTTCCTGTCTTTAGAATGTAAGACCATCCAGAGACTGCCCCACCTGGGGATTCATCCCACATACAGACACTAAACCCAGACACTATTGCAGATGCCAAGAACTGCTTGCTGACAGGAGCCTAATACAGCTATCTCCTAAGAGGTTCTGCCAGATCCTGACCAATACAGATGTGAATGCTCGCAGCCAACCATTGGAATGAGCACAGGGACCAATGGAGGAGTTAGGGAAAGGAATGAAGGAATTGAAGGGGCCTTATCTGGCATCATTGAGAGGAGAGGCCCTTGGTCCTATGAAGGCTTGATGCCCCAGTGTAGAGGAATGGTAGGGTGGTGAGGTGGAAGTGGGTGGGTGGGTGGATGGAGGGAGAACCCTCATAGAATCAGGGTAAGGAGGGGTGGGATAAGGGGTTTGCAGAGGGGAAACTGGGAAAGGAGATAGCATTTGAAATGTAAATAAATAAAATATCCAATTTGAAAACTATCTTCCTTATGGGAGAGCTGGGAGGTAGTACGGGAAAAGACAGGAAAGACAGACTATTATGAAAAAGAAAAGGTCTGTGAGAGAAGGAAAGGATGGACAAGAGAAAATAATATGGAAAATATGATCAATGTATATAATATGCATCTTAATATGTCATAATGAAACCCATTATTTGATACAATGAATATATGCCAAAAAAAAGGTAATTTTTCTAAGTTAGAATTCTGTGTTTGTGTCATTCCCCCCCCCTCCTTCTTTTCCTCCTCCTTCTTTTCTTCCTCCTCCTCTTCCTCTTCCTTCTCCCTCTTTTTCTGCTTGCCCCATTTCTTCCTTCCCCTATTTTCCTTACCCTCCAGACCAAGGCTTGACAGTATTCCATGGAACATAACTAAGGAAAACATATGTTCAAAAGCTAGACTCAAATAAAGTCAGTGGAGTCATAGGGAGGCTTTAAGGCAGAGTTCAAAGCATCAGGGAGATCCTGTATTTTCTGGCATTTTTATGCCAACAGCCTCAGGTATGCATATACTGGCAAGAGATGAGGAAATATGAGATAGCCAGAGCAAAGGAGGTAGAAGCTGTCCCCTGGAAGCACCCCTCTCACCAACTAGCTTCACAAAGAAAGAGACTGTTCATTGGTCACCCAGCTTAAAAGTGATTCTCTTACATACAGCTTTTAGGCATGCTTAACCCATCAGGGAACCATTTGCAACTTTCAATCAACTGAAAGCACACATAGCAGTTGGCATGGTCATTCTACCATAAGTATGCAGATATTATTGTATCTATTCAATCCCCAGTACTAAAGAAAAATACACACACACATACATACACATGCATGCATATACACACACGAGAGAGGGGGGGGAAGGAAGAGAGAGAGAGAATATATTCTGTATACAACATGGCATGTTGTGTCTTATGTAAAAAAGGATATGTATACATAAATTCTTGTCTACTCACAGAATATTCCTTAAAGTGTATAAATAATTGTTCTGGAGAAAAATCAAAGGAAGGATGGGGAGATGCCTCTCAGAGGAGAAAAGTCTCTCTTTAAAGGAACCCTAAAATGCTGATTCAATTTATTTTTACAATGTGCATGTAAGCACTTAAGGAGAAAAAAAACAAACAAGCATGTTTGCTAGAACAAAATCTGTTAACTTGATGTGACTTTCAAAAAAACCATCATACACTCTAAAAGTTCAAGTGTCAGCCAACTGCTAGAGGAAGGTGGAGTAAGAAGGTGAGTCTGGCTTGGTCATTTAGAGCCCCACAGAGAGCAAGTCTGACAAAAGCAAGGTGTGCAGATGACTCATCCTTCAAAGGTGTTCTCAAGAGAGACCTGGTTGCTAGTGACATCCCCTCCACCGTAAGCAAGTCACACGACTAGTCACACGACATTTTCTCATGCCTCTTTCTTCATTTGTAGCGTGACTGTGCCAGCTGGGTGGTCTTTAAACCCTCCTCTCCTGCAAGACTTGCTGTGCCTGGCATGGCATGGTAGCAATCTTGAGCACTGGAGTTCTAATTCCAGCCCTGCCAACCTGCTACTCACTAGAACTGGGCAACAGACTCAATCTTCTAAACTTAAAGTTCCTTATTTGGAAAACACAGCCCCCAGCCCCCTACCCATCTGTTCCATGGGGTCTTGTGGAAAGAGACCAGAATCCTGGTCTAAGCCAGGATTAGTGGTAACCCGACCCCAGATGGCCCCAACGTTCAGTCTCACCTTCTCTACCCACTGTCCATGAACCTCCCTACCATGGTTACTTTCTGTTCTATCATCTTTATTCTTTCACATCACAATTCACAGAGTTTAATAAGCATGGAAGTAAGTCGGCCTCTCTCACCTCATCTAGACTAGAAATCTCATGACCCTGAGGAGACTCTGTTTTTCATGTTCAATCACTGCATCTCCAGCCCCTAGCAGAGAGGTTAGCAAACAGCACGGCACTGGATGAATAAATGATTGAAAGCACTAGCTTCTGCTGATCCTCACAGTGACTCTAAACCATGGATGAATGAGGCTATTCTCATTGAATATCTACGAGCATGCTAATCAGAGGTAAAGCGCAGCTGATTAATATGCCCGTTAGACAGACAGTAACAGAGCCAAATTATTTTTATTCTCTTCCAAATTTTGTTCTCTCAAACATTAGACTTTTCTAAGAATTCCCTTGACTGGAGTTACATACTTACAATTCCTGCCCAGCTCCTAATTGCACGCCTCAAACAACAATCATGTTCAACCTTCCAGTCCACCATGACTAAATTGTCCCTAATGGGAAATCCTGTAATAAATGGGAAATCTCACTAATCTCTGCCCCAGCACATTTATCCCCTGCAGTCCCCTCCTGCTGACCCTTTAAAAGTCTTCGCTGGAGGCAGAAAACAGAAGATATCCTTGCTTCATGCAACATTTTGAAAGATCCCAGTTGAAACCCAGAATTATTTATAATTACCAAATAACAAAAGTGACCAATTGTCATTTAAATTTCACCAAAGTCATTAAAATAATAGTCACGAGGAAAAGTAATCATGCACGGGGAGAAGGAAACAGAAGCAAATGAAAAAGGAACATAAAAATCTCTGAGGCCAATTAATGACTCACTGTGTTGTCAAGTTTGAGGTTATGTAAAGTTTATGAGTATTGCTTGCCTTGATGCTGTTATTATAATGAAGCTATTGAGCACATGTCAATTTCTTGACTATATAGCACACAAAAATACAATGAACCATAAATAATTCCTTTTTATATATATATATACATTCTACCTCTGGCATAGAGATATATCTATATCAAAAAGGAGAAGACTTAAAAATGACCTTGGCCAGGGTACCAGTGATTGGTGGCATTGCCTCAGAAGCACAAAACACAGACTAAGACAAGCAACCAGTAGTAATAAACTAATCACACATAAACTCTAAGGAAGATGGCTTTGTCCTAGATTGAAAACATTTAGCTAGAAAAGGTTTCTGGCTTGATAATTTATAATGAAATCGTAAGACAAAAATCCCGTTGTTCTCAAAACCCAAACAACATATCCAGTCATAAAAAAATAGGTTCCATCCTCCCAGTGAATAAGATATGTAAATTTATCTGTCCAATATATAGTCATTCAAAGACTATACTTAATTTCCCTCCAAAGTAGCCTCTAAGAAAAACAAAGTGCAGCTCGTGGATGCTGATCCATGGACGTGAAATGGTTGCCAACAAATCAACACCCACAAGTCTCACAGGTGAAAACTTCAGAATACAATGCATATTGATTGAATGGGTTTTTCAGAGGTAAAGGTGACTAATAGCTAAAGACAGAGCAAAAAGGCATCTCCAACATACCACAGCAGTGCTTTTCAAAGTATGCTGTGTGAACAATTTTATTATAAATATTTAGGAGGTGTCTGAAAGGCCCCAATTTCTAAGCCATCCCTTTGTGCTAGAATCTCACAGGTAGGAACCAACACTGTGGTGCAGGAACAAACCATGACCCTTTCCAGGTGTATACTTCACACTCTGAAGTTTGAGAAGCAGTGAATTATGCAAATATAGACACCAGCTCAGGCCTCGGAAGCTAGGCTTCTCACACCCACACAATGTAGAGCAGGGTGAAGACAATAGCAAGAAGAAAGTTTAATCCCACTTAGTCAAAACTATGCCATACAGGTCTGGAACAATGGCTCAGTTGGTAAAGCACTTACCCTATAAGCACAAGGATCTAGTGACCTGAGTTCAAGTCCCAAAACTCTTGTGAGTAGGCCAGACATGGAGGAGTATGCTGATAATTCACTTGTAACCCCAGCATCAAAGAGGTAAGTAGCATCTCTGAGGATGACACTGGGGTTGTCCTCTGACTTCCATTTACATGAACAATCTCCAACTCTGAAAAAAGAAAATTCTGTACCATCTAAACATTCCTACTTCCTCTCCTCCTCCTCTTCCTCCTCCTTCTTCTCTTGCTCTTCCTCCTCCTCCTCCTCTTGCTCTTCCTCCTCCTCTTTTTCTTTTGATAAAAGAGAAGTGACTTTGTCAGGTGTAAGAGATCTCCCTTCCCCATGCTATATGGAAACCATTATCATTTTATGTAGAGGAAAACTAAAACAGGAAGAGAAGCAGATTAGAACCAACAGAAATGATGTGCTGAGCTCTAGGCACTGACCTATACAACAGTTATTTTCTGCATCCTTGTCAGCTTGAGCAGCAGAGAGTTATCGAGTAGTTTTCCTGTGGGCAGCTAGATATCCTAGACTCCAGTTTAAAGAGAGCTCTAGAGCTGACAACACATGGTAAGACTAGAAGACTCATATATAGGTTTCAAATGGTAAATGAGCAAACACTAGGCCTTTGGAAGCATCATCAGAGAGAAAATTAATGGTAGGACATGATTCAGGAAGAATAAGAAGTGAAGGGTGACATGAAACCATGGAAAACATGTCCACATAAAAGAATAATCAATAGCACCAGATATAAGAGGAAATGATACGGATGCAAACATATGTACTTAATATATATGTTTGGCTCAATGGTAGACTGTGAGAGGCATGCTCATGCAATTATGTAGAAGGAAGCCAGGATATAAAGAACCAAGGACCAAGAAGGGTATGAGGAAATCAGTCCTGGCTAACTTTCTGCTCTTCGGAGCGGTCCCTCCTATATCTATTTTCACCCCCACCATTGCTACTTCAACACTACTTGGCCTCCTGGCTTAGATAGGAAGGACTTTTTTACCCCCAGTTCCCAAGCTACCAGCATCATCTTAGCCCTGTTTCTAACAGTCATTGGCACCGGATCCTGTACTTCATGCAACATCCTTCCTTAACATTTCCATCACAGCCTGAGCTCTACCAACTCTTCTTTGTTTCCTCTTCAGAAGATGACCCTGGTCTCTGAATTAGATTTCCCTATAATATGAGATTGCATCCAAATAACAAAGGGCTGTCTCTGCCTGCTTTCCCACGGTGCATCTTTAGGAGTGTTTACACAACCTTACATATTCAAAGAGCCACAGAGCCCTTTCCCATACTCTACGGAGCTATAGCTTATTTCCCATATCTAACCCTTCTCTTTCAGTCAGTCCTGTGACTTCATTAAGGAAAAGATTTCAATCCCACCATAATCATGGTATGGATGAGGGTAAGTGGCTCTCATATGAACAATTAAGTATTGGAAGCAAGGTGCAACTCAAGGGCCATAACCATGACACCTCATTGTGTGGCTGCACAAGGAAAACATCCAGGAATGGCAAGAGAAGCTTTAGGAAAGCAGATTTCCAGATTCTCAAGGAAGACATCAGCATGGACAGAATGTCTGGGGCTCCTGACAGAGAAAATGGAGGCTAAAGATTGAGAAATAAACTAAAAAGCTAAATCACAGTCAAACAATTTCAAATGAATACTAGTGCAGTAACAATCATGAAAGAAAAATACAAACACCGCCAAAAAAAAAAATCAGCCACATTAACAATTAAATACAACGTATAACAAGAAGACATTCATTTTATGTAGGCAATTGGCGGACAGTTTCAAGTTAAAAAAGGAAGAGAATTAGTGAATAGTGTTCTTAAAGTAGGATGTGGGAGGATCAGGCTACCATCTTGATTTTAAAAAGCAAACTAACGGAATGCATTAAAAACATTGAAATATATCATAGTAACTACTAATAACACCCAGGAGAATAAATGATATTGGGGAAGCATGATATATTTATAAATGAGAAGGGTCTACAAAATGTCAAGCAATGACAGGAGTATGCTTATGGACATTTATATAAACATATATACTCACACAGTATTGTATACAAATATTTTTAAAAGGGATGGAATTAAATGAAAGAATTATTGACATGAATTATACCTGGGTCATAGAGTTAAATAGAATAGTTTGCTCCCTGGTGAGTCTATCTTCAAATGTTTCTCATTGTAAAGTTAATATTTATGTTCTAAGGAGAAAACAGTTTTCAAGCTGATTTTTTTTAAGAAAAAGGTAAAAAATAGATCCCTCCAGAGGACAATCTGGATACAAAAGAGCCTTGGTAATATATTCAGGCCTTTCAAAATAATTCAAAAGAGGTGGCGATGAGAACACAGCTGATGATAGACATAAAGCCTGCCTTGCAAGGTCAGGAAGTTGGAGGCCAATACTGCTCAAGACTTCTACTGAATAGAATGGCAACAGAAAGAACCATTTTACTTATGTTCTACCAGACAAGGACAAGATCGATGTGTGTACTGTTTGGGGCAAATGGGTTAACACTAATATGACAGGATTCCTTAGGCATGCAAGCCAGGAATACAATAGGAAAATAATAATGGACTCATAATCATCTTCTGGCTTCAATACTAGTCATTTTGAAGGAGATCTAATACACACATAAATGTGTGCACACTCACCAGGGGATGTTCTTTTCTGAGCCTTTGGGAATTCCTGGGAGTAATAAATCCCAAACCATCTAATTTTGATGCTATCATGGTCACTCTGTTCTTTTCTATTCCAACTCTCTGTGTAGAGTCAAGTCATACTCATCTTTGAAGATGAAGCCAAGGTTGTTGGTTACAATATTCCAAGACTGTTGTCAACCCCTGTTTACTGCCAGTGCTATCACTGCCCACTGCCACCTTGATGTCCTGCAGACCTAATATGAAACAGCCTGTCAGCATATGCCCTGTTCTGTGACAGCCTCTGCCAAGTTCCGTGCTCATCTGATTTCATTAGACATAGCTCAGAGGACAATTTAATGATACTTGCTGAGCATCACTCAAATCTCTAATTTTTTGAAATAACTGGTCAAATCTCCTTGGCCCAAGTTCCTGGCCTGTTCCCTCATTTCCTATTATCCTGTATGAATTTCTGTTCCTGGAAGGTCTACAGACATTGGAATATAGAGGCACTATGGAATGCATAAGACTCTTGGCATACAGTCTCATACCAAATTATAGGATTGACTGCTGTTTAGAGTAAAGCTCAAAGCAAGGCTGCAGTGGTGCATACCTTTAATCCCAGCACTCAGGAGGCAGAAACAGATGAAGCTCTGTGAGTTCGAGGCCAGCCTTCTATAGAGAGGAAGTTCCAGTACAGCTAGGCCCACAAAGAGAATCTCTGTTTCAAAGAAAAGAAGGAAGGAAGGAACGAATGAAGGAAGGAACAAAGGAAGTAAGGAAGGAGAAGGAAAGAGGAGGGAAGAGAAGGAAAAGGAAAGGAAAAGAAAGAAAAGAAAAGGAAGGGAAAGGAGAAGAAAAGAAAAGAAAAATACTGTAGAGTAAAGCTCAGATCCTTGCTGCATCATTGAAAGGTATTGAAAAACCTTAACTCTTTTAGTATGATTTTTCCAGTTCCTTTATTTTATAAAACACTTTTCTTTTTTTAAGATATTTTCTTTATTTACATGCCATATGATTTCTTCTTTCCCAATTTCCCCTCAAAAAAAAAAAAAAGAACAAACCCCTGTTGCCTCTCCCCTCCCCCTGCTTGCCACTCCACCCTCTCCCATTTATTGGCCCTGGCATTCCCCTACACTAGGGCACAGAACCTTCACAGGGCCAAGGGCCTATCCTCTCATTGATGACTGACTTTGCAATCCTCTACTATACACATGCTGCCAGAGCAATCAGTCCCACCATGTGTACTTCTTGGTTGGTGGTTGAGTCCCTGGGAGCTCTGAGGGTACTAGTTAGTTCATATTGTTGTTCATCCTAAGGGGCTGCAAACCCTTCAGCTCCTTTGGTCCTTTCTCTAGCTCCTTCATTGGGGACCCTGTACTCAGTTCAATGGATGGCTGTGAGTCTCTACTTCTGTATTAATCAGGTACTATCAGAGCTTCTCAGGAGACAGCTATATCAGGCTGAATTGTCCTTCCTTCAGTCTCTGCTCCATAGTTAGTCTCTGCAACTCCTTCCGTGGGTATTTTGTTCCCCCTTTTAAGAAGGAATGAAATGTCCATATTTTGACATATTTGGACATTCCTTCTTCTTGAGTTTCTTGTGGTTTGTGGGTTGTTCTTCATGTATTCCAAATTTCTGGGCTAATAACCACTTATTACAGAGTGTATGCCATGAAAACACTTTTCTTAAAAATAAATCAGGGTTAGGGAGATGGTTCCGTGGTTAAGTACACTAACTATTCTTCCAGAGGAACAAGGGTTCAATTTCTAGAACCCACATAACAAATCACAGCCTTCTGCAACTCCAGTTCCAGGGAATTCAGTGACCTATTCTGAGCTCTACAGGTATCAGGTATGTACATGTACCCAGACATGCATGCAGGCAAAATACACATCACATCAAATATTGAGTAGCAATAGTAATAATGAAACACATCAAATAATTTTATTTGAGAGAGAGACACACACAGAGAGACAGAGGGGGATCTTCTGGAAGTGGTAGCATAAATTTCATTGAGAAGGTTTAACTTAAAACTCAATCTAAATGGAGAGGCCATGTTTGTAGCAATATAAACCAGTATCCACACATTCCATACGCTGCTTATAAATATCTTCAGAAGAAATGAATTGTCAGTTGATCACTGGAAAAACACAGAACACAAGTGAGATGTTAGGAAATGAAACAAAATCAATCAAACAAGAAAATGATAAACTAGGCTACCACATAGGCAACATGTGCAAATGTAACACAGTGGCATTTCATGACAGGCTACCACTGAGGACCACAAGAAAGATGACATTCTTTGCAATTACTTAACTTTTCAATCTGACCTCACAATCTGGTAGACAAATGGAACCACATGCCTTCCTGAGATAGCCTCATGTTTCTAGACTTCACTACAGCAAGATGTGAGAGACGGGTGGCATAAGGCACAGGTGAGCTGGGAAATTCTAGCACCCTCATTTCTTCCAATAAATCCAGTCCCTATTCTTGTGTTTCCAATTTAAAGGAGAAAAAAACCCCTCAGAATCACTGGTAATCCTACTGTTGCAGTTTTATTGCCTGTTTTAAGTAGTGCTCTGACAAGACTGTTGTCTGGCATATCAAGGTTTGGTACTTTAAAAGATGTCTATGGTTTTTGGGTTTTTTTTTGACAGAACTGATAAATGTCATCAGGACACCATCATCATCAATATCTTCATTGTGTAGCTAATTATAATGAAAGAGAAGAGGCAATATAGTGATGTTCTTACAAGTGCCTATTCTGTAGGCTGACATTACCCTTAAATTAGATCTTTCTCACTACCAGATGAGCCCAAGATAATGAGAATTAAGTTTTCTCAACCTGGGGTTTCTTCAATTTTTATATAAAAATGAAATGGAGCCAAAGAGATGGGTTGGTAAGAACGTATGTGTTGTGCAGGCCTAAGAACCAGAATTCAAATCTGCTGAGCATATATTAAACATTAGCCTGTAATCACAATGGTTCTATGACATCATAGGAAGACAACTCTGGAAAATCCCATGAAGCTCATAGACAGGCCATCCCAGTCTGCACAACACATGCACAAAAGAAATTGTGTGTAAGACAAGGAGGAAAGCAAGGACTTGCACTGCAGTCTATCTTCTTGACTCCACACATGCATTGTAGCACATGCTTGTTGACACTCACATACATGAACACAAACATTCACATACATGCACACCTTACAAAAAAAGGAAATGATGACAATTTTAAGATAGTGAAAGGAGTGATTGGTGCTCAGGGTTTGTCTTCTGCTGTATCATATCTAACAACTCTATATATCTATGTGGAGCTAGTAAAGGCCAGTGGGATGCAGGCAGAAGAATGTAAACCAATTTCTATCTCATTACTGAAAAACATTCACTACATGGTACACCCACGCATGTGCATGTGCATGTGCACATGTGTGAGCAAACACACACATACACACCACAGAGAGAGAGAGAGAGAGAGAGAGAGAGAGAGAGAGAGAGAGAGAGAGAGAGAGAGAGAGAGAGAGAGACCTTTTGCAATGGCAGGTCACAGAGGCCAGACATTCTAGTTATAAGGTGGAACCAGCCTTGATGCCCATCAGAAGAAAGCAATGCCTTGGAGAGTTTCCAGCCCATGCTGATGTGGTTGAGAAATGGACTTTTCTTGTGTTAAGCCACTGAGCTCTTAAAACTTATCTGAAGAAGCAGTGAATCACTGTTACTCACAGTGTCTGCTGGGTAAAGTTCACTCACTATTTCTGATCTTTGTCATTGTCACACTACCATCATCATTAGCAAGGATACCTAGTCTTCAAAAGATTTGAATTTAAGATTTTGTTTGCCACTCACTCAACACTTAGTGTTGCTAGCAACACTAAGACAAGCCATCACTTAGAACATCATTTGATAAACAGGGAGAGCAACCCTTAGCTCTCGGTTGTATTGAGGATTATCGCAGAAAGATGAGAAAACATTTGGAAACTGAAAAGTGATTGATTGGCTGTTTCTCATTATGCCCTGTCATTTGCCATCAATACTTCTACAGCAGCAGTTCTCAACCTTCCCAATGTTTTCATCCTTTAATACAATTCCTCGTGCTGTGGTGACCCCAACCATAAAATTGTTTCATTGCAGTAGAAGTTCATTCTAGTTCTTCCTCCCAGCCCCATGTTCCTAGAAACAAGACTCAAACTCAAAATATATTTACAGGTACCTTGGCCATATAGTTAGGCTCTCTTCTGACTATATCGTAACTTAAAATAATCCATTTATTCTAATCTACATTCTGTCACATGGCTGGGTTACTTGTGCTCAGGTACCATGTGTCTGTCTTGTCATATCTTCCCCATCTTCTTGGGCAAATATCTCGTGCCTAGCATTATCACAGAATCCTTTCTGCCTAGCAGTTGTTCCACCTCATATTTCCTGCCTAAATTATATGTCATCATACTTATTATTGACAGTTGCCATATCCATACAGAACATATATTTTCTCTATACATTGCTACTTCATAACTGTAATTTTGATGTTATGAATTATAATATAAATATTTTCTATGCCACATATGTGATCCCCAAAAGGATCATGACCCACAGATTGGGAACCTCTATTCTAAAGCATTTCTTGAGGAGCATGAAGCCTTATCTTATTGAAGGGATGATTAGTCATGTGACATTCTTTAGTCAAGAGTGTGTGAGGGGATGGGGCACATTTACATTTGAGGAGCATCATCAAAAATGATAGTTTGTGAGTTAGCAGTATCTTTTTGTCTTCCCTTGACATTTCTACTTCCTCCTGGCCTTGCAGTTACAGTGTTGGAGATTACCAGCTGAAGAGGTGGCTCAGGAGTTAAGAGCACTGGATGCTCTTCTAGAGGACCTAGATTCAATTTCTTGTACCCACATACTAGCTCACAACCATCTGTAACTCAAGTCCCAGGAAATTCAATGCCCTTTTCTGCCCTCTGAGGGTACCAGACATATGCATGGTAGTCAGATATACATTTAGGAAAAACACCTACATACATTAAAAATAAATGAAATAATTCAAGATGTTAGCATTTAGAAAACAATACTACAAAGTGAAGGCCTAAAGAATAGTCACAGATTTCACAGAGACAGTATACTAATTAACAAGATCAGAAATGGAAAGGGAAACATAACAACAGACAGTGAGGAAATCCAAAAAATCATGAGATCCTACTACAAAAGCCTATACTCAACAAAACTGGAAAACCTGGATAAAATGGACAATTTTCTAGACAGATGCCAGGTACCAAAGTTAGATCAAGATCAGATCAACTATCTAAACAGTCCCATATCTGCTAAGTAAACAGAAACAGTCATTAATAGTCTCCCAACCAAAAGAAGCCCAGGACCGGATGGGTTTAGTGCAGAGTTTTATCAAACCTTCAAAGAAGACCTAATACCAATACTCCTCAAACTATTCAACAAAATAGAAACTGAAGGCACTCTACCCAATTCGTTCTATGAAGCCACAATTACTCTTATACCTAAACCACACAAAGACCCAACAAAGAAAGAAAACTTTAGATCAATCTCCCTTATTAATATTGATGCAAAAATACTCAATAAAATTCTTGCAAACCGAATCAAAGAACACATCAAAATGATCATCCACCATGATCAAGTAGGCTTCATCCCAGGGATGCAGGGATGGTTCAATATATGAAAATCCATCAACATAATTCACTACATAAACAAGCTCAAAGGAAAAAAAACCATATGATCATCTCATTAGATGCTGAGAAAGCATTTGACAAAATCCAACATCCCTTCATGATAAAAGTCTTGGAAAGATTAGGAATTCAAGGCCCATACTTAAACATAGTAAAAGCAATATACAGAAAACCAGTAGCCAACATCAAACTAAATGGAGAGAAACTTGAAGCAATCCCACTAAAATCAGGAACTAGACAAGGCTGCCTACTCTTTCCCTACCTATTCAATATTGTACTTGAAGTCCTAGCCAGAGCAATTAGACAACAAAAGGGGATCAAAGGCATACAAATTGGAAAGGAAGAAGTCAAATTATCACTATTTGCTGATGATATGATAGTATACTTAAGTGACCCCAAAAATTCCACCAGAGAGTTCCTAAACCTGATAAACAACTTTAGCAAAGTAGCTGGATATAAAATTAACTCAAGCAAATCAGAGGCCTTCCTCAACACAAAGGATAAACAGATGTAGAAAGAAATTAGGGAAACAACACCCCTCACAATAGTTACAAATAGTATAAAATATCTTGGTGTAACTCTAAGCAAGTAAAAGATCTGTTTGACAAGAACTTCAAGTCTCTAAAGAAGGAAATTGAAGATCTCAGAAGATGGAAAGATCTCCCATGCTCGTGGATTGGCAGGATTAATATAGCAAAAATGGCCATCTTGCCGAAGGCAATCTACAGATTCAATGCAATTGTTTTCAAAATTCCAACTCAATTCTTCATAGACTTGGAAAGAGCAATTTGCAAATTCATCTGGAACAACAAAAAACCCAGGATAGCCAAAACTATTCTCTACAATAAAGGAACATCTGGTGGAATCACAATCCTAGACCTTAAGCTGTACTACACAGCAATTGTGATAAAAAAAAAAAAAAAACTGCATGGTATTGGTGCAGTGATCGGCAGGTAGATTAATGGAACAGAATTGAAGACCCAGAAATGAAACCACACACGTATGGTCACTTGATCTTTGACAAAGGAGCTAAAATCATCCAGTGGAAAAAAGACAGCATTTCAACAGATGGTACTGGCTCAATTGGCGGTTAGCATGTAGAAAAATGCAAATAGATCCATTCCTATCTCCTTGTACAAAGCTCAAGTCCAAGTGGATCAGGGACCTCCACATTAAACCAGATACATTGAAACTAATAGAAAAGAAAGTGGGGAAGAACCTCGAGCAAATAGGCACAGGGGAAATTTCCTAAAGAGAACACCAATAGCTTATGCTCTAAGATCAAGAATTGACAAATGGGACCTTATAAAGTTGCAAAACTTCTGTAAGGCAAAAGACACTGTCAACAGGACAAAACGGCAACCAACAAATTGGGAAAAGATCTTTACCAATCCTATACCTGATAGAGGGCTAATATCCAAGGTATACAAAGAACTCAAGAAGTTAGACTCCAGAGAACCAAATAACCCTATTAAAAAATGGGGTACAGAGCTAAACAAAGAATTCTCAACTGAAGAATACCAAATGACTGAGGAGCACCTAAAGAAATGTTCAACATCCTTAGTTATCAGGGAAATACAAATCAAAACTCTGAGATTCCACCTCACACCAGTCAGATTGACTGGGATAAAAAAAAACTCAGGTGACAGCAGATGCTGGAGAGGTTGTGGAGAAAGAGGAATATTACTTCATTGCTGGTGGTATTGCAAGCTGGTACAACCACTCTGGAAATCAGTGTGATGGTTCCTCCGGAAATTGGGCATAGTTCTACCGGAGGACCCAGCTATACCACTCCTGGGCATATAACCAGAAGATGCTCCAGCATGTAATAAGGACACGTGCTCCACAATATTCATAGCAGCCTTATTTATAATAGCCAGAAACTGGAAACAACCCAGATGTCCCTCAACAGAGGAATGGATACAGAAATTGTGGTACATTTATACAATGGAGTACTACTCAGCTATTAAAAACAATGAATTTATGAAATTCTTAGGGAAATGGATGGATCTGGAGAATATCATCCTGAGTGAGGTAACCCAATCACAAAAGAACACACATGGTATGTACTCTCTGATAAATGGTTATTAACCCAGAAGTTCGGGAATACAGGAAGATCAACCCACAAACCACAAGAAACTCAAGAAAAAGGAACACCAAAATGTGGACATTTCATTCCTTCTTAAAAGGGTGAACAAAATACCCACAGAAGGAGTTGCAGAGACTAACTATGGAGTAGAGACTGAAGGAAAGACAAGCCAGCCTGATGTAGCTATCTCCTGAGATGCGCTGACAGTACCTGACTAATACAGATGTAGAGGCTCACAGCCATCCATTGAACTGAGTACAGGGTCCCCAGTGAAGGAGTTAGAGAAAGGACCAATGGATGTGAAGGGTTTGCAGCCCCGTAGGACAAACAACAATATGAACTAACTAGTACCCTCAGAGCTCCTAGGGACTCAACCACCAACCAAGGAGTATACATGGTAGGACTGATTTTTCTGGTAGCATGTGTATAGTAGAGGATAGCAAAATCAATCATCAATGGGAGGAGAGGTCCTTGGTCCTGTGAAGGTTCTATGCCTCAGTGCAGGGGAATGCCAGGGCCAATAAGTGGGAGAGGGTGGAGTGGCAAGCATAGGAAGGAGAAAGCCAATGGGGGTTTGTTCTTGTGTTTGTTTGTTTGTTTGTTTGTTCCTGGGAGGGAAAACTGGGAAAAGAAAAATCATATGACATGTAAATAAAGAAAATATCTTTAAAAAAAAAAAAAAAAAAAAGAATAGTCACGGATTTGAAGGTTTCCTCTGACCTAGCAGTGATCTGTTTCCTCTTGACTTTATTCCCATGAGGCAGACTATAGATGCAAGGATCTCTCTTCCCAACAAATCATAGGAACTACAATCTCTTTTCCCCCAAATCCAGACATGAAGCCTGCTTCATAACTGCAAGTCATTTCTATTTATTACATTTTGTGTTTCGGAATACATTCTAAAATAAAAAGACCTGAATTTGACTTACCTCCAAAACAGTGACTAACCTGCATAACACACATAAAATCTTATAGGGGAGAACAGAAGGAATCTTTAAACAGACCAGAAAAGAGAAATTCAGAAAGTTACCACTGTAGGAACATTTAAGTATTTGGATTTAAATATTTGAAAGCCTGTCTTTGAGAATTAAACCCTAGACTTATTCTGCATAATTTTAAGATGCAAAGTGAAGAGATTAGAAGAAATTGATTAAAAAAAAACCAATATTTTCAACAAAGAAATTCCCCCCTAAAATTGAATGTGCTCCTTCGAATTTAGGGTTGAAGATTCATGAAGGGGTACAAATAAGAACTAGTCAGCATGCAAAGGCTTTTTTTTTATATTTGAAGAATCAAAATTAATTTGCAGAGGACAAGACTAGATTCTACCAGCAAAATGCCCTGGAGAGGTTATTAATAATTCACAACGTGCAGTAATGTTAGAAAATGAAATTTACTTACCAAAGAGAAAACACAAAACTAGTATTCCTGGTGTGACTATATTCCCACACAGGGGATCCATCACTATTCCACCATAATCAGAGCAGGCAATGTACAATTAGGTTTTAAAAGAGGCTGTTCTGTCACAAGTGTACTCGCTTTTCTTATGTCACCAAAAGAAAGTCACATCCTTAAGAAAGTGTATTTTAGACCTGACATTTCTAGTTTTTCTTTTTTATTTCTCTAACAGAGGAGGGGGGTGTCAAATGACCACAGGAATACAGCTCTCCCCGACCAGTGAAGGAAAGGACAGTGGCCAACACAAATATTATAGCACAAGGCTGGACCGGTGGAGAAATAGGAAAAAATAAAATCGGTCCCACCTAAAGGTTCTCTGAAAATAAATGGTCATGCCAACCACAGCCACAGGTGTAACACCACAGCCCAAAGGAGAGCTTTTATCAGCAGATGCTGGCTTTGGGCACACACACGTGCAGCTTCCTACATGCCTTTAGTATGCATTTTCTGAAACTCAAGGAACAAGAGGTTCATTCACAGACAAATGAAAAAGCAACACAGGCTTGCAGTGGCAGCCTGTGGTAGGGTTCACATTTTTACAGATATTTTCCTCTCTCTCTCACCACTGTGTATTTTCTCCTGAGCATCTCCTCCCTATTCATGAGGGCATGTTAACATACCTCCTCTTGTGAAGGTCTCCTGCACATCATCACAGCAGCCATGGTTCAAGATGGTAATGGTAGTGTCAACCCAACCACATTCCCAAAGGACATAAGACCCTTGCACTTCAGTATATATATCTTCCCGTACTATCCTCTTGCCAGTCTTCTCTTTGCCCTCTCCTCAAACACATGCCCTTCACACCCAAGACCTTCTTCATAAGTCACTGCAAGTCACTGAATTATCATTTATCTCTGAACTTTTGTACATTGTGTCCTTTGAGTCTGAAAATTATTGCTCTTTTGCAGCCACTTGTAGCCAGTTAGTTCTCAGACTTCAGCTTGCTGGTAGACCTTGTTAATGCTCCTAACATCATGTCCCCCTGGTTCCTTATAGGCTGTAACTCATGCATACCAGCAACTGCCTGTATCTCACTAACTAAAGTCAGGAGATGGTTTTTGGCTAAGTTATCAACAAGTCAACATCCCAGGAATAATTCTCAAGCGGTGAGAGTCAGGAATTGCTGGATAATGTCCACATCCAGCTTGCCTGCCCCTCAGCTGGACAGCCTGAGTTCTGTAGTACACAGATCCCCAGAGAGCATCCAAAGGACCAAGTGCTATTTGCCACATCAAAAACCTACTCATGAACCCACTTGCTATAGTCTCTCTTCTCTCTCTCCTTCTCCTTCTCTCTCCTTTCTACTCCCTCACAGTGCTCCTCAGAATCTGGTCCTAAATAAACTTATTTTTTCTCAAAGTCTTCATGGGGGAAACCCAGATCAAAAGATTTCTTTCATTGCTGTGAGGTCATGAGTTCTATAGTGCTCCACAGCCCTATCAGCACCATTTGTTTGTCTAGATCTCTCTTTAAACAGAAAATGCCTTGAAGCCTGACCTGTCTTTCTTTTCCCGGCACCCTTGACTATTGCACAACAAACATTTATCACTTAATGAAATGGTAAGTAAGGCTCACCTGGCCTCTTCGATTTTCATTACTATTGTTACCCAAATCTCTAGAAAGTGATATGTAAATTAATAAACGAATAACACTGTTTTCCGAGTCTGGAAACCTATATTTTAATGCCAACTGTATTACTGCTGGTTTGTTCCTTGATAACTTCGTGCTATACCTGGTTTGAGTACTTTGGCTATAGCTCGCCTATTTCAGTTCCCTTCCGTTTCTTATGCTCAGGTTCATACAAGACATGAAAGTATTTTTAAAACTGACAGAAGCTCATTGATTCATCTCCAATGACCATTAAAATGTAAAACAGCAAAAGACACTACAGTAAGTTTGCTGGGAAGCTTACAATAACCTAAAAGAAGTATAAAAATAGTAAATAAGCTGAGAGAGGAAGGAGGCAGAGAGAGGTAGAAAGGGTAACTAAAGAAGAATATAAAAGGGTGTTATGAAAGAGGGAGAAGGCAAAAAAGCAAGAGGTTAGAATGGGGAAAAAATAAAGACTTGCCAATAATACAAATGCTCAAATACAAATTTAGGTAAATTTAAGAAGGACTATTTTTTAAAATATGGCACAATCCAAATATTCCTAATTATTATAGAGATAAATAAAACACAAGAAGGAAGAAGAAGAGGAAAAGGAGGAAGAGGAGAAGGAGGAACGTTGGCAGCAACTAAGTCAAGCAAAAAGGTTGACTGATAATAAGAACAATGTATATAGACAAAATCTGAGGAACATAGGAAAGGAAATAAAACAAAATTTTATTTAAGTAACAATTTAACAATATATATTAAGATGTAACAAGTAGTGGGGAAAGGGCGCTCACAAGACCAAGCAAAGGTGGAAAGATCCTGTCTAGAATGAAATATTAGAGCAGTTTTCTAAAGACTGCCAGTTATGCTCACTGGGGTCATGGTAGATGTCAACTGTGTAGGTTGTTTATGCTGTTGCTGACTCTTGGACAAGTGTTTGAAGTCTGTCAGAGCTGTCTTTGTTTTAGAAATGTTCCTTTGCATACCAGAGGCCTCTGCTGGCCATATACATAGCTTTGCAGGGTTCTCTTGACCTCCTGAGATACCCCAGATCCAAATACTCTAGATTTGGTTAAGAAGCCAGAGGTTCTTTTTGTTGTGACTGTGTTGTGACTGTGGGAAAACACCCCAGCTCTGAGATCTGTACAAGCAGAAGGCCTGTCTTTGTACTCTCAGGACCCCCTCAGACCTAATCGCCTTGTGGTGGGAGATAGTTATGGGTATCACCGTACATCATGGGACTCCAAGTAGAAAATGACAGATAAGTGGCTCAACAGGCTGATCCACTCATTGTCCTCAGACATATGAAACCCCAGGGTTATTTATTCTGTTTTGATCTCCTCCTGGCCATGAAGAACAAGGTTCCCTTTTCTTATAGCGCACTTCACTACTTAGCTGAAGCCTCCTGTATCCATTCTGTCGGCATCTGACCCTTCTCTTCTTCACAGGTATCTCCTTGGACCTTCTCTTACCAAGGAGCTCTTGTGGGCCAAATGGAGGCTCTATAGCCTGTGATTGTTCCCTATTCTCAGGCTGCCTATGTAGGTCATTTCTTTCTTTTTTTCCTTTTTTCTTTTGTCAGTTTATTTTATCACAACAAGAAAATAAACTAGGGTGGAGCCACTATTACTGTAACACTGTTCTCCAGTGTAAGGTTAAGAGCCCTTAGAGGAAATGGCTGGCATAGGAATAACACAAGAAACATAAAACAAGAGTGGAACATTTTCTTGTTCTATGATGTAAGAGGTTAAGATAGGAGGAATGATAATGAAACCAATGATGGACAATCCACAGGAGCCAAATCAATTTCAAGAACAAAATCTACACCTATTTAAGTAGCAGAATTAAGTATAAGAGTATATAATCATAAGTCAAGGTAGAAAATGAATACTTATAAATTTATATAAATATTTTATATCTAAATGAAATAGATAAGTCTTTTTCAGAAGATTTCTTTTTTCGTACGAAGGAAATCATTTAATTGGGGCTTGACACTTTCAGAGGTTTAGTCCATTATCATCGTGGTGAGGAGCATGGAAGCATGCAAGCAGGTACAATGCTGTGAGAAGTAGCTGGGAGTTCTTCATCCAGATTCACAGACCACTGGAAGGAAGTGACTCTGAGATTAAAATAGGCTTTTGAAAGCCCAAAGCCCACCCCCAGTGACACACTTCCTATAACAAGGCCATACTAGGTCATTTCTGGAAAACAGATTATTTTTCAAGATGGTACCTGGAGAGCCTGAGAGCATGGTTAAGAGCACTTGCTACTATTAGAAGACTTAAGTTAATGTTCTCAATACCCAGGTCAAGTAGTTTATAGTAACCCACAACTCCAGTTCTTGGGAATCCAGTGCCTTCTCCTGGGCCTCTATGGGCAACTTTGTACACAAGGCATACGCACACAAACACAAACACACACATACACACTCATGTACACTCACAAAAATAAAATAAAAAATAAAAATAAAAATAAATCTTTAAAAAAAAAATAAAGATGGCACCTCGCCACTGCCCTCTATGTGCCTAGGGTGATAAAACAGGATTCCCTCTACTGCAGAGTCACCATCTACCAGAGAGATCAGTGTCTCAACAAAACCCACAGCTGCATTTGAGGCTTGTGAAGTCTGTGAGGATGTCTCAAGGCACACACAACTGCCTGCTTCCCAGCTGGCTCATCTTTCTGACACACACACACACACACACACACACACACACACACACACACACACCTTCTCCTGAGCAGTTCCTTGGTCTCCTGTCACTGGCTTTGTAGATGTCCGAGGCACTTCCTGTCTTTGGAATAATATCTGGTTTTCTCTCTTTTTCTTTTTTCTTATTTTTCTTCTTCTGATTCCCTCCCTCACCAAGTTACACAGAGGTAGTGTCTAAGCTGTCATTTTATCCAAATTCTCTAGATTATACATTACTTAGTGCTGACTGGGATATTCTACTATATGCTGTACCATATATCTACTATAAATATTTTTTCTCAGTCTGCCTTGTCTATTCATTTTCTTTATTTTGGGAGGTTTAAAAATAGCATTGTATTTTTATCGAGACTCCGAGATTTCTTTTAATTATAGGGATTATATTTAAAACATACTAGGGTGCAGGGAGAGGGCTCAGTGTTTGCTATATACATATAAGGCCCTGATTTTGAATATCCAGTACCCAGTAAAAAGGCAGGTATAGAGTGAATGCCCATACTTCCCACTGCAGAAGCAGAGATGGATGATTCATGGGGCTTGCTGGCCAGTCAGCCTAGTCAACAAGTAAGTTTCATCTTCACTGAGAGACCCTGACTCAAAGACAATGATAAGACAGGGAGCTAGACAGTTGGCTCAGCAGTTAAAAGCACCGTGCTCTTGCAATGGACCAGAGTTTGGTTACCATTGCCCCCATCCAGCAGCCCACAACAACCACCAACTCCAGCCTCATGTGATATGATGCCCTCTTCTGGCTTCTGTAGGCACCTACACACACACACACACACACACACACGTACACGTACACGTACACGTGTACGTACACACACACAAATATGAATACAGAATAAATCTTTTAAAAAATAGAATAAGTAAGGTAGAGAACAACTGAGGAAGACATCCTACATTGCCGCTGGCTTCCACATACATGCACACATCTGGTACATGCATCCAATACAGACACATGCACACAAAATCCTTTAGCCTTTTAAATGTGTTTTTAAATTTTGGTCAGTGTGTGTGTGTGTGTGTGTGTGTGTGTGCAAGTGCATCATGCCACAGTGCCAGTGTGGCATGTGGTCAGAGGACAACTCTTGGAAGTTGGTTCTATCCTACCACCTTAAGGAATCCAGGTATTGAATTCAGGTCATCAGGTTTGGAATGAAGTGCCTCTCCTGCTAATTCATTCCATCAGGTCCCACTTTAGTCTTTCAACTGCCATAATATATTTATTATATGGAAAAGAAGGGGATTGTATGGATAATCCCTACAAATAATAAATATATGTATACAATTTATCAATAGTAGCCTTTGATAATCAGCCATTTTCAGTTTCAATGAAACCCAATTTATTAGAGTAAGTTCTTGTTGCACCATGTCCAAGAAACCTTGCCTATGCCACCAAGATATCCCCTCTTGTGCTCTCCTGGAGGTTTATGTTCAAGCCTAGGAGCCATCAAAAGCCATTGTTTATGTATGCAGTAAGAAACGGTTTGCTTTCATTTTTACCAAGGTGGGTCTCCAGTCTTCCCAGCAACATTTGTTAGAAGGGCTGTTCCCTATAATGTTGTGACTAGAAGCATTGATCAGAATCCTGCAGCCATACTTCTGTGGAGCTGCTTTTGAACATCCTATTCTGTTGACCCTTGTTAATAAGCCACAATTTCCTTAAAAATTACAGTACAGAGGCTTATGTGATGTAATAGGTAAGGCCAAATCCCAAGGCACTCTTGAGCTGAACTAGCTTGTGTGCCTGTTTTCCAGAGATAGCCACTTCCTTAACCTTTCACGAGAGAAGAGTGGACCACGTGGTCACGTGCTGTGCAGGGCATCCCTTAATTTAAGCTTGTATGGCTTTTAATATTGGTTTTATTTTTACCATTTCATATATGTGTGCAATCTCTTGTGATTATATCCCACCCCCATAGCCTTCACTAATCTACTCCTGTTGGCTCCCTTCATCCTTCCTATGTTCATGATTTATTTTACTTTATTTCTATCACTGGGGAGAGTGAATGTTGTGGTGCACATGTAGAGGTCAAAGAATAACTTTGTGGCATCCATACACTCCTTCCACATTTACATGGATTCCAGGCATTGAACTTATCTCTCTAGGCTTACACAACAATCACCTTCACCTGTTGAGCCATCCTGCTGGTTTTTCCTTCTATGTTTGTGGTGTGTATGTGTATGTGTGCTGTCTGTTCATGATTGCAATGGCCATGTCATATTATAAGAATTACAGCTTCTCATAGCATCCCTCCCCATTCTCTGGTTCTTACACTCTTTCTACCCCATCTTCCATGATTTTCTCTGGGCCATGAAGGGCTTGATATAGCTGTTTCTTTCGTCTACTTTTTATTTTCTTTATTTACATGTCATGTTATATCTCCTTCCCCAGTTTCCCCTCTGAAAAAAAGTAAAATAAATAAAGTAAAATAAAAATAAAAAAAAACAAAAACAAAAACAAAACAAAACAAAAAAACCCTGTTCCCACCCTCTCCCCCTGATCACCAGCCCACTCTTTCCTGCCTCCTGGTCTTGGCATTCCCCTACACTGGGGCATAGAACCTTCACAGGGCCAAGGTCCTCTCTTCCACTGATGACTAAGTAGACCATCCTTTGCTACATATGCTGCTGGAGCCATGAGTCCCACCATGTGTACTCTTTGGTTGGTGGTTTAGTCCCTGAGATCTCTGAGGGTACTAAGTAGTTCATATTGTTGTTCGTCCTAAGGGGCTGCAAACCCTTCAGCTCCTTGAGTCCTTTCTCTAGCTCCTTCATTGTGGACCCTGTGTTCAGTCCAATGGGTGGCTGTGAGCCTCTACTTCTGTATTAGTCGGGTACTGTCAGAGCCTCTCAGGAGACAGCTATATCAAGCTTCTGTCAGCCAGCACTTGCCAGCATCCACAATAGTGTCTGGATTTGATGATTGAATATGGGAAGGATTCCCGGGTGGAGCAGTCTCTGGATTGTCCTTCCTTCAGTCTCTGCTCCATAATTAGTCTCTGCAACAAAAGGGTGTTTTGTTCCTCTTTTTAAGAAGGAATGAAGTATCCACACTTTGGTCTTCCTTCTTCTTGAGTTTCTTGTGGTTTGTGGATTGTACTTTGTGTATTCCAATCTTCTGGGCTAATATCCACTTATCAGAGAGTGCATACCATGTGTGTTCTTTTGTGATTGGGTTACCTCACTCAGGATGATATTCTACAAATCCATCCATTTCCCTAAGAATTTCATAAATTCATTGTTTTTAATAACTGAGTAGTACTCCATTGTGTATTTGTACCACATTTTCTGTATCCATTCCTCTGTTGAGGGAAATCAGGGTTGTTTCCAGTTTCTGGCTATTATAAATAAGGCTGCTATGAACATAATGTGTCCTTATTACATGCTGGAGTATCTTCTGGATATATGCCCAGGAGTGGTATAGCTGAGTCCTCTGGTAGTACTATGTCCAAGTTCCTGAGGAACGGCCAAACTGATTTCCAGGGTGGTTGTACCAGCTTGCATTCCCACCAGTATTGAAGGAGTGTTCCTTTCTCCCCAACCTCTCCAGCATCTGCTGTCACCTGAGTTTTCGATCTTAGTCATTCTGACTGGTATGAGGTGGAATCTCAGGGTTGTTTTGATTTGCATTTCCCTGATGACTGAGGATGTTCAACATTTCTTTAGGTGCTTCTCAGCCATTCATTATTCGTCAGTTGAGAATTCTTTGTTTAGCTTTGTACCCCATTTTTAATAGGGTTATTTGGTTCTCGAGAGTTTAACTTCTTGAGTTCTTTGTATATATTGGGTATTAGCCCTCTATCAGATATAAGATTGGTAAAGATCCTTTCCCAATTTGTTGGTTGCCATTTTATCCTATTGACAGTATCTTTTGCCTTACAGAAGCTTTGCAGTTTTATGAGGTCCCATTTGTCAATTCTTGATCTTAGAGCATAAGCTATTGGTGTTCTCTTCAGGAAATTTTCCCCTATGCCCATGTGCTTGAGACTTTTCCCCAGTTTCTTTTCTGTTAGTTTCAGTGTATCTGGTTTTATGTGGAGGTCCTTGATCCACTTGGACTTGAGCTTTGTACAAGGATATAGGAATGGATCGATTTGCATTCTTCTACATGCTAACCGCCAGCTGAACCAGCACCATTTGTTGAAAATGCTGTCTTTTTTTCACTGGATGGTTTTAGCTCCTTTGTCATAGATTAAGTGACCATAGGTTTGTGGTTTCATTTCTGTGTCTTCAGTTCTATTCCACTGATCTACCTGCCTGTCACTGTACCAATACCATACAGTTTTTATCACAATTGCTCTGTAGTACAGCTTAAGGTCGGGAATGGTGATTCCACCAGAGGTTCCATTATTGTTGAGAATAGTTTTGGCTATCCTGGGTCTTTTGTTATTCCAGGTGAATTTGCAAATTGCTCTTTCTAAGTCTGTGAAGAATTGAGTTGGAATTTTGAAAACAATTGCATTGAATCTGTAAATTGCTTTCAGCAAGGTGGCCATTTTTACTATATTAATCTTGCTAATCCACGAGCATGGGAGATCTTTCCATCTTCTGAGACCTTCTTCAATTTCCTTCTTCAGAGAATTGAAGTTCTTGTCAAACAGATCTTTTATTTGCTTAGTTAGAGTCACACCAAGGTATTTTATATTATTTGTGACTATTGTGAAGGGTGTTGTCTCCCTAATTTCTTTCTCAGCCTGTTTATCCTTTGTGTAGAGGAAGGTCACTGATTTGTTTGAGTTAATTTTATATCCAGTTGCTTTGCTGAAGTTGTTTATCAGGTTTAGGAGCTCCAATCTGAAGCTATGGATTTAGGAAAGAGCTTCCTTTCTTCAAGATTAGCAGGGCAGAGGGAGGAACTGTAGACAATATTGGCAGTTGAGACAGACACTGTGTCAATAAGTCTTAGAGAACCTGAAGAAACTGAAAGACCAGAAGGAACTGTTCTGGGTTTATTTTAATAATAGAACCAGCAAGGGTTCCTGCTACTGTAATTCTGGAGTTTAGAGGGGAAAGTGACTATTTTAAGTTTTAATTTTTTTTAATACTGCAACAAGTTTAGATAAATAGAAGATTGCAGACACAAAATAGGAATTTCCTGTAGGCTTTTACCTAGCTTCCTCTAAATGAAACAAGCATCTTACATATCCCATATACAGTTATCAAAACTAAGAATTAATATTGGGGCAGAACCCTTAACTAAATTAAGAGCCCTATAAAGATTTTAATAAATTTCCCACTACTGTTCCTTCCCTGTTCTGGGTTCTGGTCCAGGATGCCAATATGTTACTCTTTCTGGCTTCTTATTCTTTTCCAAACTGTGATAGCAATTTCACAAGCTTGTCTGGTATCACAACCTTGAGAGTTTTGAATGCCCTTAATTCATGTTTCCCTGTGGTTAATTTGATGTTGCAGATTTGTGGGAGGAATACAGTAGAGGTAAAGTGCCTGTCACCACACTGGATAAGGAGGTGCATGATGTCACCATTATCTGATGATGTCCACTAAGGTAAGCTGGTGTCTGAAACTTGTTCTACTGTAAAGTCAAGAGTCATCTTTTTCCATGCCTGATGTGTTAAAAAATAAATCCATCCCATATCCAAGAACAGAGAAGTTAAACTATACATTCTGGGTGGAGGACATATGTTAAAGATACTGCAATCACTAAGTACTTGCATGGACATCATCCACATGGTACAGACCACCTGTGCCCCAACTTAACCATTCATACACAAATCTTGTCATCAGTTATTATTATTTCTGTTTTTAACAGTGATTATTCAATTTCCTTTATCCATCTATATTTTACTATTATAATTATTTTTTATAGAAGAGCTATTTTATCCTGTATATATTAATTTAGTAATATCAGCCTATATTCAAAGTGGTAATTTATTGTTTAATGCCATGCCTATAATGTCTTTGGAAAATTCCATATTTTCTTCTGAAAGTTTCTAAGATAAGTTGTATATTTTCATATTAGCTGAGCTATGTGTGCCAAGTTGGTATATTTTCTTTTGCTTTTTTCTGCTTTTGGGCATTCAATTGTTCTTTGATTGTTTACTGAAAAGACTATCTGTTCCTCAGTGATTGAACTTATGTCTCAGAAAAATTGATTATATTCGTGTAGGTCTATTTCTGAGCTCCCAATCCTGTTCTTTTGCCTTAGACATCCATTGTTTTACTAAGTCCACATTGTTTTCATGGCTATAACCTCATGTTTTGAAATGAAGCATGTAAATCCTCTAACTCTGTCCTTCTTTTTCAGAATTTTATATATATGTATATATATTTATTTTATATATAAATTTTTACAATTTACATTATTTTTCCCCTCCCTTTCCTCCTTCCAACCCTTCCCATGTATCCTGACTTGCATTCTCTCAAATTTGGGGCCTTCTTTTCTTTAATTGCTGCTAGATATGCATGTGTGTAAATATAAATACATATGTATTTCTAAATATAAAAATACAACCTGGGTTGTCCATATACTATTAGTTGTATTTGTCTGCTAAATGCTGACCATTTGATATTGAATAATCAGTTGGTGTGCCCTTCCCTGCTCTCAACATTCCTTAATTACCTATAATTCTTTGTCCAGGGTTGAAGCCTGCTAGATATCTCCCTTCCATGTTAGTATGCCTATTGGTGTCATCTTTGTTCAGGTTTTGTTTAGGTAGCCATGTTGGTGAAACTTCCTAGGTGTAGCTTCTTTGACATTACAAGAAGACCTAATCTCAAAGCAAAGCCTGTTCCTCTGACTCTTACAATCTTTCCACCCCATTGTAACACAATGATTCCTAAACCTTAGGAGCAGGAGTTGTGTTGTAGATGTATTCACTATGAATGTGCTTCACTAGCATTCTGATTAGTTATGGTTTTCTTTTTTTTTTTTTTTTTAGATATTTTCTTTATTTACATGTAAATTTCTCCATTCCCAGTTTCCCCTCCAAAAAACAAAGAAACAAACAAAAACAACAAAAACAAACCCCTGTTGCCTCCCACTTCCCCATGCCTGCCACCCACCCCGCCCTCTCCCACTTTCTGGCCCTGGGATTCCCCTACACTGGGACACAGAACCTTTCCACTTCGTATCCTTTGGATCTCCTTTTGTTGCCTAATTGCTCTGGCTAGGACTTCAAGTACAATATTGAATAGGTAGGGAG
>NW_022196914.1:61602253-61610843 GCF_008632895.1 Mastomys coucha | reverse complement strand
GCAGACCCACCTCGTGCAAGGGAGGGGCAGCTAAGGTCACTGATCCACCTCTGCCACTTGGAAGCTGAAAGGATCCTGTCCCTGCTGCCCGGCGGCTCCCCTTGTGACTCTTGGGGTCTGTGCCTCCCTGTTGTCTGCTCCCTGCTTAGGAACTCACTGGAGAGAAGATGGCAGCTCTCACTCTAGTTATGGTTTTCCATAATGGTTTTCATGTATTGACAAGAAAATTTTCTTTAATTCGGGGTGAGGACTACACTTATCTATAGGCAATAATAAGGTTAAATATTTATAATGGAGTTAGACATTATGCTGGCTTAGTAAAAATGGTAGTCTAAGGTTCTCCAAAAGATCTATGATGTCACCAGTCCTGGGTAGTTGACTAAGTTTCCAGTACAAGGCATGACTTCCCCTTTGTTGAGTAGATCTTAATGTCAATTAGAGAGCTGTTAGTTACTGCCAAGGTACATGTGCCTCTAGTGCACCCATAGGGCTTTCGTGCCATGCTGGTCATTGTCCCATACAACTTTTAGAACCAGTTTACAACACCAATTAGAAAATCTGACAAGAGTTTCGATTAGGATTGTGTTAAATGGATCCAACAGTCTTCTAAGTCATGACCATGGCAGATCCCCCTGCTTAGTAGTAGATCTTAGGGTTTTTTTTTCTTTCATTATTTTTCTTTTCACTTTTCAAGATATATAGATCCTGCATATATTTTGTCAATTTTATATATACATATTTTGGTGCTATTCAAAAGCATGTTTTAATTCTCAAATTCCAAATTTTACTGCTGGCTTACCGAACACAATGAACTTTCGGTCACTGACCTTGCATCCCATGGCATTACTGAGAACACTAAAAGTTCTGAAATCTTTTTAGGTGATTCTTGGGGATTTTCTGAAAAAGAAATCACACAATCTACAAACAGAAGCAGTTTTATTTCTTCTCTTATAAACAGAATGCTTTCATTTCTTGCCTTATTGCACTGGTTAGCACATCGTATGTAATCATAAATAAAAATAATGAGAAAAAACGTGGATTTTTTCCTGCTAATCTCATAGAAGGAAATTGTAGTTTTACATGTGATGTTACTTCATAATCATATGGTACTGAAACAAAAACATTTGGTTAATTAAAGGATAATCTACAAAGTCATCATTATAGTAAGAAGCATTAACACTGTTTCCTTTGTCTCTAACAGATAAAGTTGGAAAGACATTTTAGAGAATTTGAGTGTAATAATCTAAATCATATCCATCGTTATGTACAGGCATATTTCAAATATATAAGTATAGTAATATAATGGCCAAATCTATTTCATGGACTCTGAAAGGCTCTCTCTAGTTATGGTTGTACTGTCCACATCACTGAACCCCAAACGTCCCTCTGATTATGTGTATGAACCCAGTGCTTTGATTTCCTCAGGCTGCTCTTGGTTATAGAAATTCACACTCAGCTTCATAAGTTAAGGTCAGGTGCACTCTCAAAACACTTTAAAGAGAAAGACTGCTATATAGAAAAGAAAATAAATACCTTCTTCCTCTTGTACTCAGCTCTTTCATCAAAAAATTCCTAGTAGATAAATCACCTGTCAGTAAATACTTCACAAAAATGCATGCATGTGTTTGTTCACCACAGAACATACTCACAAATGCTTATAGCAACACTGTTCATAAATGCCCTTAGTTTAGGGTTATATTGCTTGCTGCCCATGGATGGCACCACCCATAATAGGCTGGGCCCTCTCACATCAATCATTCATCTGGAAAATGTCCCACAAGCTTGCCCACAGGCCAGCCTGGTGAGTTCATTCTCTAAGTTCCTTCTTCCAAAGGAACTTAGCTTCTAGCTTCTGTCAAGTTGACAAAAAAAAAAAAAAAAAAAAAAAAAAAAAAAAAAAAAATCAGGACATGGCCAAAAGAAACTATAAAAAATACATATGTAGCTCCTATCTCTAGCTATGGAAGATATGGCTAGTACTTAGAGACTCAGAGAAAAAGTTGAAGCAGGGACTAAAACATGTAGTCAAGATAAATAATGAAATATTTTTAAAATAAAATCAATACTAAAAGTACATGAGCTGGGCAGTGGTGGCGCACGCCTTTAATCCCGGCACTTAGGAGGCAGAGGCAGGCAGATTTCTGAGTCCAAGGCCAGCCTGGTCTACAGAGTGAGTTCCAGGACAGCCAGGGCTACACAGAGAAACCCTGTCTCAAAAAATAAAAAAAGAAAAGTCCATAAATAGGATATTTATCAGTTTTAACAAATAATGGCAGAGTAGGCATTACTAATTTTTCTTCATATCCTGATGGCTCAGTATGAAACTAATAGGATAGATTTATCAATGATCATACAGCATGGAATGCTCTACAGCAATGAGAATGGATTGCAACACACAGTTAAAAGGACACATCACATATAGAGGAAGCTAAGCACAAGGGGCCTAACTCAAAGTGCTGGTAATTCTATTTACATCAAATTCCAAGGCAGTCAATGCTAGTATAGGATATCAGAATTTAAAATACAGTCTCAAGCAGCATGAGATGGGCCTCAGAATCTCAGAATATTGCATTTCTTAATCCAGCTCTCACATGGGTTCTCAGATTCCATGCTCTCTATTATATATACTTATATAATTATATACTGCAACATTTTTGATGTTTTTTAAATGTTGTCTTACTCAGAAGCTAAGATTTACAGAAGAAACTTTGGGTAAATTACCTAGAGGAGGAGGAAGGAGAAGGAGAAAGAGAAGAAATACAATCAGAGCTATATGGGACAATATTTAGGTCACTACTTTATTTCAGGGCTTCTGTCCTTGACTAACCCTAAGGCCAAAAGAAGTCAAGTGAACTCTCTATTGGTAAGCATGGCTAGCTCCCAGCTAACACCATGTGTTGCACCCATTTAGAACATTAGGCTGTCAGGAGCAAACCCTCCACTGGGCATGACTTGCCAAGTGTTAATTACAACTGCTAGTTACTCTGATATTTCTGGGAATAGGACATCACAGGATTTCATCCAAATCCCTAAGAACCTTTCCTCTAGAAACCAGGCCCTGCCCTATCAGATATTCCAAGGCTTCCAAGAAGTATGTAAGGCAAGCATCCAAAAGATGAGAAGCCACTAGCCAGCCATGCCAACACTTACACAGCTGTCAGCATGACCAGCCCAACACCACTTAAAGCCCATAACCATAACCACTCATCACTTGATGGGACAAGGAGACATTGAAAGTAGGGAAAGGCTACCTCAGAATGTGAATTGGGACCAAACTTGGCACGTTGTGTTCAAGTTCCTACATGGGAGCAGAATCATCCCTGACTTCCAACAGGCCCATGTTTACAGAGACCTTAAGTAGGAAGTATTTTCTACTTTGGGTTTTAGTGGCCCCTAAGAGAGGAGAGGCAATAGAAATAGATAATACCTAGTATATGTTTTTATTTTCTCCTTGGGTATCAGGGAACATTAACAATACTATCATCAGGCTTTTTAGAAGGTAAATGACCAGGCACCTATTTTCCAAACCAGCAGGCTATCAGGAAACCTGCTAATGGTGCTACTTCCAACACAATTTCTCAAAGCAGGTAAAGGCTACAATATAGATGATTCTTGAAGATGCTAAGTGAAATGAGCCAATGAAGACAATAATACTGTAGAAGTCAATTTTCATGACTTATTTAGAATGGTCAAATATAGAGACAGAATGGTGGTTACAAAGACTATATATGATGGTGGATGGGGTAGGGAGTTTTTAGTTAATGGGGTTTGGTAGAGAAATCCCAGAGACAGATGGTGGTAATGCTGTATAATTTGTGTGATATACTTAGCGTAATTGAACTTTATGCCTAAAAATGGTTAAAAGATAAGTGTTACTGTAATTTTTAAAGTAGCCATGGAAAGTGACATTCCCAACCATTCCCCATCCTCATGCTGTGAAATCACCTTGTCCTCCAGCAATTCCACTGTGTCCTGACCTGGGTCTACCAGTTGGTTAACTTGAGTTTCTTCAAAATGAACATTTGACCTTTCTCTATCCCTCCAACATAACTCCTCATCACACACCTACCCATTGGAGTGACAGTCCATTAGGCTTCCATTAAAATATTGTGTAAACTAAAGTATAAAATAAATCATTTGAAAGGCAATCCTGAATAATATGAAAAGTATCAATGATACTCTCTTCACCCTCACTCCCTTTCTTCAATCTTTCCTTTACCAAATGCCTCTTCCTCAGTTCTCCTGACAAAGAAAAACTTATATTTTAAGAGAAAAGTCTAAATCACACTCCCACAGAGGTACAAAGTGAAATTTCTAACTTGTCAGCTCTAGCAGGGATTTTATCTAGAACATGACCTGAGAAGAATTCTGCATGTGGGATTCACAAAAGAAATAAGGAGGTAACAGAGCAGGAGGTAAAACTCCAGAAGAAGGGTTTGATAGTTTTGCCCTTCTCATCTCTCACAGCATTGGGCTTCCCTTCTGTGAAAACTCATCTCTCCTGGAGCCCACTTGTAGCTGCTGGGAAACAAATAGAATGGCTACTTTTTGGCATTTGCTATGTAGAATAAAAGTTCTCATCTAATCCCTATAACTGCCTAATAAAGAATAATATTCATGCTCACATTTGAAAAGTATAGGAACATGTATCTCTTTGAAAGAGAAAACAAGTGTCTAGTTTTCAATGTATTTATAAATTCATGATAATCTTAAATAACCAACCCCATTGGTTCCCATTTTTACTTTTATGGTAATTTTGCTAGATTTCAATTTTTCATAGTTCTCTCTTTACATTTCTAATTTTCTCTTTTGAATACAAAATATCAGAATTCACAGATGCCCCCAAAAAGTGTATAAAAATTAGGAGCCTAGTACAGAGTCAGAAAATAGAGTGTTAGAAACCATCACTTAGAGTTGAGTAGTGTGTATATATAAATGTGTGTGCACATGTGTGTGTGTCTATGTTTGCAACTTCAAGTTTTACATGTGCATGACAACAAATATTATCTAATAAATACCTCTCATATAACAAAATTAATTACCTTTAGCATAAAATTTTAAAGATGTCCAGAAATAATAAATCTATACCAAGAGCTGTGAATTTATGCTAGTTAGATCAGAAACAAAGAAAATATTTTTGCAATCCCAACTGTATGTATCCTCCCAATATTTATGATTCAGTAAACATCCATTCAACAATAAATATATGTTAGGCGTTGCAATGAGTTTGGAGATACAAAACTTAATAGGATTCAGCCTTCATGCTCAAGTAACTCACAGAAAGGTTATGGTCCAGTAGACAAGCATAGAGAGGTAACATGTTCGGTAAGAATGCAGAGATGGATGGACGCAATACAATGAGGTCACAAGGAAGGGCATGCCTCACACCAAGAGACATTCCAAGCAGAAAGGAAGGACATGTTCAAGGACACAGAGGCTTAAATTAACATTTCACTCCAGGGCACAGCCAGTGGTTCTCAGCTTCGAAAAAGTAGAAGGCATAGCTAATCAAAAGCCAAAGGTCTTTGTCACTTCCTGAAGAGTATATTTCACCTCACGGGCAACAGCAAGTCAGTGAAGGATCTTTACCCAGCAGCAACATGGCACTTGCCCAAAATGTCCTAATGACAATATAGATCAAGGTTGTGTAGAACATGGATGGAAGTATGTACAAACAAAATACTCATCCAAGTTCCTGCAGTTGGTCAAATGAGAGAACTGTGTTTGTACGACAGACATTGGACTCTTTGTTGGAAAGTCTCACAGTGTTAGACGTAGGAGGAACAAAAGAGGAAAGTATTTAAAAGTATCTAGGGATTTGGGGCTCACATACTAGATACCTGTCCACAAGTTCCTTTTGTGAACAAAAGAGCACAACATGGTAACATGTAGGGATCTTGGAGGTCAGGAAAACCACAGGCAATCAACCCAGAGGCCCTTCAGTCTGCTCCCTCTGCTGAGTCTCACCTCCTGTTCATAAAACCTCAGCACACAGAAAGTCCTTCTATAGAAAACACTGCAGTCTTCATCTGTCCTCGATGCAGAAGGCAGGCTGCGCTGGATGGCTGCATATGTGCTTGGGTGGGACTTTTATTGGTTGCTCGAATGTAATTTCAAGCAGCTTGTCCTCACAGAGCAGCACTCCATTATTTTTAAAACACAATGAGAGCAGCTGAGCCTCTAAAGATTCTTGAAACCCATAAATGTCTCTAACTGAGCTGAAGGTCAAGTGCTATCAAGAGTATACCTGGGTCATCTGAAATACCCATAGCCCGCCTGCTCTGACCCAAACCACCCAGTATGCCAAGGCCATCATGGATACTCTTTTGTCTCAAGTATCTTTGGGACTAATTGCCTGCAGGTCACAAAAAGAACCCATTAATTCTCTCTACCTTAGTAAACTTTTCATTTCCTGAGGTTTTTTTTCATTATAGCTTTTATCTCTAATTGTACAAGAACATTACTTTCTGACTGTACATCAAACCATTTTGAAAATGTTGCAACAGATCTGAATGTCCAGCAATAGGACAATTAAACCCCATCTATATCACAGATGAAGAGGAGACACCCAAAACTGCGTTTCATAAATGGATCTGTGAATGAAAATATACTGACCATTGGCACTCAACTGAACACAGTTGCATGAGAACAAAGGCTGTGTTTTGTCCACCAGTAGAACCCCAGTGTCAGAACAGGATGAGGCACACAGAAATACCTGTTTATTGATCTCAGATAAAAAGCAGGAAATGCATATGACAAAGAATTATAGCACCATATTTCAAAAGGGAAAGATAGTTCTAGAAAGACATTCACCAATATTATATGAGTAGTTTTCTCTGGGTGGGTGGCCATAGTATTTTTCATATTTGCCTTGATGCTCTCTCTCTGTCTTTCATTCTCCTTTTCTCTCTCTTTCCTTTTTTACATATTTTTTCTTCTTCTGTGAAGAGCATAAAGTGTTAGCATAACAAGGACCAAAACACAAAAGAAATTTCAGAAAATATTATCCTATTATAAGCTGAGTGGTTGTTTCCCAGGGTCACCTATAAGTTTCTACCTTTGTATGCTACATTACCATGAAATGATCTGTCTCTGACCCTACATGTAACTTGAAGCACTGTTTTGTGCCAGCACAGTACAGAGTTTCTCTGGTCTGAATCTGGACTGACCTCTGGCTTTGGCCTTGTGATTAGCCTGGGTCCCATCCTAGAGCTCATTACTGAGTTTTAGAAAAACATCCAGTCCCCACTCCCGAGAGGAAAGGGAGCTTTCATTAGGCTCCCCACAAAAACGGACTGTCCAAATTTGCAATTGGACTCCTCTCCTTAACTTCACCAAGCATGACAGTGTGAATACATTTCACCCAGTTTCTTCACAGGCAATTGAAAAAGCACCGAAGACATCACCTGCAGAAGGTTTCTCCTGGTTAAGCTGTGCCTGCCCTGGAGGGAAGCGGGGTATGAAGGAACACAGAAACTTAGGATTTCAATTTACATGAATTGCCAGAGACTAAAGCTGGGGCACGTAATCCTTTCCTGGCTGAGTGAATTGGCTTAGCTCACTCATGATTTTTTAGACCCAGAAGCCATTCTCTGCCTGCAAGAACAGAGTTGCCAAATGATCTTAAACCACAGCCTGGACAGGCAAGTGCCATTAGAAGTGTATGTGGAGAGTGAGCTATTTTAAACAAGTATTGCCGTGAGCATGGGATCCTTTTTCTGTCTAGACTCCTGGTAACACCTGTTGCTCACTTTTTGTGTCCCAGTCTATTTCTCCCTCAATAGCAGCAAAGCCAAAAGAAGCCAGTGTCACCTGTCAGGGCCTGGAGATGTAGCCACATGAAGAGCAGATCTAGGCTTTGCCTGCCCTGGCACAGCTTGAAGATCCCCTGAAAGCTCTGATGCCAGGTGTCAAGGAGCCATGTGCAAGCAGAGAACAGACCGGGCAAGGCCACATATTGAACTTTAAATGTGGCCTTGGAAAGGGAGACTTTTACATGAGTGTTTCAAGGTTTTGATTCTTCCAGGCACAACAGTTTAAAGCAAATATGAAAAAAAAATATGGAAACAACAGAACCCTCTAGATACAACTGAGTCCCCTCTGCCACATCCCCAGGGGGTGGTTTTCTAGCCTGCTATTGAGTCCTTCAAGTAGACATGAAGCTCACTAGCTCATAAGCATCTCGATTTATTTGAAAGCAGTCTTCCTTAGACAAAGCTAAATTCCTTGCCTTTTCACTCAGAAAGCTATAAAGACTAAATCTCACATCTTTCTTAAGCAGTTCAGCTCGACATGTTTCTGTACGAGGCAAACAAAACAGATTCAAGTGGTAAATAAGCATTGGAACTATGGGGGAATTTGCCAGTTCTTGGAAGCTTACACCTGCCTTTTAACAAGTCCTAGGCTTAAGCGGGACTGAAGGTCAGATCTGAGAAGACCGATGAAAGCCAGGAAGCAAAAAAGGACAGTCCTCAGAGAAAGGGAAGAAACAGTTCCGGGCAAGTCAGTAGAGATGCTGTGCAGTGCAACCTAGATTCTGGATGAAGTGAAGGGTGTGTGTGTGTGTGTGTGTGTGTGTGTGTGTGTGTGT
>NW_022196914.1:61544975-61601270 GCF_008632895.1 Mastomys coucha | reverse complement strand
AGATACTGTGCAGTGCAACCTAGATTCTGGATGAAGTGAAGAGGGTGTGTGTGTGTGTGTGTGTGTGTCTGTCTGTCTGTCTGTCTGTCTGTCTGTCTGTCTGTATCTATGTTTGTATGTGTGCCTATGTGTATATGTATGTGTCTGGGAGTATATATCTCTGTATGTATCTCTGTGTGAATCTGTGTAAGTATTTATGTATCTGTAAAGGTGTGTGTGTGTACATGCACATGTGTGTATGTGTGTGTTTGTGTGTGTGTATCATCATATGTACTGTGTATCTGTGAAGGTGTGTGTGTGCATGCATGTGTGTGTCTGTGTGTGTATTCATATGTGTGTGTGCATGTGTGTGTGTGTCCGTAAAACTCACCTAATACAAGTTCACATTCTTTAAAGCACAAAATGCACAAAATATATAGGGTCTGAAAGACTTCCTTTAAAATGGTCACAAATCAGCCACACAAATTAAATAAAATTCTTTCTAAAGGAACATACTTTGAACCCAAGCCTCAAAAAAAGTTTTAATTTCAACTAACATTAACTCATTATCAAAAATTACCAACCATATAAAGAAGTAAGCTGCCATGATGGAGAGCCCGAAGAAATAAAGGGGCATTATAAAATTGGAAATGCACAAATTTCAGATCATAGAATAGAACATTAAATAAATGTGTCCAGTGTGCTTAGGGATTTCAAATGTTGATCATATGGCAAAGGAAAAAAGAAAACTCACAAAAATGTTTAAGATTGGATAATAACAAAAGAGAAATTCTAGAAACAAAAACATTTAATTGAATTTAATTTATAATCTCATTTTCGTTTTTTCTTAGATTTTTTTTGAAATGGAGAGAGAAAGAACAGGAAGTTAGAGGGAGAGTTGGTGAGGGTCTGATAGGAATTGAGTGAGGGGAAAGAATACGATCAAACCTCATAATATAAAAATTTTATATAAAACATTTTTAAAAATATTATAAACTCAATTGATAAATTAGGCCATAAACTAGAGAAAAAACTAAGGTAGAAGAGTGGCTTTAAAAATACACAAAAATGTAGCACAGAAATATATAGGGTAAAAACTGCAAGAGAAACTAAGAGATGGATAAAATAGGTCTAACCTATGCTCAGTGTGGATCTATAAAGAGGTAACAGAAGTGATGAGTCAGAATCAGTAGGGCCAGAAGTTTCTAAAGGAAGAAATCCACTGATTAGAGAAAAGATAAAAAGGGAGGGAGGGAGGGAGGGAGGGAGGGAGGGAGGTCTGCAGGGAAGAAGAGAAGGAGGGAAAACACTAACAGGTTATTGTGAATCCACAGAACATCAAGAGCAAAGAGATCTTTAATGCAACCGGGAACAGGTCATTATTTATTATTTCTTTACTTTTGCTAAATATCCTTTCCTAACCCAGCATCTAACCCAGGATTCCACATCACATTTAATGATTATGTTTCTTCGCCTCCTCCTCCCGGCTGTCATCATGCTTTATTTAGACACGGTCTCCTACATTTGCTCAGACATCAAATTCTCCACCCTTCTGCCTCTGCCTCCTTAGTAGTTAGGATTGCAAGCATGCACCCCCATGCCCAGCTAGTTTCTGATGGCCTTAATTATTTTTGCAATCCTGGTCAGGTATTTTATACTAAATCCATCAATTAGAATTTCTCTATTGTTAAACTAAACTATGTGGTCCAGGAGAATTCCAGCACTGTCTCAAAATGCCAAGGATACATACTTCAGCTTGACTTCTCCTAGCTATATTGCCAGTTTCCCACTATTCTATATTTACCTATAGATGCTCCACCATTTGTTTGTTTATCCAGTTATTTATTTAGATGACTATGGACTTGTGTTCATTGTTCACTTTATATGTTGAGCTGTAATCCAATATGATTTTATGCTTCTTATCTCATTCCCTGTTTAACCGCTATGAGCTGTTGTCAGTTAACACCCGTGTCTCATTGGCCATATTCCCATCTCTGTGGGCTCAACTGAATTTTCATTTGGGTTTCTTTGTGGTTTCTTTGGTTGGTTAGTTCACTGGGACTCGCCTTGGTGTTTATGGAGACTGGTGTTACTGTTGCTGCTGTTATTTTGAGCACTTTCTAGTACAAGATGTTCTAGGATTGTCTTCACCGTATCCTTCCCCAAAGCCCAGCCCATCTATTTCTTAATTTTTAAATTGTATAATAATGTCCAATAAGATCTGTGTGTGATATGTGCTTGCTGATACGTCAGTATTCTTGCCTAAGACCCCTTGGATGATGGCACAGCAAGCAAATAAATACCTGTTAGTATACCAATATTCTTAATGAGCTTATAATTTGATGTATTAAAGTTCATTCCTTGTGTTTTGAAATCCTATGGATCTTGAGAAATCTATATTGTCACCATTACATCGTCTAACAAAATAGACTAATCTCTCAGGAAAAAAAAAGCACATTCTGTCCTTTATCTCTTCAACCCTCAGTCCTCACACCCCTGAATCTCTAACACTGACCTTACCATTTCTGTAATTTTACCTTTCCAGAATGTTATGAAATCTGACTCAGAAATGTTACTTTTTCAGGCTTATTTCTTTTAGAAATGTACATTTAAACTTCATGGGTGAAGCCAAGTGGTAGCACTCACCTGTACATGCTTGTAATACATATGCATTACATTCATTGCACATACCTTTAATCCTATCACTCTAAAGCAGTAGTTCTCAACCTCCTGCTTCTATGACCCTTTAATACAGTTCCTCATGTGTCGATGTTATGAATTGTAATGTAAATATCTGATATGCAAGACATCTGTTATATGACCTCTGTGGATGTGTCCTTCAACCTGCAAAGGGGTTGTAACCCACAAGTTGGGAACCATTGTTCCAAAGGGAGAGGTATGAGGATTGGGAATTCAAGGCCAGCTTTGGCTACACAGTTTGAGGCTAGCCTGGGTTACAAGGGAACTTGTCTTTAAAAACAAAACAAAACAAAGACTCATGCATGTCTTTTTGTCTTTGTAGCTCTTCTTTTTAATCATGAATAACATTCCACTGTATGGATTATATTACTGTATGCTTATCCACCCACCAAATTAATGTGCAAGTTAAGTACATCTTGGCCATTGCCAGTTTAGGACAATATAAATATAGATATTCAAAACTCATACATTGTTTTCTATTTTCCAACTACTTAGGCAAATACCTAGAAGCATTCTTATTTGTTGTGTTGATGGAAATACGGATAAACTCAAATATTTTTAGTCTTCCAAAATATCTGCTTCATTTTATGCCATTTGTCTTTTCAAAGTGATCATACCAAATGACATTTAAGAATTCATCTTCTTGTTCATCCTTGGCAGCAATTGACAGCGTCTCGGATTTTAGACTTTATGTCTCCTAACAGTGTCTATTGTTTTAACTTAGAGTTTGCTAACAGCCAATGACGTCTGAACCTCTCTGGCTTGTTTGATGATCTGAATATTATTTCATGAGATGTTTCCTCAGAACTCTTTGTACATTCTAACTGTTTTCTTACTATGGAATCTTAAAACTTTTGTACATTTTGGACACAAGTCTTTTATCTGACATTCACTCTCCAAGATGTTTTCATCAAATATGTGTTCTTCCAACCTTTGGTTTCTCTTGTCCTCTTAATAGCATATTTCATCGATAAGAATTCTTTGTTTTTCAAAAGCTCAATTGATCGAGTTTTCCTTCATTGATTTTACTTTTGGTTTTTGTAGATAAATGTTCATTGTCAAACACAAGGACATCTGAAATTCTTCCTATTTTTCTTTGAGAAATTTTATAGTTTTGCACTATGAAATATAATGTATAATTCATTCTGAATTTAATTTTGTGAAAGACCTAAGGTCTCTCTCTATGATTTTGTTTTTACACAAAGGTATCCAAAAATCCCAGAAGCACTTACTGAAAATTGATGCATTCCTCATTAAATTCCTTTTGCTTCTTTGTTGAGGGTTGGTTGACTGTATTTTTATATTTTTGTTCATATTTTGTTTCTATGCTCCATTCAGTACCACTGGCCTCTGCATCTATTCATAGCCTATTACCCAGTCCACATAAACTTCACAAGCAAGTTATCAATAGTCACTAAACAGCTTGTTGAGATTTTAAATAATGTACCTTTTGAGTCTACAGGTCAATTTGAAGAAAACAGAAATATCACTGAGGGTTCTAATCTATGAATCCAGAATAAGTCTCCATTTGCATAAATATGGTGTCTTTTAACCAGAGTTTTGTAGTCTTCTGAACATGTGCTTCTGTCTATATTTTGATAAATGCTAGAAACATTGCTATAGAGTTAAAGAATGTCTTTGGTGGCTTATCCTTGGTTCCTTGAGTCTGAAGACAGATCAATAAAAAGTTCCCATGCTGTAATGCTAAGAAAAATGGATTACCCATTTCCCTAGCCCAGAACTGATCACCCAAGCCTGTAGGTACCATACACCAAAAAGTGTATCACATATGTGATTGGAGTACCAGAAGAAGAAAACTGGAACTGAATAAGTGTGATAATGGCCAAGAATTTTCTGATGAATAGTACTTTCTGTGATTTCTTCCTTAGGTTAGCCAATGTCTCCCTGGACATCACTCTGTTCCTGCATGCTACTAACCTCATCATAGCACTTAACTTGAAAGCATTCTTTCAAACACTGCAGTTGATAAACCCAGCATTTGCTCATACCTAGCATCGTCCCAATGCTTACTTCTCTCTTTAGACTATTTTATCCTTGCCTTTCACGAGCCTTGAGGTTTTATTTTATTTTGTGTTGTTCTATTTATAGGCATGCATCCTGGGTAACAAGGCATTAGTGTAAGGAATCCTCTTAATATGGACTGAGACTGGGGCTTAATGTTTTCCACAGCTATGAGAGCCTCCAGCATCAGATTCTTCCTGGGATCTTGTTTTTGTCTCCACTTTGGGCCCGGATCTTCCTATGTATTTACTCAGAGAGGATCTGGATCTTGCAACTGTTTCAGCTGTAACCACTACATTACTATGTTCCTATAACATGACGGTGAGTTGGGAAGGAGCTAATTATATGACTAAATCTGTCTTTGATGCACCTATTATGGTTTCCATGTGCACCTCCATAGTGATGCCATCGCCCTGACTCTTAAGTAAGAACACAAGGCCGGGCAATGGTGGTACATGCCTTTAATCCCAGCACTTGGGAGGCAGAGGAAGGTGGATTTCTGAGTTCGAGGCCAGCCTGGTCTACAGAGTTCCAGGACAACCAAGGATACACAGAGAAACCCTGTCTCGGGGGAAAAAAAAAAAAAAAAGACCACAAAGCTAAAAGAGACCATGACAGATACAGCTCTCTCTGTGATGAGATACGCTCCAGGGTATACTTTCCCTGGACAGTATACCTTTGTTGGGAAGACTGATTCAGGCACAACCCACCTCTGGGCATTAGTCCTTCTCTCAGCCTGTAAAAGGCCTTGGAGAGTCTTTCTTAGATATTCACTTGAGAAAAGGATGTGATTCCTGGAGGTGAATACAAAGAAATGTGAAGTTCCACCCTAAGACTATAGTGTACCAGGACTTACTCTTTCTCTGGCCAGCCCACACTTCACCTGCATGGATTCATCAGAGTTGCTATCCAATTGCCACATTATCAGTGGGATCTCTGGATAGCAGATCTCCAGGGTAGCAGCTCTTTGGGTCTGCACAGCTCTCCGTTTTTCAAAGCATTGATCCTCTCTGCAACTTTCTCAAATTTAAGTCTGAGGAAAAAAAATCCTTGATTGTTTTTCAGGGGATTTTCAAATTATTTTTCATTGTGTTGTTGTTTTAACTCTTGCTGTAATTGTATAAAGGAGGTTCACTATGACATCTCCATATAATATATAATGCACTTTGATCAGATTCACCCCTCTCTGGCCCATTGTTATCCCCAATACTTCCCTTTAGTTTTTTTCTCATTTAAGAATGTGAATGATCAAAAGAAAACTAGACAAAAACAAACAAACAAGCCAACTAAAAATGGGCTAAAAAAAAAAAAACAGAGCACTCTCCAAAGACAAAAGTACAAATGGCTACAAAATAGTTTTAAGTGCTCACCCTTCTTTAGCTATCAGGGAAATGCAAATTAAAACTGCTTTGTGATTTCATTTCACCCTATTCCGAACAGCTAAGGTTGAGAAAACAAAAGACAAATGCTAGTGAGGGATGTTGGGGAACCCTCATGCACTATTTGTGGGAATAGAATGTGGTGCAGCCATTATGTGTGCCAGTTCCTCAGAAAACCAGGACTAGATCTGCCATGTGACTCAGCCACACCACTCCGGGGCATATAATCAAAGGACTCTGTTCCCCACTATAGACAAACATGCTCATCCATGTTCATAGCTGTTCTATTCACAATGGCTTGGACATGGAAACAGTCTGGATGTCCATCAACCGATAGAACTGAAAATAATCATTCCCATACAGTCCTTTTAAACACCAAACCCAGAATATCACTATTAGAAGGTGTGGCCCTGTTAGGGTACATATGTCACTGTGGATGTGGGCTTTAAGACCCTCATCCTAACTTCCTGGAAGCCAATATTCTGCTAGCAGCCTTCAGATGAAGATGTAGAACTCTCAGCTCCTCCTTCACCATGCCTGCCTGGATGCTGCCATGTTCCTGCCTTGATGATTATGGACTGAACCTCTGAACCTGTAAGCCAGACCCAATTAAATTTTGTCCTTATAAGAGTTGCCTTGGTCATGGTGTCTGTTCATAGCAGTAAAACCCTAACTAAGACAGCCACAAAAACAAAACAGGGTATTGTCGTTGCTACAGTTGCTTACAAGAACCTGATGGTAAAAGACCCTATTGCTAAAAACACCAGACTTCTGTGAGAGGCCATAGAGAAGTCAAGTTGGTACTGACCAGGAAGCTTCTAGTTAGCTGCTGAATAACTCTCATATGCTGTAAGGTATGATGCAGGCTCCTGAGGATGGGTACAAGTCATCAACACTCTTACCAGCTGTCAACCTCGTAAGCTTCAATAACAATCAGCCTGCTGAGGATATGTTCTGGATATAAGAGTGGCACAAGTGTTAGAGTAGTAACCAACCACTCTCTAGTTGGATTTAAGGTTCATAATGGCAAATTTTCCTCTAAATTTGAATGTCTCTAACTCATAGATTAACACAGCTCTCATACCACTCAGAAAAGTTTCTTTGTGCAGTGCAGGGTGGTTAACACCCAACTGTTCAGAGTGGAGAGAACCTGTGCCCATGGAGTGCTCATCCACAAACGGGGCTTCCATATCACACAAGACAGGCTATTGCCACTGCTCTTGGTTGCCCAAGGTTAAGAGCCCATGATGATGGAGCAGGAATGATGATAAGAGCCAGAGGTGACAGATTAGGCTTAAACAGTGTCTTTTAGACATCACCAGACTGCACTCATAAAAATCACAGCAGCTGTGGCTTCCTGCTCAAGACCTACACAATACCAAGACAATGAACATTCCAGCATGAAGCAGGAACCAGCTCACTAGCTGAGAAGCTATTGATGGTTGGTTGATAGCATCTGGAGTAGAGAGTCAGTTTTCTTTAACAGTATGGTCACTGGGAGGTTGACCATTACAACAGTGAATGGTCCCACACCAGGGAGTATTATAAGTGTGCAAACTGTAAATAGTGAGATGTTGGGGGGTAAAAAAAAATATAAAATTGTGAGGGCTTGTAATGATCTGGGAAGAGTAAAAAGAAAGAGTGTGAGGTGGATAAAAGTATATTGTGTGCATGTCTGAAATTCTAAACAAACTAATAAAAATATAAATGTAAATGTGTTTTTTAAAAAACATTAGTGATGATTTTCAGTCTAAGAAGGCTTGAAGACTGAAAACAGAAGTCTGAAAGTCAGTTCAAGTCAAGAAAAAAATTAAGGCAACATTGACAAAATATGATGATTATTAAAACTAAGTGATTCAATCGATTTAGCAGTTTCTCAGAAAATTGGGAATAATTCTACTTCACGATCCAGCTATACCACCCCTGGGCATATCCAAAAGATGTGTCACTATACCTCAGGGACACTTGCTCAACTTATATTCATAGCAACCTTATTTGTAATAGCCAGAAACTGGAAACAATCTAGATGTCCCTAAACTGAAGAATGGGTAAAGAAAATGTGGTATATCTACACAATGGAATACTATTCAGCTATTAAAAACAAAGACATCATGAAATTTGCAGGCAAATGGATGGAACTTGAGAATATCACCCTGAGTGACGTATCCCAGACCTAAGAAAACATGCATGATGTTTTCTTATAAAACACTCACTTATAAGTGGATATTAGCCATAAAGTGAAGGATAAACATGCTACAATCCACAGACCCAAAATCCTGGGTAATAAGGAGGGCTCATGGGAGGATGTGTGAATCCCACACAGAAGGGGAAACAAAATACTCATCAGAGGGAGATGGAAGGAAGGAACAGGGTAGGATAGGGTGTGAGAAGGGGTATGGAGATGATGATCGAGTGTAGGAAGAGGGGAGTGAGAAAAGCCTGGGAGTGAGACTTGGGAGTGAGAATAGGAACTGTTGGGGAGCATCTCTGGGACCAGCTGGAGACATGAGATGGGAGAGGTTACAGGGAGTCTATGGGGATGAACTTAGCTGAGATTCCTACCAGTGGGGGATATAGAGACTGAAAATGGCCACTTTTTGTTGCCAGGCAGGACTTCCACTGGAAGGGACATCAACCCACCCACAAAACCTTCAACCCAAAATTTGCCCCACCTGCAACATGTACAGGGATAAAAATGGAAGAGAGACTAAGGGAACAGCCAACCAAATGACTGTCCCAACTTGAGATCCACCCCATGGAAGAGAGCCAACCCCAGACACTATTAATGATACTCTGCTATGCTTGCAGACAGGAGCCTAGCATAACTGTCACCTGAGAGCCCTCCTCAACAGCAGATGGAAACAGATGCAGAGACCCATATGCAGATATTAAATGGAGCTTTGGAGGCTTGTGGAAGAGCGGGAAATAGAATTGAGTGAGCTGGAGGGGGAGTGGTCAGGACACCACAAGAAGACCTGCAGAGTCAACTAACCTGGGTCCATGAGAGCCCACAGAGACTGAACCACCAACCAAAGAGCATGCAGGGGCTGAACCTAGGACCTCCACACACATTTGTAGATGGGCAGCTTGGTTTTCATGTGGGCCCCCTAGCAATTGGAGCGGGGATCTCTCTGATCCTGTTGCCTGCCTTTGGATCCCCTTCCCCTACCTGGACTACCAAGTTGGACTTCAATGGGAGGGGAGGTACTTAGTCCTGCTGTGACTAGATGTCTCAGGGTGGGGGTGACACCAAGGAAGGCTTCTCCTTTGCTGAGGAGAAAGGAAAAGAGTAGTGGGGAAGGAATTTGCAAGGGTGGGACTATGAGGGGAGGAAGGAAGGGGGCTGTAGTTAGAATATAATGTGAATTGAAAAATGAGAAAAACCAAAAACTAAGTGATTCATAGGAACTTTTTTATAAAAAACCTCTACTCTGAGGGTATATTTGAAATTTTCTGTAACAAAAAAAGTTTGTAGGGAAGTTTCAAGTAATAAATTGGAAAGAGAAAAAATATTCAACCATATCTATTTTCTAATGTGAACGGAGGCGGCACACCATCATTTGAATATAAGACTGAGTGGCGATATTTCCTGCCCTGTATGGAAGGACTCACATTTAAAACATAAATTTTACTTAATTACTTATGGTAAGAACAATCGTGGTTCTCTTGGAACAGGTAACAACAACAAAAACAGAAACAGACTCTTGTCCGGGGGTTGCAGCGGGGTTAAAGGGGTCATCTCAGAGACACTTAGAAGAGAGGATAAAGAACCCAGGAGACCCACAGCATAGGCTAATAACCTGAACCAGGGGCTGACTCCAAAGCTGCACTGTGTAACCCTGCTATTGCAGGTAATAAGAATGAGGTTCTTTCATAAGAAACTAAGCTTTCCCCAGGGTGAGCTCTCCAGTCACCTCATAAGAGAGCACCTGAATTGAGATTCAACATCAAATGCAATTTTCACCATGCATTCATGCTTGCTGTAATAGTGACCTTTGCCATCAACCCATATCCCTTATCCATTCCAATTCTTCCAGATAGCAGTAACCTCTGGACTAAATTATATGTTGGTTTTTTTTCATACCATAGAAAAGAGATTGGGATGTCTCACTGGACAGTTAAAGAAGCAGGAGCCAGGCAGAAAGGAAGAAATTGGGATTTTGATGTTCTATACCCAGATATGTCAGAATTTTAACATACAAACTTTTAAAGGTTACAATCCTGTATGCAATCCATTTCCCATTAGGAAAATAGAAATTGTACCATTTACTACCTCTGGTGTAGACTATGATTAAGCAGGTTGAATAACTATATCTATATGCACACTTATTGATTTACCACATAACTAATGCTAATTAATGATGGTAATTATAAAAATATAGATTGATAACAACATTTAGAGCAACATCCAAACTTCCCAAATTATGATGATCAATCTAGAACTTTAAAAATAACAGCAGTTAATCATTATTATTATTATTGTGGCTAAACGATAATGATTTGTAATAGAGTATCACATGTTTTCTCCAACTCAGAGAAGCACTACTCTATTACTGTGGGGATAATGGCACTAATAATGGAAGATTAATGACTGCTAATCACTTCCCATTATCAGTATTTAAATGTCCAAATCAGTTAAAAGTGGGTACAACAAAACCTAGGAAAGTCAGAGAGCAAAATAAGCAATTGATAGCCAGCAATCTATCAAGTGAGGATCTGAGGCCAGTGAGTCCCTTCACTGTACCAAGAGTAGAAATGACTGAAGGTATTTTGTCCCCCTTTGTTTTCTCTTGGCTTTTTTTTTTCAAGCACGGGACAGGTATGGTAGCTCAAATCTCAGTACTTGGGGGTGTGAAGTAAGAGGGTCACAAACTCAAGACCAAAGTAAGATGCTATCTCAAAACATCAAACCAAAGACAAACAAACAGCTCAGTCCCCACCTGCAAAGAATCTAACTTCATTGACCTCTGGTATGGCTGAGTTTTTACAAGTCCCCTAAGTGAGTGTGTCTATTACATACCCCATATTGAGAGCCGCTGTTGCAGATGCTTGACTTTCATGCTTGAAAATATGGATGTATTGGCTCTTAGGGGCAAAAATGAATTCAGACACCTATTTGCCCAGCCTCTGTCAATCAGAGCTGTGCAGCAGAGGAATGAGCTGTTAGTTTTAGTTGTCAGGGAATTTTCTTCATGGAAAAGAAGTACATTAAAATACCAAATTACAGTATTTACATATTTCGTGGTTTTTTTCCCAACTGCGTTCCCATAGCAACTCAATCCATTTGCTTCCTACTTTCCTCTGAGTAATTTTCCATCATGAGCCATGTTTTATTGGTGAGGCAAATAGTTGGCCCCCTGAAATAACTGGTTTGCTATTTACTATTTCTTTGCCAGGGAACTCAACTCTAGCAGCCTCTGCCTCCCTCCTATCCTCTGTGAATTTCATCAGGGTAGTGTCATGTTTGGGAAAATTATCCTCGATCACTTTTTAAATCTGATCAGTGTCTGGCTTTTCTGTTTGTTTGTTTGTTTGTTTTCCTAATGAACTGGATTAAAAAATGTCAAATGAAGACAGATTCCTGTAGGGCAGAAAAGGATGCAAAGAGTAAAACTGATCAAATTTCAAACTATGAGCAGTTCACCTAAATTAATCCTAGACAATGAATGAGTAGTTAACAAGCTCCCAGCACCTCACCAGGCTGGCCCAGCCACATCCCTAATTAGAAAGACATCTTAGCTGTGGAGATAGGTAACCACAAGCAATCAGAAAGGAAGCAAGTCCTACTCTAACCATGAAAAGATCCCTGTGTCCTCAGAGGGAAAGCCAAAAGGAGGCACAAGACACTGCACTTTCTTTGTGATTTCACCCACATGACTTGGCTAACTAATGCAGGTTGGTGGGTTGGTCTGAAACACAGGACATTTCACTTACGAATGGAACCATGCTTTGCAAGAAGAATGTCAGAATGTCAGAGAAAACTGCAGGAGGCACCAGGCTGGAAGCTTCAGGACAGCTCTCCTTGGAGCCGTCTGATGCCAGGATGGATCTGAGCTCCCAGTGCTAGAGGAGAGGTGAATGTCACTGAAGAGGATCTGTCTGCTCCCATCTGCTGACTCAGGAGCCTCTTTCTGGGCCTGCAGTTTTCATGTGGAAGACTTATTTTCTCCTCTCTCACAGGTTCCAAATAAAAGCCAGTGCTGTGGAGCAAGCCCTGGCTGGGAGCTAGTGACCCAGAGGGCATCTCAAAATGCAGCAACAGAAGCCACACACAGCCAGAGTTTTGCCTCTCAGCCCATGATCTAGATACAACTTACATGATATCCATTGAACTGCCTGAACTGGAGGTCACTACAAAAGCCCTCAGGGTACCCCCTCTAACCTTTCATTTACTCAAGAATAACAACCCATCAGTTAGGGTTCCAACAGGAAATGTCATACTCTCAAGCCTGGTGACTGAGTTTAAGATATCCTTGACAAAAGTGTAGGCACAGAACTAGTAATAGCAGAATAGAATAGCTCCCAGTCTACGCCTGAGAGGCAAACAAAGTTATGGGGAGCTGATAGGAGCTGGACCTCCAGGGAAAGGAGAGAGTAAGCCCACCAAGGAAAGAGAGTAAAAGAAATGAATACCCAGACACCACTCCCCTCTGTGCTTTCCATCCTCAGACAGTGTGTTCCATCATCAAACACAAACAGAAGTGCAGGAATGGGAGTCCATTGTTCTATCTATTGAGAATCACCTTTCTACAACGGTAGATGGCCATCAAGGGGAGCAAAGGGATGCCTTCCAACACTGGAGATCGATGACTCAGGACCAACGGGAGGAAGGGGATGTCCTCAAACATGGCAGATGACTCAGGACCAGTGATATGTTTGCTCTGCCATTGCCAGAGCTATTCTACATTTCATACTTTGCACTTTTTTTTTCCTTCAGGAGATTCAATTTTTCCTGTTTGCTTTAATAAGGCAGTCCAAGGGCTGGTCATCTGAGACTCTCCTCCACAGCTATGGTGACAGCGTAAATATTGTCTAAAGTAAATATTAAATATTTTCCTAAATAAACAAAGTTTACCACCTTGACCCATACTAACCTGGAAAATATATGGTCACCATGGCTATGATACATACAGAAGCAAACTAGGGATAACAGCATCAAAATATAGTCAAAAATAGCCTCTGTAAAGCTTTTACTTCAGCCATGAACCTGTTCTCCAGGAAACTTGATTCTTGTGATTATGATGGTTTAGAGTCAGTTCAGACAAATGGAGGCATCTGTCACTCCCCTTGCACTTTTGCCCTTTGGCCTCCCCATAGCTAACCACCACCCTCTCCCATGCCCAAACAACACAACAAAGCTGATGACCATGAGCCACTCCACTTCATTCTGCTCTCAACCAATGGAATTTCTCCTCTAGGTCACTAGACACAAACAACAGTATTGTTTTCAAGTGGTAATTAACACTTTACTCAGACAGCTGAGAGTGCAATTGTTCAGAAAGTGCTCCCCCCCACCATCATCTGTTCTCTACTGCAGCTGATATAGCTCCAAAGCCAGAGCCACAGTGTTCTTCAAAGACCCAAGTTAGCCATAGTAAGTGCTTGAAGAGCCACCTGTTGTTGTCTCCTGAGGCTGTTGAGTAGGTTTTAGGAAGGCAAAACAAGATCAGTCCTGTTAGGAAGGAGTGAATTGAGCATCCTCAGTCTGCTGCATACAGAATGACTAGATACGGATTGCTTAGCTATTTTAAGATGGGATATGGACTAATCCAAGATACCTTTGACGTCCATGTGAAAGATGCAGTGGGGAGGGGTTAAAACGGATAAAGCTGAAGGTTGGAAGATCTGTTGACAGTAGTCTCACTCTGACCTGCGTAAAGCAGTGGTAGTGGGGAGCGAGAAGAAAATGGGATTTCTACAAAGTCTTTCAACATGGCAGTGCTGTGGAAACATTAAAGATTCCTTTGAATTTAGTGCTTTAGCTTTGTGGTTGGTGTTACAAAGGCTACAAAGGCATAACTCTTTCTCAGGGAAATTTCATCCTAATTGAAGGGGCCAAAGTACCACTGAAGAGATCTCATTTGTAGCCACATACAACAGATTTGTCCCAGGGAAATTAGAATGTGCATGCAGGAATATGCGTGTGTGTGTGTGTGTGTGTGTGTGTGTGTGTGTGTGTGTGTGTGTGTGTGTACCTATCCTGGAATGTTAGAAGCTGTTTTCAACAACCAGAAAAGAAATGTTTGTTTCTCCTCTTGCCTCCTGCACATCCTCATTTCTTTAGTGGAATTTTTTTTAAAACATAGAATGTAATAAAACCTACTACTTATCATGATAAGAGGGTGAAAACTAAACCAAAGAGAAAGGAATATCTGTAAATTGGGACTCATACATTATAGGGTTTTTTTAAAGCTTTGTCATTTAAAAAACAAAAACAGGTCTCCAGAAGATAATAAATAATTTTGAGACCTGAGATTGTAGCTCCATAGTAAAGTGCCTGCCTAACATGCTCTGGGTTCATTATCCAGTATGATGGGTGGGAAGGAGGGAAGGAGTCAGGGAGAGAGAGGGAGGGGAATGGAAGAAAAAAGGGAGGGAGGGAGGAAAGAGAAGAATGGGGGAAGGGAGAAAAGAAAGAAAGAGGAGGAGATGGGAGTCCTGGAGAGATTAGGGATACAAGGGACATACCTAAACATAATGAAGGTGGCTTACAGCAAATTCATAGTCATCACCATCCTAAATGGACAGAAACTCAAAGCAATTCTACTGAAGTCAGAAACAAGACAAGGGTGTTCTCTCTCTCTCTCTCTCTCTCTCTCTCTCTCTCTCTCTCTCTCTCTCTCACACACACACACACACACACACACACACACACACACACACACACACCAGGAAGTCTTTTCCTGTGGTTATGAGTTTGAGATTATGAGAGAGAGATACAGAGTCTCACTCTCCATACCTATCGATGTAGAGATGTAGAGCCTGAAATCTTATCTATAGCAATAGGACAACTGAATGATATTGATGCAATGTAAAGAAGAACAGAAGAAGTCAAAGTATATTTGCTAATGGCATGATAGCATATATCAGTGACCCTAAACATCCATCAGGAATCCCCTATTGTTCATAAGCATTTTCAGCACTGAAGGATACAAAGTAAACATAAAAATCAGTAGCCTCCCTATATATAAATGACAAGTGGACTAAGAAATGGAAAAAACACCTTTTATAATAGCCTCAAAAAAACATAAAATATGGGGTAACTCTAAGCAAGCAGGTGCAACTCTTGTATGATAAAAACTTTTAGACAGTGAGGAAGATATCAGAAGATGGAAAAAAATCCCCCATGCTCATGGATAGATAGGATTAACACAGTAAAAATGGCCATCCTGCCAAAAGCAATCGACAGATGCAATGCAATCTCCATCAAAATTCTGACACAATTCTTCACAGAACTTGGAAAAATAGTGTTCAGCCTCATTATAAAAACACAGAAAACCCAGAAAAGGTAAAACTATCCTGAATTATAAAATAACTTCTGGAGGTGTCACCATTTTCAATCTCATACTATACTACAGAGTTATAGTAGTATATACAACATGGTGTTGGCATAAGAACAGATATGTTGATCAATGGATGAATTGGAGAACCAGACATAAACCTATACATCAATGGACACCAGAATTTTTTTAAATAAAGGAACAAGAAATACACCCTGAGAAAAAGACAGCATCATCAACAAATGGTGTTGGTCAAACTGGATGTCTGTAAGTAGAAGAATGGAAATAGATCCATACTTACCACTCTGTACAAAACTCAAGGACAAATGGATCAAATACCTCAACATAAGGCCATTGGATCTAATAGAAGGGAAAGTATGAAATAGTCTCAAACTCATAACCACAGGAAGACTTCCTGGTTAGACGACCAGTAGCACAGGCACCAGGATCAACAATTAATAAACAGGATCTCATAAAACTGAAAACATTCTATATGGCAAAGGACATCATCATGTGGACAAATTGGCAACCTAAAAATGGGAGAAGATTTCTACCAATTATGCATACAACAGAGGGCTAATATCCAAAATACAAAGATTTAAAAAAACTTGATGTCTTCCAGAAAACAAGTAAGCCAATTAAGAAATGGAATACAGAGATAAAGAGAATTCAAAAGAGAAAACACAAATGTCTGAGAAACACTTAAAGAAATGTTCAACATCCTTAGTCATCAGGGAAATGCAAATCAAAACTACTTTAAAGTTTCCTATTACACCTGTCAATGGCCAAGATCAACAAGACAAATGGCAGCTCAGGCTGGCAAGGATGTGGAGTATGGGAACACCCCTCCATTGTTGGAGGGAATGCAAACTTCTACAACTATGGAAATCAGTATGGCAGTCCCTCAGGAATGCAGGAATTGATCTACCTCAAGATCCAGCTGTATCACTCTTGAGCATATACCCAAGAGATATTTCATCCAATCTCAGAGACACTTGCTCAACCATGTTCATTGCTGCTCAATTCATAACAGCCAGAAATTGGAAACAACCTAGATGTCCCTCGACCAAAGAATTGATAAAGAAAATGTGGCACATTTGCACAATGGGATATTCCTTACCTGTTAAAAAAGAAAATCATGAAATGTTCAGGCAAATGGTAGAGATAGGGAAAACATCATCTTGAGTGAGGTAATCCAGACCCAGAAACATAAATATTGTATGGATTCACTTAAATGTGGATGTTAGCTGTTAAATCAGTCATGTGCAAGCTACAGTCCATAGAACCTCAGAGGTTAGGGATAAAGTAAGGGACTAGGGGGCAGTAATAAATCTCCCTAGAAAGGGGAATAGAACAGAGAGTTATAAATTGATGACAGTAGGGGGCTGGAGGGCCAAAGGGGGAGGGGAAGATAAGAGAGGGCAAGGAAGAGAATACAGAGAAAAACAACTAATGCTAAGAGCCATTTGAGGAGTCATATGGAAACCTAGTACAGTAAAACTTCTTAAAACATATACATTATTGAAATCACTCTAAATGAAATCACCAAATAATGGGGAGACAGAGACCCAACCAGACATCTCTTATCACCAAATGAAGATTCCAATACTGGGAATGGGTTATATCTAATCGAATTGTTGCCCAAAGGGGTCCCACTGGAACCCCCAAACAACCCAGGCTATTGCCAATGCTGTTGGCTACTTCCACAAGCTGACAGTATAACAGCATTGCTGAAGACAACACCTGTGCAACCTATTCAACATGGTGCCTGCCTAGAACCTTCATCCCTGTGGACAATGGTCATGGTACTGGAAGGCACTCTGAATGCTACCAAAGGAGAAATGTAAATGTCAACCCAGCTACAAATCCTTTGACCTACAATGGTGACCTGCCTGCAAGTTATGCTGGTGCAATAATGGCACAAAACTTGTGGAAACAACCAAGTAATATCTTGTTTAAGAGCCACTCCATGAGATATAACCCATAGCCAACACTGCTTCCGTAGCCAAGAACCTGAGCCCACATAGGCCAGGTAAATCAGACACTACAGAGAAATCAGACACTAAAGGAGCATAGCACTAAAATCACTCCTAATTACATTCTGCTATATTCCTGGATAACGGCCTTGCTCAGCCATCCCCAGAGAAGCTTCCTCCTGTAGCAGATGGGAACAGAGACCCAAAGTCAGTGTGCAGAGAGTAGGAGATGTTGGAACACTTGACCCTAAATAGGATCTCCACCAAATCCCTCCCCTAGAGGCTCAGGGAAGTTTATGGAAAAGGAGGCAGAAAAGGTATAAGAGCCAGAGGGGACTGCAGAAGCCAGGAAATAAGCCCTTCCAAACACAGCTGACCTGACACACACATATGAACTCCCAGAGACTATGACAGCATGCACAAGGTTTGCATGGGTGTGCTGCAAGTAGGGTCCTAGAGCTGTATGGAAAAGTGGACACATGCCTCCGTCCCTAATCCAGAAGCATTCTCTAATTGGTAACCACTTGAAAATGAAAAATTAGTTTTCTCCAAGGGAGCCTCACTGGGGATATCAACCATTGTTAAGGGTAGGCCCCATGACTAGCAGTCGCCATCCAACAGAAAATGAACCCATGTCTTTGGAGGTTCTTTGCGTCTTAATGTTGTGTCAGGGCTTTTTTAAAAATCTTACAGACCTTTACATGCAGACACACACGCCTTCCTTTTTTTTTTTATGGGATTCCAATGTATATAAATGTGTGTTCCCATCTCTCTCTCTCTCTCTCTCTCTCTCTCTCTCTCTCTCTCTCTCTCTCTCTCTCTCTCTCTCTCTCTCTCTCTCTCTCTCTCTCTCTCTCTCTCTCTCTCTCTGTGTGTGTGTGTGTATATATATACATATATATATATATACATCATATATATACATATATATATATGTATATACATCATATATTTTCTTTGGCTCTCTGTCTTCCTTTCTTTGTTTTGTCCTATTCTGACAAATAGGTTTTATCTTATTTTATTATATTATTATTTCTTAGGTGCCTATTCGTTTTCTAATGAGAGACAGAAAGGGTGTGGATCCAGATAGGAAGTAGGAAGAACTGGGAGTGGCAGAAGAAACATCATCAGAATATGGTATGTGAAAACCTTCAGTTCAAAATTTGTCCTATTTCCAAGAAATTCAGGAACCAAGATAGAGCATATAGGGATTAGCCAACCACTGACTGGCCAACTTGAGAACTATCCCACGGGCAAAAACTAATCCCTGACACTATTAATGATAGTCTGTTATGCTTGCAGACAGGAATCTAGCATGGCTGCCCTCTGAGAGACTCCACCCAGCTACTGACCGAAATAGATGCAGAGAGCTACAGCCAAACACTAGATCAAGCTTGGGGAGTCTTGTGGAAGAGTTGGGATAAGGATTGAGGGACCCAAAACGGATAGGGATTCCACCGGAAGACAAACAGAGTCAACTAACTTGGACCCTTGCAGGCTCCCAGAGACTGAACCACCAACCAAAGAGCATACAAGGGCTGGCCTAGCCCCTTCACATATATGTAGCACAAGTACAGCTTGGTCTTTCTGTGGGTCCCTCAACAACTGGAGCAGGGGCTGTCCCTGAATCTGTTGCCTTCCTGTGGATCCTGCTTTGCTAACTGAACTGCCTTGTCTAGCCTCAGTGAGAAAGGATGTGCCTAGTCCTGCAATGACTTGAGGTCCCAAAGTAGGTTAGTACCCAAGGGGTACCTCCTCCTTCTCAGAGAAGAAGGGAAGAGGAAGGGGCTGTGGAAAGGGAGACTGAGGGTAAGGGGCAGCTGTGATCAGGATGTATAATGAATAAATAAACAAATAAATAAATGGAAAAAAGAATATATTGGGTGGGAAAATCTATTTTCAATAAAAGGAAACAGGAAGAGATAGAAATTATTTTTAAAAGATGGAAAAATATGTTCTAGGACTGGGGAAACAGCTCAGTTGGGAAAGTGATTGCTGCACAAGCATAAGGACCCAAATTCAAATCCCTAGCATCCACATTAAAATGAGGCATGATAGGATACAGCTGCTCTGGGTGGCAAAGACAAGAAGATCCCAGGAACTCCCAAAAAGATGAGATCCAAGTTCAGTGGGAGATCTTGTCTCAAAACTAAGTAGAAAGATATAGAAGAAGATATTTAGCATCTACTTCTGGCCTCTACACGCACATGCGTGTGCACACACACACACACACACAAGTGTATCTTAAGAATCAAGTGCATACAACAAGAAAGAGATGTGGCAGGGGAGAGAGATGTTCTTAATAATTTAGCAATAGATTATAAAATGTATTCAACTTTATACAACAAAATTAACATTTATATTGAAATTATTGAATTCCAAATTTCAAAAATCAACATTTTACCACTTGCTTTATATATCTATCATACCCTTCTAACCTGAAAAATTAGAGAACACTAATGACAATGTTATACCTCTAAGAACTTCCCTCTGAAAATACTATCTACCTGTAATACTCACCATACTTATGTACTATTCATTTAAATATAGACCATCTGCACTGTCCCTAGGAAAAACTTTTCTGTTTGGGGACTGTTTCATGTAACATCCCTGTTTCCTATAGATATTTCCTCTCTAGCTTTTTGGTCTATGGTTTTGTGTGTGCCTGTATTTTGGAGGGGTGGTCTATGGTTTTGTGTGTCCCTGTATTTTGGAGGAATGGTATATGGTTTTGTGTGTGCCTTATTTTGGAGGAATGGCTATTTGAGCATCAACATGAGATTGAGCCCAAATGCATGTGGTTAGCCCTGGACCTCACAATGTACATCCTCATACTCTTTTCTGAAGCAGAAACACATGGGAACATGTTGGCATCCCGTTATTAAGCAGACTGTTCATCAAAATGATGTGTATAGATGTTTTTTGAACTCTTAAAATGTGCTTGAAACTAAAATTAAGTGGGAAAGCTAAGTACTTGGGGAGTACATACTCAAAGGCATGTGAAGACCACGTCTAAACATGGGTTTTCATGAAGATATGTCAGCCCAGCCAGATCTTAAAGGTACATGCCTGCTTTCCCAGGAATCAAAAAGCTAAGGCAAAATCCTGAATGCAAGTCCTACCTAGTTAAGACCTGTCTTAAACAACATCAGCCAACCAGATGCCCCCCCTTCACCCCTAAAGCTCCCAGGGACTAAACCACCAACCAGAGTACTCACAGAGCCATCCACGGCTCCAGCCACATTAGCAGAGATGGCTAATCCTGTGCTGTTCTTGAAAAACATGTGAAAGACCACTCCAGCATGCTGAGAATTTATAAATGTTTAAACTCATAAAGAAAACTCGAATGTAAATATGTCTCAGTAAAAACCTGCGGTTACCAATATGAAACCACATTCTGATCACTTATCTTTAAAACCTACATAGACAGTTTGCAAAATGACTCTGAAACAGTACTGTGGAGGTCTGAATGGGAAGCACCACTGCACAGGCTCACTTATTCACATACCCTGTTGGCGGTGCTGTCTGGGAAGGCTAGGGAACCTTTAGGAGGGGTTGGCGGAAGTATGTCACTAGGGGGCGGGCTTTGAGAGTTTATAGCTCCAGCCCACCCCCCAGGTCACTCTGTCTGCTTCCTGTGTGATTGAGATTTTATCTCTCGGTTTCCTGTTCCCTTGCCTGCTAACTGTGTCTCCCCAACCAACGTGGCCTCTCCCTCACCTGGAAGCAGAAGTCAAAAGTTTTCTCCCATGAGCCACATTTGGTCATGGCATTTACCACAGCCACAGAATAGTAACTAACATATGCAAATGTCCAAAATGACTTTTAAAAATATTTTCCAATGTAGAAAATACGTTTAAATTATACTCTTTTTCTCGTTTCTGTGGTAATATATCCTAACAAGAACAACTTAAAGGAAGAAGGGTTTCTTTCAGCTTGTAGTTTGAAGGGATACAGTCCATGAGGGCAGAGAAGTCTTAGCTCCTTCTGTCAATGATTCCAGGGCCTATCAAACTGAAAACCGTTATAACCCATAAGCATACTTTGAATCAGAATTGGCAAAGTGGAAGAAGAATGGAGGTGTGACGTGTGACTCTTGATGGAGGACGTCACTGAGAATTTTTTTTCTGGGTAGATAAGTTTAAATTTAAACTCTTCAAATAAGAAAATCCAGTCGTGGGCTGGTCAGATGGCTTAGCACTGTTAGATAAAGACACTTGTTGCCAATCCTGAGAACCTACGCTGAATCTCCAGGATTCACATGAGAGAAAGAGAGAACCAACTCCTATAAGTTGTCCTCTGGCCTCCGCATGCATTCTATAGGATTCCTTCTATCATAAACAAACAAATAAATATGTTAGAGAAAAATAAAGTCATAAGGAGACTGAAAATAGTTAAGTTACAAACAGGGAAAGATTAGGTTAAATAGAATAATGTTGGAGAAACAGAGACAGGGTTTGGGGAACATGCATAAATTAAAATGGCAAAAATAAGACCAATGCATGTGAAAAGGATAAAACATCTCTGTAAAATAAAGGAGCATTAGGCAAACAGCAAGTGTATGTGGCCCTGCTATTTATAAGAGATGCTTCTGAACAAAAGTGATTGACAAGATCTTTTCTAAGAGCAACATAGGACAGCAGGGATATGCCAGGGATGTGCAAACAAAGAAAATAAAGGGTAGGACTAATGGAAAAAGCAGCAAAAACACCAAGAAGTTACTAAATTAGACAGATTCATCATTATCCAAAAAAAGAATATCTACAATGAGTATAAAAAAGACTAAGTATGCACTGAAGTGGTATGTAAGGCAAGAGAAAATTAACAAGATTATTACAGTAGATTTATAAAATAGCCAAAGAGAAATAAGAATATTTTAAAGTTAAATAATATACCTATAACATTAAAATTAAAACTACAGGCTGGGCGGTGGAGGCGCACGCCTTTAATCCCAGCACTTGGGAGGCAGAGGCAAGTGGATTTCTGAGTTTGAGGCCAGCCTGGTCTACAGAGTTCCAGGACAGCCAGGGCTACACAGAGAAACCCTGTCTCAAAAAACAAAAAACAAAAAACAAACAAAAAAAATTAAAACCACAACAAACAAAATGACAAAAGAAAATAGAAACTAGAAAGTCTTCGTTTGGCCTCTATCATTAAAGCCCAATGATACAGATAAAGACAATGTCAGAAGCAGCACTTCCCAGTCACCTATTGTGTGCACTGTTTGGCCAGAGGTACAATCGGCAGGAAAATCTACAGGTTCAATATTTTATTATTAAAGAAAAAAATTAATTAAGCACTAACATTAGGATTTCAAATACTAAATGTATTATATAACCTTAGATTGCTTTCATTCAAAATCTTGACATCCCTGACATTTTTAGTAAGGTGTAGTAGCTCAGACTAGCAATGTTAGCACTCAGAAGGAAGAGATAGGAGGATTACAATTTCAATGTTATTCTGGGCTATGTAGCAAAATGGCATTTCAAGAGAAATTAGTAGTTGTAGATATTTTTAGTGGAAAATGATAAATTTTAGTATAGTGAAACTTTCAATTTAATTGATGTTATTATATATGGTATCAGGTATCTCTTCCTAAAATAAAATACCTGAAATTATTAAATTATAAAGAGGAAATCTTTATTTTTATACTTACAATTTTGAAAGTTTCAATCTATACTCAGTGAACTTTCTGATTTGAGGGCTGTGGCAAAGCAAGGCATTGTTGTAACATGTGGCAGAGACAGCTGTTCATCTACAGCAGCCAGAAAGCAAATAGAGAACGAGGGAACTTAGGCCAGAACATCCCTTCAAGAGCATTCCCCAGTGACCTAACTTCCCTCCACCAGAGTCTTTGTCTAAAAGACTCTACCAATAACCACCAAGTAACACCACAGACTGATGACCAAGCATCAGATAGTAAGTCCATAATACTTACTATACTTTCTCTCCATGATAATGAGAAATAAAGCATGCATACATCTACTATTTCACATAATTCTATAACTATATGACAACTAAAATGTAGAAACATTTTATTATTATTTGGTGGTTAGTGACTTGATTATTAACTTAGAGTACTTGAAACAACTGAAAGCAACCTCATGAACCAGTTAGATTACTTGGTAAGAAGGCACTTTAAACAGGAAAATAATTTTAAAAGCAATTATTTTCTTATATGCACTAAATGAGCAGAATAATGAAGGAAAACCATACATAGTAAGAGTAGATGATGCTGATGCTAAGATTCTGAAGCTGAGACTCTGATGATGGTGAGATGATGTTGCTGATGCTGAGATGATGTCGATGCTAAGATCCTGACGCTGAGACGCTGATGATGGTGAGATGATGTTGCTGATGCTGAGGTGCTGACCCTCTAGACCTGAGAGTCAAGCCAATAAGAAGCTGCGGCACAACTATTCAGAAAACAGCCAAGTTTTACTGAACATAAACGATATGGATAAATGAAAACATATATTTTTTCAAGATAAAATTACTACTTTTATAAATCTATCTTCCAAATTAATATATAAAATTAGCACAGTTACATTGAAAATCCTATGAGACATTTTTTTTTTTCAGAAACAAAATTATTTTAATTCCCTTCTGCCTCTGGGGAGAGATTTTTCTGTGTCAGCAGATTTGCTTTTAGATACATTTTTATTTTCCCAACAAATCAAGCTTCTAAAAGCTGACAGTTCTATCCTTAATATCTAGTGGTCCCTTATACTCCAACATATTCTAGGAAATGATAAAAAAAAAAAAAGAACAAAATCCCAAGTAAAATCAGTTAGTTTCTATTCATTTTTCTTCCTGTTTGTTTTAGTTTTGAGATAAGCTTATGTTTCAAACCTTAGACTGGCGTCAAACTGACAATCTTCTTTTTTTTTTAATTAAATATTTTCTTTATTTACATGTCATATGATTTCTCCTTTCCCAGTTTCCCCTCCAAAAAAAAAAAAACCCAAAAAACAACAAGAACAAACCCCTGTTCCCTCCCTCCTCCCCCCACTCGCCACCCCACCCTCTCCCTCATCCTGGCCCTGGCATTCTCCTACACTGGGGCACAGAACCTTCACAGGGCCAAGGGCCCCTATGAGACATTTTTAAGTTGACAACATCATTGACTTAAAAGACAAATGGCTAGAGTCCAGAGTAGCAATATGAAATTGGTTCAATAGAAAGCAATACTTTGCTATCATTTCTGGTGTGTCTATACCTCTAAGTTACATGGAAAGATGATCACAAAGTATTAATTTCAAAAATTAAAAAACTATGTTTATAACTTTCCTAGCTTTATATCCTAATAGTTTAGGTAAGTTTATAGGTAAAACATTTTAAATTATATACTAAATATCAAAATTTCTCTAAAATATTATAAACTTTATTTGTTAAGTGCTACTTGTATTATTTTGTCTAGTTTTTCTACAATGATCAGGTGTTACTTTGTGACTTAAACAAAAAACATGGGCATATTTCCTAACCATGGGCACCATGAACTTAACACCCTTGTCGTTGTAGGTCCAAAGCCATCACATTTTGATCTAGCTCCTGGAATAACAAGTCATGATTTGTTATTGATGTGTAACAACATACTTTTATTTATCTTGAAACTACATTTACTATGCCTCCCTTGCTCTTATTTTTTCTGAGCTGCTATTCACTTAATTGACTGCCTTTATAGTAAATTTTTTAGTACACCCCATTCTACCTTTATCATCCCAGGTTAGAGCACTGAGTTGTCAAGCCAATCTTCATAAAGAAACACTTCTCTGCTCCATCTCTACTTTTTACAGTGTCACTAAAATGACCACATAGCCAGAATAAAGTGGTATGCGCCCACATTATGTTCCCCTCCCTTCCAGTGTGTAAGAATTATTCCCTCAGATGCACAATGCCATTCTCAGTGTTAGTTATAAGCATATTTACTGAGCCAGCTATGTCTATACATGACTTCTATGCTGTCCACTAGGGAAGCAGAGTGCTTCCATCAGGTCAATTTCAATGACAATATCTGCAATGCTACAGATTTTACCTCCCAAATAGACATAGATTAGTCTAGAATGCACAGATGGATCTGTATCCAAATCCACAAACAAGGTCTTTTGTGAATCAATAAATGTTATCCTCATGTATTTTTTCTTGCTGTCAAAACATCATAATAAAGGGAAGAAAGGTCCCAGCTCTGCCTTTATAAACTGTTAGTTTTAAGCTCTTTCCATATGACTCTCTGACAACACACAGGCACTACTCAAAGACACAGCACACATGTGTGGGCACACCCACACATACACTGACACGCACACACACATTTTTAAAGATCTGATAAGATATGCAACATTACCAGGAAGAAATGGGAAATCCACTATCTGTATCCAGTAAAGGAGCCCAGGATGAGGAAAAAAGAAGAGATTTACAGAATGAATAGGTAACAGGTTGAAAGGAAACAATTCATAAGCTAAACAGGTAGTCAAGACAGCTCCTGTGTGCAGACGCTGAGGTAACTGTGAATCTGCGGCTATCGTTCTGATGCTACACACCCCACCCGACCACTTATGTGCTCATTCTGGCACATGCCACTTACTGCCACACAAGGAAAGCATACTGATATCCCACTTCTCCCTCCCTTTCTTCCTATCTCAAACTGCCATAGGCTCTTAATACAGGTGCCCTCCTTTCTACTGCATCTTAGACGCCAGTGTCAGAATAAGATGCTCCAGGAAGCTTTTATTGTCACTTTTCTTTTTGAAAATACATGCTGCCTTTGGGAATACAGTGTAGATCCTATCCTAGGTAACTTGATGTCCCTTCCAAACTGCCTAACTTCATATGTAAGATACACATCACCCAGCCGAGTTCTCTCCACCTTGAAGGCCATATTCTGCCTTTGATGAACATCTCTTTGGAGCAGCCTTTGGCTTCACACCTTGACCTGTCTAAATATCAGCTATCCTTTCCAGCCCTCCTCAGTTGCCCAGCTAGGAACCAAATGCTTAATCTCTTTTTCTTTCCCTGTCTATTATATGACTTTGAATCGAAATCCCTTAGCCCAGTAATAAAATACAAATATTTACAGAGTACTGCTAAATGTTAGGTGGAGTGCCAAATGCTTGTTTTAATTAGTGATGCTTTAGTCGTGGGAAACAGAAACTTTCTGAGATGCAATCATAGGGATTTATTATTGCAACTCAAGGAACCCAGGGAAAGATATAGTAGGCTTTAAGGAAAAGTAACTAGAAATCATGGAAGCCTACCCTTTGCCCTCCCTCTCTCCCTTCCTTGCCCAACCTTTTATCCCTCCTGCTCTTTGCTCTCAGTTCTTTCAGCAAAACTTCTTCCTGATGATTGGATAGTACAGAGGAAACAGGTGTGTAAACTCATACCCATACCCACCAGCCACCAGCTACTACAAAGCCATAAGACTCAACTTCTATTCCATGGTATTAAGAAATGTTGCTTAGACATGCTGATTATCTCATTTTAGTAATTATTTACCAAGATGAAAAGTAGATCATTCATCTATACCATACAAATAGACTCTACTTAAGCAAGTCCAAAACTCTATTGATAGTGGGAAAGTAACAGCACTTCTATTAGGTCATCAAAAAAGAACAAAGTCCTTCATTTGATTATTGTTATTGATATTTCAACAAGATACATATTTATGTATTTGAGGTAATAAAATATAACAAGGTATAATTCTTGGTTATGTATTATATACAAAAAATAAATTGTAAGCTTACCTTTGTACAACACCTAAGATCTTAAAAGGATCAGTTATTTAAACCACTTTCCAATGCACCAGCAAAATACCCAAGAGTAATTTAAGATTTCCAAACCCTCTTAATCTTTGCCCATCTCATAAGATGAAGAGAACATATAGTCAATTATTTTTGCGCAGTTTGAAGAAACACTCAAGAAAGGTTGTTTGTGTTTGTACATACATATTTACAGACTGTTATTTCAGATAATAATGTGTCTGGTTGCCTTACTCTCTGCCACAGTACTGAAACAAGTCATTCTTACAGTTTCATCATAAAAGGGAAAAAAAGCAAAGCAAACCTCATCCTTTTACAGCTCCAGACAGAAAAGAATCTCAGGAAAGGATGGCCTGATGAAATCCTCAGTCCATCCCTGAGCCAGGTGTTGTGGCTAGAGATAATAAACACAATGTTCAGCCTATCTGTGGCTAGCTCTGTGGCTAGAGGGAAAGGCTCTGTTTCCATATAGCATGGGTGCCATCAAAGGGTATGACAAGACAAGATGGCAAAGCCTTGGGGAGCACTAATGACCCTTACAATAAGAAGTGGTGAACCTGGGATTCAAACCCAGATCTTCAAAATCCTAAAGCCTGGCCACTAACTACTTCAATTCTAGCTCCAACTAGACCAACATATTGTGGGGGGTTTTTCTTAATTATTATGTCATGATTTTCTTGAACACTGGGACTCTACTATGTTCTAGTTCCTAGAAACACTACCTGACACTTTTGAGGTGTTTGGTATAATTAGGTCTCTATTTATAGACTGCATATTTGGATATAGTCTTATACCAACATGGCTGTGACCATGTCTGAGACAAGCTCTCTAGGTCTTGTGCTCTCAAGAGAGCAGATGGAGATCTTCCAGCAAAAGGCAGAGAGAGAGAGAGAGAGAGAGAGAGAGAGAGAGAGAGAGAGAGAGAGAGAGAGAGAGAGAGAGAGAGAGCACACTGGGAATGCCATGAGTCCTCCTCCCCCAGCATCACACTCCCTCCAACAATGCCACGCTTCCCAATCCTTCTCAAACAGTTCTAACAACTGGGGACCAACCATTAGAATATATAGGCCTAAGGGGACCATTCTCATTCAAACTACTACACAGGTTCTCCTCTAGGGCTTATGGCTTTCCATCTACAGGGTCTTGGCTAGGTTTACAATTCTAGGCATGGTTCATTTCTACTGAATGGGACTTAAGTCCAATCAGATGGTCATGGTTACCCCCAAGATATTAGTGCCAGTATTGCCCTATTGGAGATTATCTTGTGTGGCTGGTCACTATTGTATTTGCAGTTATTTATAGCTAGGTTTGTTGATAACTACGTTTGCCATGGCAGCTTACATAGCACCACTTTGAGAGCTAGCTCTCAGGCAGGAGGCTTCCAAGTCAAAACCAGTTTGATTTCCCACCCCCACAAAAACCCCCAAGGCCTGTGACAAAACTGTATTGTATCTTCAGCAATGAGGTCCTGCTGCCCCAAACCCTGCCAAGCAAATGAGGGCAATGACAATAGCCTGAAATACTAGAAATTTTATACTCAAAACAAAGTTGTCTGATGATCAGTAAGCATAAGAATAGGAAGCAATAACCAGTACAGATTTCTTAAATGAGGAAATGATGTTCATTCAAATTTATTATTTCTACCATAACTTTTCAGTAAATGCTGTGGACAGAAACATAGAATACAGTTAGACAAAAAGGAGACCTTTTCTTCGCCTGTATCATTTTGATTGTCTTAAAAACAAAATGTACCCCTGGGATCATTATAAATTTTAAAGTAAATTATCACTGCCTAAGTACATGTTTTTGTCTCTCCTTGCAGGTTCCCTGGGCACGATATGAAGGAACTCCTCAAAAGTGCTCTGTATCTTAGTTTGTTTTCTTCTTGGGTCATGTTGCCTCCAGAATCACATCTTTTCCTAGAATTTCTCTCTTAACATTCCTTTGTGCTGCTTAAAATATACAAAACAGAAAAACATTTCTGTATAAAAGACAATTTTCTCATTCCTCACTCACTGATCATTTGGTCTTGTTTTGGAATGTTTCTTCTCTGCTTCAGGCACTTGATACACATACTTAAGCTTTTTGTGTTCGTTTTAGTATTTCAATCTTTTGTTCCCCTTTCTTTGTTACACACACACACACACACACACACACACACATACACTTTTAAATGGTTTGTTATTGTGTTACTTCCTGGCTTGATTAGCTGTCAAGATGAACACAGCCTGTTAATTTAGAATTGTATTATGTGTTTGGTAAGGCTGCTTCTAATTTTGCAGAAGGGTTTGTGTGCAGCTGTAATTAATTTATTTTAAAACATGGTTTTTTTCTTGCCCTCTGTCCACTTCTCTGTATTAGTCAGTGTGATACCCAGCAAATCACTGTACTCAGGTCCAAATTACACCTTACTTCACCATTAACCTGTTATTTTTTCCCTTTCTGTTAGCCCCACAAACCAAGTTTTGTACCCACAGACCTTTTCATTCAAGACCATAACACTGGTGTTTATTTGGGTAATTTTAAAATGAGCTTTATCCTGCATTTATTAAAAAATAGAAAACAAAGGGTCTAGAGAAATTGAAACTAGTCATTGTTTTTGTCTTAGAACCTAATACTCTTCACTGGCTACACACACACACGATATACAGAGCCAGGCTCTCTGGTCCCCTTGTGTTACACACACACGATATAGAGAGCCAGGCTCTCTGGTCCTCTCGTGCTACACACACGATATAGAGAGCCAGGCTCTCTGGTCCTCTCGTGCTACAGCACACAATATACAGAGCCAGACTCTCTGGTCCCCTCGTGCTACAGCACATGATATACAGAGCCAGACTCTCTGGTCCCCTCATGCTACAGCACACGATATACAGAGCCAGACTCTCTGGTCCCCTCGTGCTACAGCACATGATATACAGAGCCAGGCTCTCTGGTCCCCTCGTGCTACAGCACACGATATACAGAGCCAGACTCTCTGCCCCCCTTGTGCTATAGCACACGATATACAGAGCCAGGCTCTCTGGTCCCCTCGTGCTACAGCACACGATATACAGAGCCAGACTCTCTGGTCCCCTCGTGCTACAGCACACGATATACAGAGCCAGGCTCTCTGGTCCCCTCGTGCTACAGCACACGATATACAGAGCCAGGCTTTCTGGCCCCCTCGTGCAACAGCACACGATATACAGAGCCAGGCTCTCTGGTCCCCTCGTGCTACAGCACACGATATACAGAGCCAGGCTCTCTGGTCCCCTCGTGCTACAGCATACGATATACAGAGCCAGGCTCTCTGGTCCCCTCGTGCTACAGCACACGATATACAGAGCCAGACTCTCTGCTCCCCTCGTGCTACACACACACGATATACAGAGCCAGGCTCTCTGGTCCTCTCGTGCTACACACATGATATACAGAGCCAGACTCTCTGCCCGCCTTGTGCTACAGCACACAATATACAGAGCCAGGCTCTCTGGTCCCCTCGTGCTACAGCACATGATATACAGAGCCAGGCTCTCTGGTCCCCTCGTGCTACAGCACACGATATACAGAGCCATACTCTCTGGTCCCCTCGTGCTACAGCACACGATATACAGGGCCAGGCTCTCTGGTCCCCTCGTGCTACAGCACACGATATACAGAGCCAGGCTCTCTGTTCCCCTCGTGCTACAGCACACGATATACAGAGCTAGGCTCTCTGGTCCCCTCGTGCTACAGCATACGATATACAGAGCCAGGCTCTCTGGTCCCCTCGTGCTACAGCATTGCTTTGCTGGTATTGCCTGGCTCATGCTATAGACTCTAATAGGCACCAAAAACCCTCATAATAAAATCTGACTCAAGCTTTCTGATCCCACCCTAACCCTTTTCTTCTACTTTCATTCAGCAAACACGAGCTCCAAATCTAATCTTTTAAGAGTGGCAAAAATAAATAAATAAATGTGCTCTTCATTTTCTTCTTCCATAGTCTAGTTGATATATATGTGTGTGTGTGTGTGTGTATGTATATCATATATATCATTTATACATACATATATAATATATGGACCCTTAACATACATATTTTTAAATAACATGACAAGTATGTTATCAGGTCCATGACATATTTAATTCATAAAATAAATAATACAGAGAACAAAGAAATGTGGTTTGGGGGGATCATTTAATCTCTAAGTGAGAGCACTCTTATTTGACACATCCTCATATAGCATGGAGATGAGTGTGTCTGAGACCAGCAGTAGGTTCTATTCATGAAGAGAGTGGATGAATGTGAGAGCATATGCCTGGAATACCATCAGGGATGGATGTCGAAATCATGACCATGCCTACAATGGTTCTCTCTAGGCCACACTCCAAGTGTGATGCTCGCATGACTAGAGTACTGTGAAATGACTCCCAAATAAGAAGTGTGCCTCAGTTATAAGGACAGAAGTGTCACAGCTTAAGTGTGAACACAATACAATGTATCATTCTCCATTTCATTGATTAGACTAATAGCAAACTTGGGATGAAAATTCCCAAAAATGTCTTCCTTGTATATTGTGAAAGCCTATGAAGGTTACTGGGAAAAGAGAAAGTTGACATTGAAGAGAAGCTGGGTCCTGACTAAAGAACTCATGTGATGTGTGCCTACAGAAACTTGGTTGGAAAAGTGTATCTTCCCGTCTACGTGGGCACCAGACATTAGTAACCATTGGATTAGATCGTTGAGCATGGTCTGTCTCCCGCTCACATCATCCCTACTATGATTCACTGGCCCAAGCCTGGAAATCCCAGGTATAGAACTAAATCTCAGAGAAAATCATGACCAGGTCTCTATGTCTCTTCCAAGCAAAGCTCAAACTTCCTGTTGGTTACAGCAGATGCCAGGAAGGCCCAGCCTTGAGCAGTGAATGAGACAGTTTCCCACAGGGGAAAATCCTACCCCATAATTAGAGGCTAAACCTGTAAGCCTAAGCCAGACATTTTGTAACTGGGAACATGTGAAGCCAGCTAATTTTTTTTTCTGTTTCATTTCCTCCTGCTTTAGACAGGGTACTGTCACTTGAAAGTTTGTGTCAAAAGCAGTCTTGAAAGGAGACAGTTTCTAGAATAAAGTAGTTGGCGGCCTCAGATCAAGAACAAGATGGTAAGTTGGTCCCTCTGAGAAAGCAGAGAAATTAAAAACAACAGAATCAAGAAGAAAAAAAGTAGCCTATGATTAAAGCAATATAGAAGAAAATATTGTCAAGTCACTGTCCTGTAGATATAAAGGAAAATGGATATACTTGTAGCTTTTAAATTTAGGAGTGAGAAATGAATCGAACCAAAGGTGAATACTAACCAGAGAGCTAGACCCTATCTGCCCCACTGAGAACATAACTCTTGCAATAAACTCAGGACCTGCTCACATGGATAAGGAAATGGAAAGTCTGGGAGTTGAAACCAGGACGAGGAGAGAACATTGGAAGAGAAAATTATCTCACTTGATCCTGATATAAATTGATACATTTCCAGAAAGCAGGTTGGCAATCTACTGATGAAAATCCTTCAAAATATGCATTATCTTTGCTGTACTGTCTGCATTTAGGGAACATCTAAACCAAGAAAATAAGAAAAGTGGTGAATTATGCATGCCAAAAAATTATCTAAAAGGATGAAAATAGTCATCTGGATAAATACAGGAGAATCCATGATTTAGAGTGGTTATTTCAACTCCTACCTTCAAGACCTGTCTTAAATATAAGAACATGCTCACATTACATTAACTAAAAAAAAAAAATGAACACAAAGAGTTATTCTGAAGGAAATATATTAATGACAAATGTGGTTGCAAGGTAATACAATGAGTTCATACTACCAAATTCATTATAGTGAATCAGAATTACTTTTATAATCACTGAAATGTTACTTTGTAAAGAAAATTTAATTTTAAAGCACAACACATACTCACACACACACACACACACACATACACACACTAGAGAGATGGCTCGACTGTTAATAAAAGCACCTGTTGCTTTTGCAGAAAACCCGGGATTTGGTTCCCAGCATCCACAAAGTAACTCGAAACCTGCAACTCCAATTCCAGGTGTTCCGACCCTCATCTGGCCTCCCCTGACATGGCACATGCATGGTGGTACACTTACACACTTGAATCTAGAGCTTTCTATTGACTGTCCTCAGACCAACCATCTAGAGTAGCCTAAAGATAACGAAGGCTATTATGAATAAGGCTGCTATGAGCATAATGGAGTGTGTGCCCTGGGGATGGTGGAACATCTTTTGGGTATATGCCCAGGAACGGGATAACTGGAACTTCAGGTAGAACTAGTTCCAGTTTTCTGAGGAACCTCCATATTGATTTCCAGAGTGGTTGTACCAATTTGCAATTCCACCAGCAATAGAGGAGTGTTCCCCTTTCTCCACATCCTTGCCAGCATGTGTTGTCCCTTAAGTTTTTGATCTTAGCCATTCTGATTGGTATAAGGTAGAATCTCACCTTTTGATTTGCATTTCCCTGATGACTAAAGATGTTGAACATTTCTTTAAGTGCTTCTTAGTCATTCAGGATTCCTCTGTTAAGAATTCTCTGTTTAGCTCTGTACCACATTTTTAATTGTGTTATTTGGGGGTTAGGGAGGTTGTTGCTTGTTTGTTTGTTTGTTTGTTTGTTTGGAGTCTAACTTCTTGAGTGCTTTATATATTTTGAATATTAGCCCTCTATAACTTGGAGTCCTAGGAGCACCCAGAGACTGAGCCATGAGCCAAAGAGCATACACAGGCTGGTCCGAGGCCCCCAGCACATATGCAGCAGAGGGCTGTCTTGTCTGGCCTCAGTGGGAGAGGATGCACCTAATCTTATAGAGACTTGATGCCCCAGAGTAGAAGGATATGGGGACAGGGGGCATGCCACAGAGTAGAAGGATTTGGAGGGGGGTACTCACTCTCTCAGAGGTGAAAGGGAGTGGGGAGAGGAGAAACATTTGGGATGTTAATAAATAAAATAATTAATTAATAGAAATCATTAAAAATAATAATAAAGAAAATGAAGCTTATTTCTGATAGCCTTGACATAACTTTCTTAGAACTTCATAGTATGCTCACATTTTTCTTCTGTTTATCTCTGTCCCTTTGATTTGGAGTTACAGTAGCATGATATCTACCAATACCCTTCCCTTTTTCTTTACAAGCATCTCCACCCCCTCTAATAAATCTCTTGCACATCAACTCTCACTTGGCATCTGTTTTTCTGAGTACAGAGATATTCCTATCATATGACTTAACCATTTTTTTTGTGTGTGATAGCAGTTTTCCTGATGAAACACAACACACATATGTACTCACCCCAGAGAAAGAACCCACCACAGACCTAAGTATTGACACCACTGAAGTCTAACTTGGTGAACCAATGAGTTTTACTGGGGTTACATAGGGGAGTTAACTTTACAGGAACAGAATCAACTCTCGGACAGCTGCATTAGCAAGGTACACACCAGTGTGGGGAGTAATTCTCAAAAGCTGGGAGCCTACTGCACTGCCTGCAGACAGCTCAACAGGTTAGAGACTGTCCTTTCAAGTGATTCTTGTTGATCTAAACCTCTTCCAGGCAGCTCAGATGATTTCTGCTTCTTGAAGGAAGCTGGCCTGATCTCAGAGTCTATTTTGCAGCTTGGTTTGTCTGTGGATGATCTTCAGCAATCTTTATCACTTATCTGGGAAGGAGGGTCCTAGTGAATCTTGTCAGTTTCAGGGACTTCTGGAAGCTATTTGAGTTGCTGCCTTCTGCCTCAAGGAGCTTATGTTCTATTAATGCTATCAGGAATAAGACTTCATTAGTCATGAAGACGCTCTAGGTGGTTGGTATGGAGTGTTTGAACCTCAAAGGAAGTTGCTATGTAACTTTAATTTTTTTCAATGCCTTATTTTTAATGATGGTTCTTAAATGTTTTAACCTCCCTTGCAGCCCACCACCCACCATATGTAGTGAAAAAAAAAAAAAGGATCAGGGGCAGGGAGTGAGAAGTAGACCCATTTAGGAAGGTTCTTTGGAGCAATGCCCATCTGTGTAGTCTGGAAATCGGCAGTTCAGTTCACAGGTTAGCAGGCAGCTGCATCTCAATTCACTCACAAACACACTTCACAGATGTACCAGCAGTCCAGTTCAGTAGATTCCAGTTAGCAACAGCAGTGACACAACCTAGCAGAGACAGCCAGGCTTCAGCCTTGCCTCAAGTCAGCAGGAGGGACCCAGAGGAATGCCGGGACTCAGCTGTGCCTCTCTCAGGGAAGACTCAAGACCCACAAGCGTTGCACAGCTAGCTGTACGAGCAAGCCAAGCTCTATCTCTGTCACTCCATGAAGTCGTATTTATACCCTCCAAACATCACGTGCCTTGTCTCAGCACATGCATCCAATCAGCCTGAGTCCTCAGAGTCCCAATAAATAGAGCTCAACTATGTAATGGAAGGCGGACCAATACATGTGCGCTGTTAGCAAAGACTCCTTCATCAGATGTCTGCCTTAGTAGAACATTCTCACTCCTGTGTCCGCTTCAGATAAACACTCCTTCATGTGGTCACCCCAGAAAAACACCATCCAACACAACTGACTCTCCAAAGAACCCTTATGTGTCTACTTTATGGCTATACAACAGAACTCAGAAAGATCAGAATGAATGCGCAGTTAACTGACTCCTTGACTGTGAGATGTTTTAAAGGACAATCTACCTCCCTTATGCCAGGCTACCCTCCTGACCTAACACCATCTGTAATGTAGTAAAATGCGGCTTTGTTTTTAGGCTTACTTATGTGCTTTTTTATAAGGACGCGTGTTGTGCCTATGCGTAGGTATGTACACCACACGCATTCCTTATGCCCACAGAGGTCTGAAATAAGGCCATCAGATTCCCTAGAATTGCACTTGCAAACTTTTGTGATTCAGTATGTTGGTGTTAGGAATCAAACCTGGGTCCTCTACAAAAACAAGTAGTCTTACTTGCTGAGGCATCGCTCTTGCACACAAAGACGTGCTTTCTAAGCCAGTAAATGTGTAGAGATTGGCAAAACCGCAACAGGGGACTAATCAGAGGATATTTAGCAGTACATTTCGTTGCAATACTCAGAGAAAAGTAAACTATTTTTCACCGCCATCAAGTTCACAGAATGCCTAATAAACTAACTACAAAAGCTTTCTTATCAGCTAACCTTGTATCACTAGATGAATACATTCAAGAGTTTCATAAATCACATCAATTATTATGCAAAGCAATCACTTATGATTCATAATAACCGCTCTCCTTAAATCACAACTGTTTATGGGCAACTTGGTAATTTCCTTTGATGTTCTTAAACTACCACACAGGGGCTGGTGCCTGGATTAGCAACATAATTCTTAAACTATCTCCACACAGTTAAATCTAAACTCTGTATCAGCGTCACAGTGTGACTCCAGATGCTAATATTAAAAAGCTCTCTTGAGGTATGCCTGCTCCCATAAATGAGAAAACAAGATGAGCCCATGGTGGTGGCATATGCCTAAAATCCCCCATACCCCTGAAGGCAGAAGCAGGAAGATTCAAGGCCAGCCTTAACTACACAGGAAGACCCTGCCTCAAAAAAAAAAATTGTGACAGAGCAAATCAAAATTAAAACAGAAATAATGGCTTCACCATGAGCTATACATTACCACCTTAGCCAAGGTTTGCTAGAAGACAGAGTGATGGAGTAAAACTGTATGTCAATGCTTAATTGAAAAGAGCAGTCCCAGGACAGCAAGAATGAGGGAGAGGTAAGAGTGTGAAGAATGTGAAAACAAATGCAAGGTAATGCATGATGAGCTAGCCGCAGACCTTGTGGAAGCACACCTGCTTTTGTCCTTACAAGACATCAGGACAAGCCAAGTGGGACGCCAGCACCTTGGAAGAACCCACTGGGAGAAGAAGAGAAACAGAATTTACTTGCCAGGTCTTTCCAACCTCCTGTGCCTCTGTGCCTCTGGATGGTCGATTCACTACAATTGTTGGTGTGTTGGTGTTTTCTTTCCTCTCAGTCCGCTGCTGGGAAGTAGATCCCATGTTGCTTCTCCCACATCTGAGCCTAGACATGCCAGGAGGATCAAAGGGTGAGACTGTTGTAGTTCCCACAGATGGGACCCTGCTAAAGCAGAGGTCTCTCCCTGAAGAGGCTGCCCCACCTAGGGATCCATCCCATATACACTTGACAAACCCAGACGCTATTGTGGATGCCAAGCCGTGCATGCTAACAGGACCCTGATATGACTGTCTCCTGCGAGGCTCTGCTAGAGCCTGACAAATACAGAGGCAGAAGCTCACAGCCAACTATTGGACCGAGTGTAGGGTCCCCAATGGAGGAGTTGGAGAAGGGACTGAAGGAGCTGAGGAGGGTTGCTGCCCCATGGGGAGGAGCAACAGTGTTAACAGGCCAGACCTCCCAGAGCTCCCAGGGAGTGGACCACCAACCAAAGAATATACATGGAGGACTCTGGCTGAATATGTGGCAGAGGATAGCCTTGTTGGTCATCAGTGGGAGGAGAAGCCCTTGGGCTTGAGGGTGTTGAGTGCTCCAGTGTAAGGAAATGCCAGGGTGAGAAGGCTGGAGTGGGGGGGGGGGTGGAAGAGCACTCTCATAGAGGAAGGGGGAGGGGGATGGAATACGGGGGTTCTGGAAGGGAGACCTGGAAAGGGGAAACCATTTGAAATGTAAATAAAGAAAATATCCAGTTTTTTGGGGTTTTTTTTAAAAAAAAAAAGAGTTGAGGGAAAGGATGGCCAAGGGTTCTCTGTCGACCACATGGCCAGGACACAGAGGCAGACAGAGTTGGGCAATCTACAGAAGCACATCAACTGAGAGCATCTGCACCCCACTTCCCTCCCTGTTCTCATCTTGACATTAGGTATTGGGTAGTTCACTCACCTCCACTGTTTCCCAGACACAGTAGCTACCTCTTTCTTTCCATCGTTCTCCTTAATTCTGGGCTCCTCCATCTGTTTTGTATTTAGTCCCAAACTTCTCTGTACTCAGAGTGATTGCTTTCTTGCTAATTTTTGTAACCTATTCTGGAAAACACACCCAATGCCTGTGGGCTTCTGACCACTCTGCTTTTCATTACTGCAATTGCAGTGTAATTAAGCCAATAACACCAAAAGTGTGGGGGTGGGGAAATGAGAGAAACAGAGAGGGTGAGAGAGAGAGGTGTCTGTGGTATGCGTGTAATGTGTGTGTGTGTGTGTGTGTGTGTATATGTGGTATGTATGTGTGAATGTGAGTGTGTGTGTATGTGTTATATGTGTATGGTGTGTGTGTGTGTGTGTGTGTGTGTGTGTGTATGTGTGTGTGTAGTGTGTTTGGTATGTTTTCCAGAGAATGTGTATGTAGTATGTATGTGTGGTGTATGGTGTGTGTGTGTGTGTGTGTGTGTGTGTGTGTGTGTTTGTGTGTGTGTATATGAGTATGTATATGGTATGTGTGCTTGTGTGAATGTGAGTGTGCATATGTGTGGTATGTAAGTGTGTATGTGTGTATGTATGTGGTATGTGTGTGTGAATGTGAGTATGTATATATATTGTATTTGTGTGTTATGTGTGTGTATAAGTGTGAGTGAATGTGTGTATGGTATGTGTGTGTGACTGTGTATATATGTGGGGTGTATGTGTGTGTGTGTGTGTGCGTGCATAGGTGTGTGAGATGCATCGCCTACAGAGGTTGGTAAGAAGAGGTTTAAAACGCACTTCACTTACTTGTGCCATGTTTGAACATCTCTTGGAAACAGAGGGTTAAAGACCTCAGCCTGACTTCTAAGCCTTTTATTTCAAAGTGGAAAATATTTCTAAAATGGCTATACTAAACCTTTATCTGCAGGGGACTAATCTTATGAGAAGCATGAAAAAGTTTTAAATAGGCCACTAATAAATAAAAACATTTTCCCTAGGATAAATTGCTTGAACTTCTTTTGACATTTCTTGGATTCTTGCATTTATATTCAAACTCATCAAAAAAAATTGTCCCCAAACGACCACACAGTCACTTTGTGGCTTTTCTCTTCCTCCCCCTCCCCATGAGTTCTCTTCATACCTTTGGCCGACTTGCTACTGTTAGCACAACCAAAGTTTGAACCCGCGTTAAAAGCAGCAATGAGTAGGAAAGCCAACCTTCCCCTGTTTCCACACAGAGCAAGAAAGATCTGTTTACAGATTGGTCTCCCGTCAGAGAATCATGTCACCCAATCTCTCTGCTCTGCAACTTGCTACAAGATTGATGGTAAATATAATATATATGAAAATGAAGGAGAGAAATATATGCAAGCTTCCAACAACGGTTTTGGGGCAGGAGACGAGGCTGTGCTGTTCATCATTTGGGTGAAATTTCTCATTTTCAGGACATTGACTCTAAAATCACTGCAGTCACTGTTTAATGCCCCTGTGCTGGGAATCTAGGCTTTAAAAAAAAAATGATTTGAAGCCAGAAGAAGCAAAGCTGACTTATCTGGACTTATGCTACAGTGTGACAAAAAAAAAAAAATAATAAACTTGCAAGGAAATAAGAAATGCTGAGAGAATGTGGAGGTGGAGGTGGCGGTGGAGGTGGAGGATGGGCATGGGCACTGACTTACAGTGAGCTTTATACTCTGTCCAATAGACTAGCTAGTAGTTGCTAAGAAAGAGAGAGAATATAGTATAACGATCAACTAATGAAGCCAAAGTTTGGAAGCTCTCGAAAGGCCCTAGAGAAAAATCCTAGTACCTTGACCGAAAGGGGCTTTTAAAAAATTGCATAGGAATGCTTTATTTACACAGAATGCCAAAAACTGCCAATGTCTTTCAGTATTCCAGTTCCCCTTCATTTTATGTAGCATTAAACAGGCCGTCTATACTTGGGGTACCCAGCTAGGAGGAAGTTGAGCTGAGGATAGAAGTCACTTGCTGATTGTAGCAAAGTAGCAGTTGTGCTCTCTGCCACTCTTTCTCAGTGTTGCTAGAACACAATGGAGCAATGGCTTCCAGGAGCACTCTCAGGGTTCCTGAGTACACAGAGAGCCACAGCAAAGGCTTATGCTTTGCATGACCTTGAACTTGGTGCACAGCACCAGTGGAAGCCAAAGAACAGGCTTGGAAGTAGAAAGTCAGTGCCTAATCTATAGATAAGTCTCCTAGTCAAGAGATCTACTAAAACAAGGGATTTCCATATCATTGATGCATCAACAAAGTGAAAGTTTTCTCCCAAGTAGAAGTTTTTCAAACTTTGAAAATTCTTAAATATTATAAAACCAAACAAGCATGATATTAAAATAATTTTTCTAATAAAAAAATAATAAACACAATAGACCAACAATTATCTATTATCTGTATGAAAGAGATAAAACATTTTTTACTCTTAGGGTTTTGCTTATATATTATAGTTTCTAATATGATTTCTGTATGAGTGAATATGTATGTCTCTGCTTTTGTGTGTTTCTTGTGTCTTCCTTTGGCTTTGGGTTGGTTGATTGGTTGATTGGTTGATCTTATTCTGGGTATTGCTGTCATTGTTATCTATTTTCTAATGAGAGAGAGACAGAAAGAGAGAGACAGAGAGGGACAGAGAGAAAGGGTGTGGATTTGGGTGGTTGGGGAGGTGCAAAGATCTTGGAAGGAAACAGAAGGGAAAACATTATCAGAAAATACTATATGGAAAATATCTATTTTCAGTTTTTAAGAAAGATAATTATAACATTATTGTTATATGAAAAATCAAGAGTGTCGAGATGGCTCAGGGGGTAAAGGTGCTTGCTGTGCAAGCCTGGTGAGCTGAGTTTATCAGGAGGGAGGAGAGAACTATGTGCATATCTTTATATGCACACACACACACACACACACACACATGCACGCATGCACACACACCTGCCTCTTACTATCTCCATTCTTGCTATTCACTTCAAAGTTCCCTTATTCCATGAATCTTGATTTTCCTCTGTCAAATTCATACTAGTCCCTCCCCAAGATAGTCCAGTACACTCTAATCATTCTAACTGTTGCATAATATTGGGAAAAGAGGTAATTCAGTATAAAACTGATGACCTGCCTTTTGGTTCCCATCCAACTGTTTCCTGTTTTCTTTTTTTCTTTGTTGCAACATAAACAATGGTGCGACAGGCCTTCCCTCAGCTCCTTCTGCTTTGTAGCTGCTAGGTTTTTAGTATTTGGACTAATAGTTTAAAGAATGGCTGTTTAATTTTAAGTGAGCTTTTTAAGTTGATTTTTTGGGTTTAAGCATAAGTACTATATTTACATTATTTATACCTTTGTGTCTCCTTTCTTCAGACAGAGACTCTGTCAGCTATGCATCTGATACAGGATTAATATACAGAATACACAAAGAACCCAATTTAAAAATGGGCTATGGTCTGAACTGAGAGTTCTCAAGAGAAGAAACTAAAAATAGCTAGTAAACATCTCAAAAAATGTCCAACATCCTTATCAATTGGATAATTACAAACTAAAAGTATTGTGAGAATTCATCTCACTGAAGTCAGAATGGCTAAGATGAAGACAATTGACAAGTGCTAGTAAGGCTGAGGAGAGAGGGGAATGAATCTTCATTTTCCATTGGTGGGATTGCACACTAGTGCAGCCACTATGGAGATCAGTGCAGAGATTCTCTTAAAAAGCTAAAAGTAGATCTACCATATGACCCAGCTACAGCATGCCTGGCCATATGCCCAAAGCCATGGATGTTGCTCATCCATGTTCATCACTTCTCTAGTCACAATAGTTAGGAAATACAAACAACAGAGCTGTCCTTCAACTGATTAATGGATCGTGAAAATGTGGCACATCCACTATGGAATACTATTCATCAATTTTAAAAAAATGAAATCAAGAACTTTGGAGAAAGATGGATGAAACTGGAAAGTATTCTGAGAAAGGTAACCCAGACCCAGAAAGATGAATGCCACATGCCACATGTTTACGCTTCTTTGTGGCTCCCAGCTCTGAATCTTTAGATTTGAATATATAACCTGAGATAACCATGGAGGCCAGGAAAGCAGACAGGGACCATGGAATGGGAGGGACCATTTGTTTAATTTTTATAAATACTCCCAAGAGGCTTTCAAAAAGACTGACACTGGGGTACAACTCAGTGACAAGGTATTTGCCTAGCATATGCAATGCCTAGGCTTCAAATCACACACACACACACACACACACACACACACACACAACACACACACATACCACATATACACCACACCACACATATACATAGCACACACACACATATACCACACTGCACACACACTTCATGTGCATACAAACATGCACACCACACCCTCACAAACACACACCTCAGTACACACCACACACACCACACCACATACAAACACACACACATACACACATACACCACACATACACACACACACACTCCACCCACATACACCACACACACACCACATGCACACCATACCACACACATACACCACACACACACACACACACACACACACACACACAAATCCCAATTCACATTTCTACAGATAAAGTGAATCAAGAACCCCTTACCCCTGCCTGCTCTGCTGGAATGGATGGTAGTGCACTTTTTAGTACTTTCAAGTCTAACACATATGATATCTCCTTTTACCTTATGTTACCTTAGTTTTCATTTCTCTAACACCAGATTTTGTTCTTCAGTATGTTAACTATTCCCAATCCTGACCACATGTTTGAAGAGGCCATTTTGTTCTCTTTGAATCTCATTCCTGCTTGTATATTATAGTCACCCCTTGCCATGCTGTGAAATTTTCTACACACCCTAACTGATGTGCTTGTCATAATTATATTAGCTATAATTTATAGTGCTTTCAGGCTTTCTTGAACTGGTTATAGTTCTGGTCTCTCCCAATCTTTAGCTACTTATATACGCTTTCTTCTATAAAATTTATCACCTTACTGTTGATGTTTACATCTTCAAGCCACTCATCTTTAATATTTTCATACTTTTCATGAAATATTTCAACTTTTGTAGGAGGCTATTTACACCAGCTTATTAAATACTTCACTCATTTCCTACTGCACTGAATTATGTAATAATTCTTCCTATATGCTGAAGTAGCTCCTAGAGTCTATGTTCAACTGATTTGTTTATTCTGGGTCAATACCATGTTGTGTTCTTTTTAGGTAGTGGTTTCATCAAGTATATTTATATCTAATAAGAAAAATACCTACCATTCTTCATGCCTCTTTATTTTTTGTACCATTTCAAAAAGACATTTATTTTCATATGAATTTTACATGATTTTATTCCAAGTAGGAATAGTTGGAATCTACTGGCATTATAATAAATGTATAACTTTGGGCAGTTCCAGGTGTTTATGTGACTCTCTGGCTAGAACTGTGACACATGTGTCTATCTGTTCGGGTTTATTGCATACTCCTCATAAGAATCTTAATCTCCCTTACTTCCTTACACAACTATTTCACAGTGTTTTAAATGATGTATAATTGTATATCATGTTATTGCATTGAACAAAGCACTGACCTCCATTTCAATTTCTAGTTTAATTTTTAGTAGAAAGAGAAGTTATTCTTATGAATTTGTTTGTTTCTCCATGGTTTTCTGGGTGTGTTATTATATCATCAGCCAAAATGGGTAGTTTCATTCATCACAATTTTCTAGCACCAAGCACTATGTTGCAGATATTTCATAAATGCTATAAGAATGAGTGAACAGCAGGATTGATGAATCAATAAATGAGGTGGATCAGAGATCATTCCCACGAAGCAACAGGGCTTTGTTACAAACCGAAAAAGAATGTCTCTCACAGGCTCATGTATGTGAACAACTGGCCTGCAGTTGATGGTGCTGTTTGTGGAGGTTATAGAACCTTTAAAGGGGCAGCCTTGCTGAAAAAGTCCTTCCCTGGGGTGAGATCAGGTCTTTATGCTTACATCACTTCCTGCTTGCCCTCTCTGCTTCCTGTATACTGCTAATATGTGATCACCCAGCTTTGCATGCTACCACCTGCTTGTACTCCCTGTCACTACAGACTCTAGTCCTCTGGAGCTGTGAGCCAAAATAAACCCTTCTTCCCCAAGATACTTTGGCTGGAGTGTTTAATCATACAGGAAAACATATCTAATACAGCTCTTAGTACCATGGCATCCATCACTCCAAGCAGCCAATTGGTTTGTTAGCAGGAACATCTCAATGGAGGGTTCAGAACCTCAGGTCAAAAGAAAAAAATTAATCAAACACTACCACCAAAGCAATGAAGTTTTCCTTTCACAATATAGGAAAGTGGGTGGCAGTGGGGACAGCACAGGTAGTGGGGGGACAGTACAGGTGACAGTAGGGACAGTACAGGTGACAGTGGGGACAGTACAGGTGACAGTGGGGACAGTAAAGGTGGCAGTGTGAACAGTACAGGTGGCAGTGTGAACAGTACATGTGGCAGTGGGGACAGTACATGTGGCAGTGGGGACAGTACAGGTAGCAGTGTGAACAGTATAGGTGGCAGTGGGGACAGTACAGGTGGCAGTGGAGGTTCGTTTTAGTCTTGGTTCATACTTACTTGGTAAGACCTAACAAATCCTGCAACACTGAACTGAGATCATGTCCCTTTGATCTAACCCTTCCGAGGCAATCATTTTTAAGAAGGGTAAAGCACTGGGCCTGTGATCTCAAGCACAGTCTTTCACCTGTGGCAGCCATCACACTTGGACGCATAACTCATCTGTGTTGGAATTGCCCATTGTCTCTGCTGCATACACAAAAGTCTGACTCAGCAAGGTGTCAATCTGAGTCATTAAGTAATAAGTAAAACCAGATGCTAGGGGCTTAGAGCTGGAATCATAAGAACACCACTTAATCCTAGAGGAGGTTTCTGGAAAAAAAAAAAAAATCCCTGTTCTTTCACAAAGTAAAATACACATGCACACATTTATGAATGTGCATAAAGAGTTAACCTCTTTGAGAAACACCTTCGTTTTCAGTAACAGTCTGGTCACCAGGTTAGAGGGCATGAAAATGCTCCCCATAAATCGCCAGCAGGAACACCCTGTACTAGAACAGCGAGGAAGAAAGGGCTTGTCCAGGCTGTAGAAATCAATCCAAACTCTGGCACAGACTACAAAAGGTGGTTACCCAAAGGCTGACCAAACTGTTCTTCCAGGGAAAACAAAATGTTTCCATGAGCATCTGAAGGGAAATCCCTGGAGGGGCAGACTCAGTATCAGCTCAGTAATTGGCTAGCTAATCCGAAGCTCTGCATCCAAGCCAAAAGCTCAGAGCCAAATGAGGAGGAGCAGCTTCCAGGCACAGCCCCGGCTGCCGGGGTGGCCTGATGCTTTGAAGCATCTCTTCACATTTTTAGCTGATGAAAGGTTTATAAAGAAAATGTATCACACTAAGTAAACCCAGTTCTTCAAACACACGTGTGCACTGGGTGATGTGGCTCAAGCCTTTCATTTGCTTCGTGCAGCAGCTGGTGCCCTGATGGGCCCATGGCCTTTAGTCGGGAGGCTAGTTTGAAGCTTTCTTGCCTTTTTCTCTAAGGATCTGTATCCCTCACATTCACTCTGGGTTTATTAGAGCTTTGCAGTCTCTCCCTGGAGCCTAGACATGGTTTAATTCTTTTACAGCAATGAGAGGATCTGAAGACACTATGAGACTATCTTTGCAAGGACTTTCCTATGATTCTAATTCCTAATCAAAGGCAATGCTAGGAATAACCCAAGTGCTACCCACATTGCTACCCAGCCTGGCACTAATAGAGACATCAATAAGGCTTTTCCCTACACCTAGGACAGGGCCCTCAAAAAGGATCAAGAAGGTAGGTCTAGCAAACAGAAGGAAGCTCATTACCCTCTGTGGCAGAATTACAACTTCGAATTGATGAAAAAAAAGTTATAGTTGGTTCTCTTAATCTACAGGCTTTATATCCATGGTTTCAATCAAACTCGGGTCAAAATTATTCAGAAAATAAAATAAACATGGGATCATGTGGCTATCCCCAGCTCTCAGGAGCCTGAGGCAGGAAGATCATGAGTTCAAGGCCAGCCTGAGCTACATAGTGAGGACCTGTTATAGGACAAACAAAGCTGTTTACAGAATGCATCTGTACCGAGCTTTGTATTTGTAAATCCCCAAATACAGCATAACAGCTCACAATGTATACTATGTCTTGTAAATAATTGGTAGGTGATTTGAAATTTATGGGTGTGTGTGCAAATGTTATATGCAAATACCAAACCATTTTATGTAAGTAATTTGAACATCTGCAGATATTTGTATCCATAACAGGTGAAGGAGTCCTGGAGCCATCCCCTACAGAGAGTGACTGGCCACTGAATAGCATCACTTCACTTCATCTCTGTAACATCTCTGTGGTGGCACTAGCTCATGTTTGCCTCCCACAATCTTGGCTTATACAAATTGTCCATGTATCAACTAATCACAGTGTACTCTTGCACTCTCAAAAAAATGTCCCAATTTGGGAATTACACTATGATGTCAGCTGACTTATTTAGGACACTGAGGACAAGTATGCACCAACAAAGATGGATAAGCAAGAGTCCAAGTGTCTTAGTTAGGGTTTCTATTGCTGTAAAGAGACACCATGACCAAAGCAACTATCTTTTAAATTTATTTGTTATTTTTTACTTATTCACTTTGCATCCTACTCACTGCCCCATTCTTGGCTACTCCTCCCACATTCCCTCCCCATGCCCTTCTCCACTGAGCAGGTGCCCCTCCATTGGGAAACACCCCACCTAGGCACATCAAGTCTTGGCAATGGTAGGCATACCCTTTCCCACTGAGGCCAGACAAGGCAGTCCAGCTAGAAAAACATATCCCATGGACAGGCAACAGCTTTTTGGATAGCCCCTGCTCCAGTTGTTTGGAACCCACATGAAGATCAAGCTGCACATCTGCTACATATGTGCAGAAGGCCTAGGTACAGTCCTTGTATGCTCTTTGGTTGGTGGTTCAGTCTCTGAGAGCCCCAAAGGCCCAGGTTAGTGGATTCTGTTGACCTTCCTTTGGAGTTCCTATCCCCTAAGGGCCAAAATCCTTCCTCCTATTCCTCCATAAGAGTCCCCAAGCACCATCCACTGTTTGGCTGTGGGTCTCTGGATCTATCTGAGTTACCTTTTGGGTGGAGACTCTCAAAGGGCAAACATGCTAGACTCTTGTCTGAAAGCCTAACAGAATATCATTAATAGTGTCAGGGATTGATGCTTGCCCATGGGATGGGCCTCAAGTTGCACTGATTATTGTTGGCCATTCAGTCTGTGCTCCATCCCCTGTCCCTGCATTTCTTGTAGACATGATAAATTTTGGGTCAAAAGTTTTGTGGGTGGGTTGGTGTCCCTCTCATTCCATTTGGGTTCCTGCCTGGCTACAGGAGGTGATCTCTTCAGGTGTCATATCCCCAATGCTGTGAGGCACAGGCTAAGGACACACCCATTAATTCTTGGGCACCTACCTTATACCAGGTCTCTGTCTCTTCCTGGAGATGCCCCCCACCTCCCCACCCCTGCCAGTTGCAGATTTCTGTTCATTCTCATGGCCATCTGGCTATCTCTGCTGTTTCTTCCCACACCTGAACTCTCCCCATTCCCCTCCATATTCCCTCTCTTACTCAGTTCTCTCCCTCCACCTGCTTCTTAAGACTGTTTTATTTCCCCTTCTAAGTGAGATTCAAGTATCCTTGTTTGGGCCTTCCTTCTTGTTTAGCTTTTTTGGGTCTGTGGAGTATAGCATGGTTATCCTGTACTTTATGGCTAATTATCCACTTACTTATCAGTGAGTACATATATCATACTTATCCTTTTGTGATTAAGCAGGGTAATATTCTCAAGATCCATCCATTTGCCTGCAAAATTCATGGTGTCTTTGTTTTCAATAGCTGAATTGTATTCCATTGTATAGACATACCATATTTTCTTTATCCATTCTTCAGTTGAGGGACATCAAAGTTGTTTCTAGTTTCTGGCTATAACAATATAGCTGCTGTGAACCTAGTTAAGCAAGTGTCTTTGTGGGATGATAGAGCATGTTTTGGGTATATGCCTAGAAGTGGTATAGCTGAGTCTTGAGGTAGAATTACTCCCAGTTTTCTGAGAAAATCAAGTGTCCATAGGCATGTGAGTTTATTTCGAGGTCTTCAATTTGATTCCATTGATCAATGTGCCTGTTTCCAATCCCATGCAATTTTTATCACTATTGTTCTGTAGTAGAGCTTGAGGTCAGGGATTTCTCCTGAAGTTCTTTTATTGTTCAGGATTGTCTTGGCTCTCCTGGGTTTGTTTATTTTTTTCCCTATGAAGTTGAGAATTGCCCTTTCAAGGTCTATAAAAAAATGTGTTGGAATTTTGATGGGGATTGCATTAAATTTATAGATTGCTTTTTGGTAAGATGGCCATTTTCAGTATGTTAATCCTGCCTATCCATGAGCATGGGAGATCTTTGCATCTTCTAATATCTTCTACAATTTTTCTTCAGGGAATTGAAGTTCTTGCCATACAGAAGTTTCACCTGCTTTGAAGTGGTTATACCAAAATATTTTCTATTATTCGTGGCTACTATAAAGGGTGTTGTTTCCATAATTTCTTTCTCGGCCAGTTTATCATTTAGATAAAGGAGGGCTACTGACTTCTTTGAGTTAATTTTGTATCCAGCCACTTTTCTGGAGCTGTTTAACAGCTGTAGAAGTTCTCTGGTAGAATGTTTGGGGTCACTTATATATACTATCATATCGTCTGCAGAGAGTGATAATTTTACTTCTTCCTTTCCAATTTATGTCCCCTTGGTCTCCATTATAGGTTTCTTATTGCTCTGGCTAGAACTTCAAGTATTATATTGAATAGATTGGGAGAGCATGGACAGTCTTGTCTCGTTTGTGATTTTAGTGGAAATGCTTTTTCTCCCAATTTAGCTTGATGTTGGCTATTGGCGTGGTATATATTGCTTTGATTATATTTGGATATAAACCTTGTATCCCTGATCTCTCTAATACATTTAACATGAATGGATGTTGTATTTTGTCAAAGGATTTTTAGCATCTAATGAGATGATCATGTGATTTTTTTTTCTTTCAGATTGTTTATATGGTAGATTACACTGAGAGATTTTCATATATCGAACCATCCCTGCATCCCTGGGATAAAGCCTACTTGATCACATGATGGATGATGTTTTTGATGTGTTCCTGAATTGTTTGCAAGTATTTTATTGAGTATTTTTCCATCAATATTCATAAGAGAAATTGGTCTGAAGTTCTCTTTCTTTGGTGAGTCTTTGTGTGGTTTAAGTATCAGAGTGACTGTGGCTTTATAAACTGAGTTTGACAGTGTGCATTCTGTTTCTATTTTGTGGAACAGTTAGAGAAGTATTGGCATTACCTCTTCTAGTAGAATTCCGAACTAAAACAATCTGGCCCTGCGCTTTTTTAGTTGGTAGACATTTAATGATTGCTTCCATTTATTTTAGGGTTAAATGGCTGTTGAAATAGTTTGACTGGTCTTGATTTAACTTTGGTAAGTGAAAACTGTCTAGAAAGTCATCCATTTAATTTAGATTTTCTAATTTTATGGGGTACAGGCTTTTGAAGTAAGACCTAATGATTCTTTGGATTTCTTCAATGTCTGTTGTTATAACCCCCTTTTGGGTTCTGATTTTGTTGATTTGGATACTGCTTCTCAGCCTTTTAGTTAATTTGGTTAAGAGATTGTCTATCTTGTTGATTTTCTCAAAGGATCAGCTCTTGGTTTTGTGGATTCTTTGTATTGTTTTCTTTATTTATTTCTAACTAGTTGATTTCAGCCCTGATTGTGATGATTTCCTACCTTCTACTACTGTTTGGTGTGCTTGTTTCTTTTTTCTAGAGCTTTCAGGTATACTCAGGTAAAAGGTGCTGGTATAAATTTTCAGGTATAAATTGCTGATATGAGAACTTTGTAATTTCTTTATGGAGGCACTTAGTGCTATGAACATTCCTCTTAGGACTTCTTTCATTGTGTCCAAAAATTTGGGTATGTTGTACATTCATTTTCATTGAATTCTAAAAAAGTGTTTAAATTCTTTTTTTATTAGATATTTTCTTTATTTACATGTCAAATGATATCTCCTTTCCGAGTTTCCCCTCCAAACAATAGAAAGAAAAAAGAAAAAAACCTGTTCCCCTTTCCTCCCCCTGCTCACCCACCCACTCTCTTCCACATCCTGGCCCTGGCATTCCCCTACACTGGGGCATAGAACCTTCGCAAGACCAAGGGCTTCTCCTTCCATTGATGACTGAATAGGCCATCCTCTGCTATACATATGCAGCTGGATCCATTAGTCCCATCATGTGTACTCTTTGGTTGGTGGTTTAGTCCCTGGGAGCTCTAGGGGTACTAGTTAGTTCATATTGTTGTTCACCTAAAGGGCTGCAAACCCTTCAGCTCCTTGGGTCCTTTCTCTAGTTCCTTCATTGGGAACCCTCTGTACAGTCCAATGAATGGCTGTGAGCCTCTACTTCTGTATTAGTTGGGCACTGTCAGAGCACTCAGGAGACAGCTATATCAGGCTCCTGTCAGCCAGCACTTGCTGACATCCACAATAGTGTCTGGATTTGATGATTGAATATGGAAAGGATTCCCAGGTGGAGCAGTTTCAGGATTGACCTTCTTTCAGTCTCTGCTCCATTGTTTGCCTCTGCAACTTCTTCCATGGGTATATTGTTCCCCCTTCTAAGAAGAACGAAGTATTCACACTTTGGTCTTCCCTCTTCTTGAGTTTCTTGTGGTTTGTGGATTGTATTTTGAGTATTCTAAGCTTCTGGGCTAATATCCACTTATCAGAGAGTGCATACCATGTTTGTTCTTTTGTGATTGGGTTACCTCACTCAGGATGATATCCTCCAGATCCATCCATTTCCCCAAGAATTTCATAAATTCATTGTTTTTGACAGCTGAGTAGTACTCCATTGTATAAATATACCACATTTTCTGTATCCATTCTTCTCTTGAGAGACATCTGGGTTATTTCCAGTTTCTGGTTATTATAAATAAGGCTGCTATGAGCATAGTGGCGCATATGCCCTTATTACATGTTGGAGCATCTACTGAGTATATGCCCAGGAGTGGTATAGCTGGGTCCTCTGGTAGAACTATGTCCAATTTCCAGAGGAACCGCCAAACTGATTTCCAGAGTGGTTGTACCAGCTTGCAATCCCACCAGCAATGAAGTAGTGTTCCTCTTTCTCCACAACCTCTCTCCAGCATCTGCTGTCACCTGAGTTTTTTATCTTAACCATTCTGACTAGTGTGAGGTAGAATCTCAGTGTTTTTTGATTTGCATTACCCTGATGACTAAGGATGTTGAACATTTCTTTAGGTGCTTCTCAGCCATTCGGTATTCCTCAGTTGAGAATTCTTTGTTTAGCTCTGTACCCCATTTTTTAATAGAATTATTTCATTCTCTGGTGTCTAACTTCTTGAGTTCGTTGCATATATTGTATATTAGTCCTCTATCAGATATAGGATTGATAAAGATCTTTTCCCAGTCTGTTGGTTGTCGTTTTGTCCTATTGACAGTGTCTTTTGCCTTACAGAAGCTTTGCAACTTTATGAGGTCCCATTTGTCAATTCTTGATCTTAGAGCATAAACTATTGGTGTTCTCTTCAGGAAATTTTCCCCTGTGCCCATATGCTCAAGGCTCTTCCCCAATTTCTTTTCTATTAGTTTTAGTGTATCTGATATTATGTGGAGGTCCTTGATCTACTTGGACTTGAGCTTTGTACAAGGAGATAGGAATGGATCAATTTGCATTCTTCTACATGCTAACTGCCAGTTGAACCAGCACCATTTGTTGTGAATGCTGTCTTTTTCCCACTGGATGGTTTTAGCTCCTTTGTCAAAGATCAAGTGACAATAGGTGTGTGGTTTCATTTCTGGCTTCAATTCTATTCCATTGATCCTCCTGCCTGTCACTGTACCAATACCATGCAGTTTTTAATCACAATTGCTCTGTAGTACAGCTTAAGGTCAAGGATTGTGATTGCACCAGAGGTTCTTTTATTGTTGAAAATAGTTTTCGCTATCCTAGTTTTTTTGCAAATTGCTCTTTCTAAGTCTGTGAAGAATTAAGTTGGAATTTTGATGGGGATTGCATTGAATCTGTAGATTGCTTTCAGCAAGATGGCCATTTTTACTATATTAGTCATTCCAATCCATGAGCATGGGAGATTTTTCGATCTTCTGAGATCTTCAATTTCCTTCTTCAGAGACTTTAAGTTCTTATCATACGGATCTTTTACTTGCTTAGAGTCACACCAACATATTTTATATTATTTGTGACTATTATTAAGGGTGTTGTTTTCCTAGTTTCTTTCTCAACCTGTTTATCCTTTGTGTAGAGGAAGGCCACTGATTTGCTTGAGTTAATTTTATATCCAGCCACTTTCCTGAAGTTGTTTGTCAGGTTTAGGAGTTCTCTGGTGGAATTTTTGGGGTCACTTAAGTATACTATCATATCATCAGCAAATAGTGATAATTTGACTTCTTCCTTTCCAATTTGTATTCCTTTGATCTCCTTTTGTTGTCTAATTGCTCTGGCTAGGACTTCAAGTACAATATTGAACAGGTAGGGAGAGAGTGGGCTGCCTTGTCTAGTCCCTGATTTTAGTGGGATTGCTTCAAGTTTCCCTCCATTTAGTTTGATGTTGGCTACTGGCTTGCTGTATATTGCTTTTACTATGTTTAGGTATGGGCCATGAATTCCTGATATTTCCAAGACTTTTATCATGAAGGGGCGTTGGATTTGGTCAAATGCTTTCTCAGCATCAAATGAGATGATCATATGATTTTTTTTCTTCTAGTTTGTTTATATAGTGAATTACGTTGATGGATTTCCTTATATTGAACTATCCCTGCATCCCTGGGTTGAAGCCTACTTGATCATGATGGATGATCATTTTTTATGTGTTCGTTGATTCAGTTTGCAAGAATTTTATTGAGTGTTTTTGCATTGATATTCATAAAGGAAATTGGTCTGAAGTTTTCTTTCCTCATTAGGTCTTTGTGTAGCTTAGGTATCACAGTAATTGTAGCTTCATAGAACGAATTGAGTAGAGTACCTTCTGTTTCTATTTTGTGGAATAGTTTGAGAAGTATTGGTATTAGGTCTTCTTTGAAGGACTGATAAAACTCTGCACTAAACCCATCTGGTCCTGGGCTTATTTTTGGTTGGGAGACTATTAATGACTGTTTCTATTTCCTTAGCAGATATGGGACTCTTTAGATAATTTATCTGATCTGGATTTAACTTTGGTACCTGGTATCTGTCTAGAAAATTGTCCATTTCAACCAGGTTTTCCACTTTTGTTGAGTATAGGTTTTTGTAGTAGGATCTGATGGTTTTTTTTTTTTTATTTCCTCAGTTTCTGTTATTATGTCTCCCTTTTCATTTCTGTTTTTGTTAATTAGGATACTGTCTCTGTGCCCTCTAAATAGTCTGGCTAAGGGTTTGTCTATTTTGTTGATTTTCTCAAAGAACCAGTTCCTGGTTTGGTTGATTCTTTGTATAGTTCTTTTTGTTTCTATTTGGTTGATTTCAGCCCTGAGTTTGATTATTTCCTCCCTTTGACTCCTCTTGGGTGAATTTGCTTCTTTTTGTTCTAGCGCCTTAAGGTGTGCTGTCAAATTGCTGATGTATGCTCTCTCGTTTCTTTTTGGAGGCACTTAGAGCTATGAGTTTTCCTCTTAGAACTGCTTTCATTATGTCCCATAAGTTTGGGTATGTTGTGGCTTCATTTTCATTAAACTCTAGAAAGTCCTTAATTTCTTTCTTTATTTCTTCCTTAACCAAGTTATTATTGAGTAGAGTGTTGCTAAGCTTCCACGTGTTAGCTTTCTATTGTTTATGTTTTAATTGAGGAGTAGCCTTAGTCCATGGTGATCTGATAGGATGCAAGGAATTATTTCAATCTTCTTGATTCTGTTGAGGCCTGATTTGTGACCAATAATATGGTCAATTTTGGAGAAGGTACCATGAGGTGCTGAGAGGAAGGTGTATCCTTTTGTTTTAGGATAAAAAGTTCTATAGATATCTGTTAAATCCATCTGTTTCATAACTTCTGTTGGTCTCACTGTGTCTTTGTTTTGTTTATTTCCATGATCTGTCCATTGCAGAGAGTGTGGTGTTGAAGCCTCTCTCTATTATTGTGTGCGGTGCAATGTATGCTTTGAGCTTTAGTAAAGTTTCTTTTATGAATGTAGATGCCCTTGCATTTGGAGCATAGAGGTTCAGAATTGAGAGTATATCTTGGTAGATCTTACCTTTGATGAGTATGAAGTGTCCCTTATCTTTTTTGATGACTTTAGATTGAAAGTTGATTTTATTTGATATTAGAATGGCTACTCCACCTTTTTTCTTGGGACCATTTACTTGGAAAATTGTTTTCCAGCCTTTTATTCTCAGGTAGTGTCTGTCTTTGTCACTCAAGTGGGTTTCCTGTATGCAACAAAATGTTGGGTCCTGGTTTACATACCCAGTCTGATAATCTATGTCTTTTATTGGGGAATTGAGTCCATTGATATTAATAGATATTAAGAAAATTAATTGTTGTTTCCTGTTATTTTTATTGTTAAGAGTTGGAATTCTGTTCATGTGGCTATCTTCTTTTAGTTTTGTTGGAAATTACTTTCTTGCTTTTTCTAGGATGTAGTTTCCATGCTTGTGTTGGAGTTTTACATTCACTATCCTTTGAAGGGCTGGACTTGTGGAAATGTATTTTGTAAATTTGGTTTTGTCATGGAATACTTTGGTTTCTCCATCTATGGTAATTGAAAGTTTTGCTGGGTATAGTAACCTGGACTGGAACTTGTATTCTCTTAGGGTCTGTATGACATCAACCCAAGATCTTCTGACTTTCATAGTCTCTGGCGAGAAGTCTGGTGTAATTCTGATAGGTCTGACTTTATATGTTACTTGACCTTTTCTTTCACTGTTTTTAATATTCTTTGTTTTGTGCATTTGGTGCTTTGACTATTATGTGATGGAAGGAATTCCTTTTCTTGTCCAAACTATTTGGTGTTCTGTAGGCATCTTGTATATTCATGGGCATCTCTTTTTTAAGGTTAGGGAAGTTTTCTTCTATAATTGTGTTGAAGATATTTACTGGCCCTTTAAGTTGGAAGTCTTCACTCTCTTCTATACATATTATCCTTAGGTTTGGTCTTCTCATTGTGTCCTGGATTTCCTGAATGTTTTGGGTTAGGAATTTTTTGCTTTTTGTGTTTTCTTTGACTGTTGTGCCAATGTTTTCTATAGTATCTTCTGCACCTGAGATTCTCTCTTCTATCTCTTGTATTCTGTTAGTGATGCTTGCATCTATGGCTCCTGACTTCTTTCCTAGCTTTTCTATCTCCAGAGTTGTCTCTCTTTGTGATTTCTTAATTGTTTCTACTTCCATTTTTTTTTCCTTTGAAGCATCTTATTTCTTTATTATCCTTTAAGATTCTCACATTTGCTGCATGTATAATGCCCACATGTTTTTGGTTTTTTTTTTTGTTTTTTGTTTGCTTGTTAGTTAGCTACCTTTTAATTTCTTTTTTTAACTTTTATTGCATTATCAGAAAAGTTACATGATTTCAATTTATCTGAATTTGTTAACATTTAAAAACATATTTTAATTAAATAGAAATGAATCACAATCTTGTTCCCCTTTTGTACCACCACTCCTCCCATAGACCCCCCTTCAATACCTATAATATATTTTTTGTCATATTAAAATTTATAACATATTATAAAAATAAAAATAAGTATTATAAATGCTGTTTGATATAAAACAACAATCAATTTAACAGTCTTATATAGATGCTCGTCTACAGCAATAGTGAAAATACATTTTTCTCAATATAAATTTTAAATAACTCCAAGAATATTATCTATATACTTAAAAATAATACATCACTACTAATATTTTCTTAAATGAACATGAGTATATAAAGTCTTTTTG